>NW_015374010.1:0-266436 GCF_001272555.1 Dufourea novaeangliae | reverse complement strand
TCTTTCCCTCTTCTTATCCCTCTGCCACACTCTCTGTTCGCCTTTGGCCTTAATCTACCTCTCTCTCTCTTTCTCTGAAAATTCTTCGATGCCTACGGAGGGGGCCAAGCTTTTATGGGATCATTAAAATCGTGAAATATGGAGTGTCAGTCGGTGTATCGGCGCTTATTACAAGTGGTCTAATCGGCGTACAGGCGTTAATTAAGAGCGACGCGTCGCATCGAAGAAAAGGGCACAGTTCTTCCGAGAAAATTCTTTCTGCAAATGAATCGGTTCACGATACGACCCCCTCGTGCCCCGTTTGAAATGCGATATTACGCAAACGCCTTCTTATAATAGTTTCATTGCGTTAAACAATAACCCAAATGGATACCATATTTTCACCACGT
The DNA here is from genome assembly GCF_001272555.1 of Dufourea novaeangliae. Lineage (NCBI taxonomy): Eukaryota > Metazoa > Arthropoda > Insecta > Hymenoptera > Halictidae > Dufourea > Dufourea novaeangliae. Next base: position 266,047 of record NW_015374010.1, on the reverse strand, counting down.
TTCATTAAAATCCTCATTTCATAGTATATAAAAATAAAATGCGTTTCTGTTCCATTTTTAGTTCGTAACATCGCGTTATAGAATCATAGACAGTAATCAATCAACAACATACGTCGCATCGAAAAGAAGGGGCCAGTTTTTCCGCGGAAATTCTCTCTGCACGTGAATCTGTTCACGATATGCCTCCTTCATGCCTCGTTTGAAATGCAATATTACGCAAACACGCGGCTGAACGTGGGCGTCGTCTCCCGTTTATCGTTTAATTGTTCCGGAATCGTTCGAATCGGCCGCCTCCGCCTCTCACGGTGATATAAATTGAAAATTCATTCGATACACACTGCGAGCTGCTGACACGGGCCGGAAAACGAGGGGGACCCTCCCGTGCTAATCACCGGTACAACGTAGTTTAGATAAAACCGGTTATTTTCGCTTAGATACAACTAGGCTTGCTTGCGTTTAACTGGGGGTAATATATGGCCGTCGGTGTGAAAATGTTCCAACACGGTCTACGGTGACGTCTGATGTTTCACCGTGTAAAGGCGAACGTTGACTTGATTTATACTTTTTTTTTTTATCACTGACTAAATGGATACAATATTTGCATCACGTTTCATTAAAATCCTCATTTCACCGTATATTCCATAAATAAATGCATAAAATCCGTCATCCATCGATACAAATAAAATGCGTTTCTCTTCCATTTTTAGTTCGCAATATCGCGTTATAGAATCATACACAGTAACCAATCGAGAACGCTCGTAAAGCCATTATAATCATCGTTTAGCTCGGTCGCAATAAAATGAAACGAAACAACGAGCGAATCCAGATCGAAGACGAGCGAACCACCCACAGAGATAGGGTCCCATCGGGACGTTTTTTCACCATTCCGAGACAATCACGAGAAAAAGCAAAATCGTCCGAAAACCGAGGGACAAATCGAAGTTCGACGATCCCAGAATTGGATAATTCGAGGGTCGTTTTTCCCCTCCCTTTTTTTGCTTCACCAACGTGGACCCGTTCACGGGATCAATTTTTTCGTCTCGGGCAGGCGTCGACCGTGTATACACTACTTACGAATCGGGGGGACAGGCACGGTGACGTACATATACGTCGCACAATGCCGCGCGAGTCGTACGTCTTTCGAGGGGTAGAGTCAGGTGAGGTGGTGGGAGGGGGCGCGCCATCCCTTTCCACGGTTTTTTCGACGCGCTTCTGTCGGGCTGAAGGTGGCGGTGGCGGGATGGGGAAACAACGATTTTTATTTCACATCGCGCGAAACCAGTTTGTAAATAATGTAAATCCATAGAAAACGACCATCTGGAATCCCCACCGGGAGCCCCCGCGCGAGTCTTTAAAAGTGGCATGGCTGGGTGGGGGAATCCACGAATCATGGCGGAGGAGGTAAGGAAAGAAGAAGAAGACGAAGACGAAGAACTCGCGATTGCTGGCTCGCTACTGTGGGAATTCTGAGTGTATGGAACGCTGAATCATTTCTGGAAAAGGATTCGCTGAGCCCTGAAAAATTCTCCTCTCCTTTGGTTCGTTAAAATTTCCATCGGAATCCGTATTTTGGAACAAACATTGCTTCGGGAATGTTTTGGTGGTCCTGGTGTTAAGGAAAAGATGTTGGTAATAGATATTTCGAAGTTACATTGTATCGTTAGCCGATTCGAAAAAGATCGTGGATCGATGATTGGTACTCCTGACACCGGATCAGATTGCAAATTTGTAAAAGATACAGAGAGAAATACACATAACCAACATATAATAAAATCTGCTTAGAAGAAATTATAATTAATAAATGTAATTGGTGTAAAAGTAGGGCACCCCCTAACTATACTATTTATGCCTAACTTGAATTCTTTGCTCGTTAATGCTTTCATTATACCAGACGTAAAATGGAAATTGCGGTGAATTCGATTAAAATTTTGTATATCATTATAATTAACTTTTCGGTCAACGTATAAGTGTGTACTTAAACCCTGACAATTAACGATTCTTAAATAGTTCGATTTTACAAATACCAACGGAATTTACGCATCCCCGAAGACTGCGTTTCGAAAAAGACCAAACACTTTCTTGCCGTTAATACTCAGCCGTCGCAAAATTACCATCGAGGCCCGATCCGTCCATTAAACGTCCGATTCGCTGTCCGACAATCTTAACCGGGGGTTCGTTCGCGCGTTTCCACTCTCGGGCCTCTCCAGCAAGAAATTATAAATTCATTAAGCGAACGTAAATCAGAGTGCAACAGATGCTCGTAAAAATGGGTTCGAACGGGAGCAAATCTGTCCCGGATCCGTGGCCGGGAGGAAAAAGCATCGGCAACGAAATACATAAATAAGCTTGACCCCCTTTTACCAGGGGTATTTGCATATGCTAATACAAGCGAGCGTTCAAGGAGCGGACTGAAAGCTCGAAAACCGAGGAGGTTCGACTGCTTTCCATGGATACGTGTTCTTTTTACGTGCGAGCACTTGTTGTCGTTAACATTGTCACGTTGACAACTGAATACCCTTTTTCCCTTTATTTCCTCGAGGACTTGTTTCAACGATTTGAAATACAACGATCAGAGAACGGGACTATGCAACTAATTCCTTCGGTATTAGGTACTGGACGGTATTCCGGTTATTTTATCCTGAGATACGGAACAATAACACATATTTGATTCAAGAGTTTAACTTCTGACAAGTGTTTAAGGTATCGAAGTTTGTGAGGAAATAATGGGAATGCATTAAAGTCTCTCGCAACCACCTTCACAATCGCAATAATCATAGGAACAGAAGGTTATCCACTTCCCCAGGTGTACAAAAATTCTGTAAACCGATAATCAGGTTTACACAATCCCAAAACTATACATCGATCATAAATGTGAAAAGATCCGTAACTATTAACATACACAAGCTCATAGAACCTCGACCAGAGGATCGTATCAATTCACCTGAACCGCAGGACTCGATCGTCAGTTAACAGAGCAGCTCGGTTCTTTCAGGATCATAGAAAAGTGGGGAGAATGATCGTGAGGTGTCGCGGGGTCTAGAAAACACTCGAAGGATGTTCCGTAGCCGTGGTGGCAAAAAGACCGGTTTCTTGTCGGCGCACGACACTCTGCCATTGTAACCGTCCTCGTTCTCTTCATCCTCCACGGAGCGGTATCACGACCGTTCCCTTCGACTGGAGACTCTGCCTCTCTCTGTTTGCTCTGCTTTCCGTTAACGGAGGTTAGTGTTTCGAGGAGAGGCGAAGCCGAGATGGGTTCAGTGAGGGGTTGGGAGGGGAGGGGGCGAAGAGAATCGACTGGAGGAGGACAGAAGGGGGTTAGGAGAAGGGAAGAAGAAGAGAACGGAGTGGCTCTCGACACGATCGCGAGATTATACCTACACCCACGCCAGGAGATAATAGATAGTAATTGCAGGGTTGTCCGGTCCGGCTCGGAATCGGCTCGACAGATCGATCGCCGCGAACAGAAAAGAGGGAGATAATGATGCGCCCAGGAAGAAATCGTTCTCACATTATTTTCTCGCGGCGCGAGAGCACCGCTGCCATTATTGTTATTATACATATGCATGTGTACGTGGCCCGAGAAGAACGGTTCGATCTACGTGTGTCACGACCTCTTTCTCTCTCGCTCATAACGATGCCCGATCGAATATCGAAACGGAATTCGCGCGCGCGAGCGAGCAAACGGAGATGCCTCCAGGTTGGACACCGCGAGTCGACGCTGGTTCCCCTGGTGCCATTTGTGTGATTGCACCTCGACGTGTAAGTATCGTCTCGTGGCCTTTCGTCGCTGGTCGAACACGCTTCCTGGGTTTTCGAGGGAACCGTGCCTCGCGATCAGGAAATCGAAATTTTGTTTCGGCTAGATGGATTAGTATGCTGATTAAGGTAATTGAGATACACGTAACATAAAAAAATGGCCATTCATGACTATTACAGTGGGTGATTAAATTATTCTGAAAATTTTTGATTAAGAATAGAATTGAAAATTCATTTATAATTAGACAGCTGGTATTTATGAAAATTTACAATTTTTGACACTAACATACAGGTATTATAGCCCTACAAAATAATAAAGACATGTATTATGTTTGTGTTTATATTAATGTCGTGTAAACATTATATCTCAGAAATAATACATTTACAGATCTAACGTTATACTTTGAGGAATAATAGATACTCTTCAAGTGTGATTCTCTTTTTTAAGAACACCTTATACTTGCAAAAAGAGAAACAAGGTTACAGAAGCGTTGTAACTCGCGCAGACTATTGGAATTGCATATTATCGATCGAAAGGAACAATATTCGTAATGAAGTTTCGTAAATGGTACGGCACAAGTGGAACGATATATCCATTCGCAGAAATTCATTTCCTGTCGGACGGTCGAACACCACGATTATTTCGTATAGCGGTTCGTAAACACGCGATTCCACGTCGACGCGATGGCAAATTATTATTTATCGGGCCGGAGTCTAAGGCGCAAAGCCTAATCGACTAACGGAACGAATGCGCCACGTCCAATAAATTTCGGTTTCGCCCGGCGATCTCGTTCACGGGCGATTGTAAATCGCCCACGCTCTCCCCGTTCTCCGATCGATCGATCTACACGATTAAAGATACCGCGGCCAGACACGGCCAAAGGGCATTTCTCGTATTATCACACGCATTCTGTTTAGTCTTTACTTCCTCCCTTATTAACCCTGATTAACATTAATATAATTCATACGGTTAAGTAAAATTGACACGGTTTTTCATTATGAATTAACGGTTATTCAGAATTAAAATATTCAATAACAAACTGTTATTTCAAAAGGACAGGAAGAAGGGGAATTTTGTTCAACAAGGCTTTGTTTTCGAGAAAAACCACTTGGAAGTTTCATGGAGTAGGTATGCGTGTGGTGACAATAAGTAGAAACGGAATGTGATGATCAGACGCGACCGCCAAGTCCTATTCAATTGTATGAATTGTTTCAGAAATAAAGCATAATAGGCAAAATTTAATTAATTTATGAGTCAAGAGTTTGGACATCCAACAATAGAGTTCGAAACTTAATTTTTAAATTTGGATTTTTTAATTTTTAAATTTTACTTTCATTAGTAAAAAATGAATTTTTTATTTCAAGATCACATCTTTTAAATTATCGTGTTTACATTTACTGTCACAGTTTTAATTATTGTGGACACTATCGCAATCAAATACAATCGTTTCTCTTTTTGTTATTAACTGTAAAAGTATTTGTACGTCGACTTGAACATTCGTTACTTTCATGTATTCTTTTCCTACATAATCACATTTACGAGATACTAAAATGCTCTTGTCTATAAATTGAATATCTCTTCCTGCAATTTAACAGCTCCAGTCACCGGTGACCACCGAAGCAGTCTCATCACAATCGTCTGAATTAACAATATACGTTCCTCAAGACCCAAAGTTACGTCGATAAAGACCCTCCATCCACGTCCCATCGATTCACTTCGACAGTAAACCATTCCCCATTCGTCGCGACGTCATCAAACCTCCCTCTCCCAAAGAATGTAGTTACGCGCCAGCCGATTCCCTCCCCAATCAAAAGCACAGTCTGCAGTCACAAAAGTATAATACCAACAAAGACCTTAATAAAGCAAATAATTAAATGTACCATCCTGATTGCAACGAATCTAATTACACGAGCCAGGGAGAGGGGGAGGGTGGCGCCAGTAGTCGTTGCTCGCTGTCCCTTGTTCCTCTTCGAGAATCGTCTAATTTGCTCGATGAAAAGGGTGTCGGGACTCGCTCGATGGCGCGTTGGAGGGGGTGGAACGCGCGACATTGGCGTCGCGACGCGATTATCAACGTCGAAACACGGACTACAGTCATCCTTTATCAATTTGTTCTTTTTGTTTTTATTTTCCCGAATCCATCGAAGTATAGACTTGACGCCTGTGTGTACACGTGTGTCCCGCGCTCTAACCCTTTTTTTGTCGGTCGTGTCCGCCTGCGTCGTCTCTTTATCACTCCACCCTCGCGACGGGAACGACGTTACGAGGGCGATACCGGGCAACGCCGCCGCGATACCTGCACGAGAGCTGCGGCGGCTCTTTGTTCCACCGTGTCCGCCATTGTGCCGCGTTTCCCGTTTGCCAGACTACATCGCGATAAACAGCCGGAAAAGCCAGGATGAATGACGCCTCGCCGCCCGCTCCAACCGTCGCGCCTCCCGCGACTTTTGCTCGCGTCGATACTCTTGCGGAGTCGAATGGCTGGTTTTTCTTCTTTTTGTGACGGTTTGGACAGCGGAGGGTACGAGATGACACGTTGGGAGGAGATCGAATTATGTTGGATTTCAGGTGAAGGAATGTTAACAACACTTTATTAAACTTAACAAGAGGTTTTTATTCAAACGGTTGTGTCCAAGTGACTGAATAGAATGTATGTCTGGCAAATAGCGTGTTTGACAGCAAGAATACGAATGCCTCGGAATACTCTTTGAGATTTTATATAGATTATCGTTTTCTGATTAGGGAACGGATGGACGTGGCCCTTGGTTACAGAGTGACTGAAAAGGTTTTAGAATTTTGGGAAATGGGTTATGTCAGTATAGTGGATTCTGTTAAAGCTATTAACTCTTCCTGCTCGTGTGATTCCATTTGGAATAGTTAATTCACTTAGCGTTTATGACTCGTACTATATCAGCTTGAGTATTCCATGTGGTATAATTAATTCGGTAATTAAATATATGGCATAGTAAATAATTCAGGGCAGAAAGGTTTAATTATAATTGTAATATTCGTGGTTAGAAATAAATATTCCATGTAATAATCCCTTGTCGCTTTCTCTTACCGACGGATGATTTTAACTGTATATTATACAGATTCTCTTTAAGGATCAAATATTTATGAAAAAGATTTCGGAACTCACGCGAAGCATATTTTTTCGGTAGATTTGCTCGTGTAGCAATTCGAACGAATTTCCAAACCGATTCACAAACGGTAGACGACCGCATCTCTAACCAGAAAATTTCTAATTCGCCGCAACGGGCGGGGATTTAGATTCTAGATCACAGTGATCCAACGCGCGGGCAAACATCCGCCGGTCCTTTGGGCTTCGCGTGCCGCATTGCGCAAATATGTATCCCCCGGTCTAATTAGCCTAATTAGGCTAATATAGCCGGTAATTAATACAAATACCGGGGCCCGTGGATATAAAATTTAAACGATATTTGCGGCGCGGCGGCCGATTCTAACGACCGTGGATATCGGAGGCTCGCAACCGGAATTCTAATAATTCGACGTAAATTATTCGTTTCCACGTTCTATTAATAACGATTGTACGATGTTAATTACACATTTCACGGCTACCTTTCCACGTATCGATTCGTTGTCGCTACGTCTTGCGAACCTTGGATGGTCTTAATAAGAATCAGCCCGGAATTCGAATTGAAGGAATTAACACTGAGATACAAAACGTACAGACGTAAACAGTTCGGTTCAAAAACGGTCCCGGGCTAAATAAACGTCGTTAAAGTGACGAGATATCCTCTGCTTTAATTGGATAAGGACACCGTGGCCATAGAAAGTTGCCCGAATTAAATCCATGGTGCGTATAGTTAAATTATAAAAACATAGAATCCTTTTTAATTTCCGAAAAGAATCAGAATAACTTGTTCTTGAGTTTCTTTCATTTATCTTCTTGTAGTTAAATAAAGTTTCCAAATTTTTGACTGCTTAAACTACATAAGCGTAGGTTATCAGCTGATAAATTTTGACTCTGTACTGCTCGTGCACAGTGTAACCCGTGGAAATATGTATATCGCGCACAGATGGGTCGGGATGCGGCGGATTCAGTAATACTTTTGCGGGATTTGCATGCCCCCCTCACTTTCGTCGGTGATACAATAAGGTGTACAGTCCCAAGGCTGTCAGATACACTCCGATCGGCTAAACAGAAGTTTATTAAGCCTGTCAAACGCATTCCCGGCTAGCCGGCTGAAAGAATACTCGAAAATTCCAAGTGTTTCCAATCGATTCATCGGGTATATGGGATCGTGCCGCGATCGAACTGCAATCTAAATTAGTACGAAATTTTTAGTGGCGACTTGACTTCCTCCAATACCCGGCAATACTGACAATTCATCTTTTAGCAGATACGGATAGTTTGACGTTGACGTGAAGATAACGGACTGTTATTAAATATCTCGTAAATTAATGGTATACGACTGAAACAAGTATTGGTTCCAGAATTCCAAGCTCTACCAGTGTGTTAAACCTAATTAAAAAGTCAACGTTACACGTGGGGGCCACTCCTTATTAAGAGCCGACGAACACTCATTGAGTATTTACTGTAATTTTTCCTCGTGAAATATACTTCAGGACTAATTATTGTACTTAACTTAATTAAAAAATCAACGTCACACCTGGTGGCTTTTCCTTGTGAGTAGCGTTGTCTCGTAAAAATAAATTGTACTTTTCTTTACCTCGAAGCAGCTAGACCATTTCACAAAGGATGAAATTGTCATAGGTAGTAATAATCGACACGTAATTAATTAATTATTATAGTTACACGTAGTAATTAATTATCGCTGCAATCATCATTTACACGTCGATACTAGACAAAGACTACTACATCATTGGAGACTATGAATTCTATGCATTTACATTGTATTGTGTTATTCTTATCACTTTAATATTAACCCTCTGTAGACAATGTGGGTAGTCGACGATCCAACTGAAATTCCATTTCTCCTGAACCCTTCCTCCGAAGTTTTTATTTTTATGGAAGTAGTTTCAAACATTCCACTCAACGAAAGATCGTATAATATTACAAATGCTTTGATAAGTATCCCCGAAATTTAAAAATCTTTTCGAAAACCCTACAATAGCAAACAAAAATTAGACTTAAACAGAAACGATCCAGTTTGCCTACGAACTACGAAAACATGTGTCTCCTCCGAAGGGTTAATATTAATAACACTCGAACCAGTGGTAAAATAATCATCTCCACTTGCAAACAGTACTATCACAAACATCACCACTCTAATTCCCCAAATTCATAAAATTAATTTCTATGATACCGACCGACATTCAATTTCTACCCGCTCGTATAAGCCCCCGGTAACACGATCCATGAGGAAAGCATCACGGCACGCGATATCGTTCGCCCCGGAATTGCTCAATCGCCCGGCCAGAATTCTCCTATATAACAATGAGAGGGTGAGGGGAAGGGGGGGGGGGAGGTCATCCAGGTTAAACGCCGGACACACAAAGATCCCCGGAACGAAACGCGTTTCAGATTCTCCTCGGACCTCGGTCGGCGAATAACGTGTTCGGGGCCTTAATTACTCGGTTCGGCGAGGCGGTCCGTGACAGAAACGCCACGGTGTCGACTTTCCCCCGTCGCCCCCGCATCCCACCCCTTCCACCTACCCGTTCTCTACCCTCCAACTACGTCGAGTTGCTTGTTTCAGCAACAATTTAAACACATAACGTTACAATGTAGCCACGTCGTGTTCCGAGAGCGCGTCCGTGTGCGCGCAGGTTTTGCTATAATTACTCGACCGGTAATACAGAACGGGCCCTTGAGTGGCAGCTCATATTACTCGCCTAACCCGCGTGAAAAGTAACCCCCTTGGGGGAACGAGGCGGAATGGGAATTACCGTGGCAGGAACGACGCGGTGAAGAATGGTGGGGAGGATGGGGGACGTTGGGGGACGGTGGCCGGCAGGGGTCCAGGGTTGAGAGAGTACACCGCAGGAAAAAGAACTGGCTCTCTTGCCGGCCTTTTCAACGAAATCTCTTTCTTCCTCTTTCTCTCTTCCTCAACCCCAACTCTTGGCCCCGTCGCTAACGTCCCGCTGGATTTTTTACGAGTGTCCCCCGTTCGCCGTTGGCCTGCCAGAATGGACAAATAAATTGCGAATTACCGTCGCGAAAGCGTTATAATATCGGGGCTCACCGGATCGCCGCGGGTGACGCGCTTTCGAGTTATATCGCGTCGAAAAGTTGTCGTTCATGGGATTTAAACCACGCGCCGATTTTATTCGGCTACGGGGCGGTCATTTTGGTGAACGTACGACGACTGCGGAGATCTGATGGAATTGAAAGGTCTCTTTGGGGAATGTATGTATATAATTTGTTATGATCGGAGGATACGACGGTTTGGCGTTTATTAGGTGGATGTTTGGAAGGAATTCTTTGTTCGAGTGCCTATATACACTAACGTAACCAAGGAGATGGTTATCGAAAACGATGGAAACTATTTCAGTTATTAATACTTTCCATTTATATTTCGAAAATGGCAGTAAAGTTTATTACGAAAAAACATTACTTTCCAATACCCCAATAATTCGTCTTTCTAACAACGTACTAACCAGTAGTGTACTCTAATCCATACCAACATCGACATTGCACACATAACATCAGTCCCTTAACATTCCACACTTTTACCACACGAATCGCCTTTCCAAAAACCATCATCTTATCCCCCCGAATAACCCTCACGAAACACCTAAACAAACACAGGAACCAACAGCATTAAGAACACAGACACCATTATCAAGACCCAGCCAGCCCAAACTTATTTCACCTGGAACAAATTCGAGTTCCCTGTCGCAATGTTAATTACACCCGCAAATAATCCCCAACGCGATATACAACAGACAAAATGTACACGAACGACGCGTGAAATTCATTCCAGGAACGAAGGAACTAGGGTGGGGGTGGGCCCAAAAAACGGGCCAGTTAAATCATCCTTATATAAGAGCGGTGCCCGTCAACTGGGGCCCACTCGGGACGGAAGAAGTGTTTCGTTTCTTCATCGTTCAACAGGAGTGGGGAGGAATCTTGACGCGTGCGATCTTACGATTTCGCGGGGCCCTACCCGGGCCAGTTTCGTGCAATAAATCGCGAGTCGGCCGGAGATTACGCGGCAAACGTAATTCTTGTTTGTAGTTAGATAAGATAGAGAGGGTCTCCGCCTCGACGGAGCGGGCCGAGGCGTGCTGGAGAGAGCCGGAGTTTATGCCTCTATCGGGCGCGGTCTTATCTCAGGAAGTTGTCGGCCAGGACCGTGTCGGGGCAGCCCGTTTAAGGCCGAGGGACTGTTTAACGTGCAAACTCCTTCTCGGAAACACGTGAAAAGTCGCGCCCTTCTGTCGCGCGCACGCGGCCGAGGTACCCTCGCCGGCTTCAAAACGCGCCGCTGAACGAGAGACTGGCGATAACGCGCACGAAAGAATTGTGTTCAGACCCGGTGGATTCTTGGTCTGGCCAGGTAAACCCAGATGGGAGGGAGGTAGGTGTCCGCTACGGGCAGCTCGTGGTCGGGAACCACCGTCGCTTATGTGACTCAACAGGTTCCTATTGTCGGTTTATCGGTCGTCCCCGACTGTCCGCGCTACTGACGATCATCGTTGCCCTTTGATTGATCGGGACTGTAGTGTTGCGCTTCACGTTGGATCCTTGGTCGACGATAAATAGCTGGGATCGCTAACGATAAGTGGTACGTGCTGACTGCAGAGTTGGGTGGAACTTTATTCGGATATTTCTAGGGTAGATGAAAGCACTGCTATTAATAAACTATACTTAGTCTGGAAGTTGACGGTCCAGTGCGTGGTTTGAAATGAAAATCATTACGATTGCGGTAGATTTAATTGAATTGGCCTTGTATTGAAAATACGATGGTGGTACTCTCGAGGAAATATACTCGTGAAGTGTGATGTGGTTCTTCTATGATTTTACCGCGTTGACTTCCAGGCCAATATCCATCAGTCTTCTTACCACCACACGAAAATATTTTCTAAAAAAAATATACATACGTACTTTATTTCCCGTGTCACCCTTTTCAAGGTATAGAGTAAAGGCTTCTCGAGGTCATCGTTTTCTCTCTTCGTTGTCGCGATAGAGTATTCCAAGTAAAACGAAACAAAAACTCGTGCTTCGTTACCCCAGCTGTTGATGAAACTACGGGGCCAGTAACTTTCCTGATCGCATGAAGCGCCTTTCCGGTCGGAGGGCCCCGATTGCTAAAGCAATTACTCGGATCCGCTTACAGGATCAACGCGTAATAATTCGCTGTAATTGCTCGAGTCATATTCCAGAACCACTACCAGAGAGCATGCGGTAGATTTAGGGAAAACGGGGTCCGTGGCAAAGACAAAGCGGCCTGGTGGCAAGGAGAAAAGAGGAGTGGGGATCGCGAGAGAAGTTAAAAGGTCCGATCAAGAGAAGAAAAAGAAGAACGGGAACACGGATGGGGGGGCAAAGAAAGGAGAAGTATAAGCGGAAAGAGGGCGACGAGGAGCAAGAGGAGGAGGAGGAGGAAGAAGAAGAAGTAGAAGAGGAGGAAACAAAAGAAAGAGAGTGAAGGTTGTAGGTTCCCTGTGTCCCGAGGTGGGGGAGTAAGTTGTTGGAAGAAGGGTTTGAGGCGAGTCACAGAGCCTAACCGTGCACCACTCGAACTCGAACTCAAACAACTTTAAGCCGTGTGTACTCGCGCAAACAAAACAGCGCACTAATTGCTTACGTCACTCGGCAAGTCAATGGACTTCTTGACTGAGCACTCTGTGAGTCATACAACCAGAGAGTCCCGGGCGAGAGGTGCGCTGCCGCGCCGCCGTCGCCGCCGCCGGAGCCACCTCGGGTTTCAATTAAATCACGTCCACGCACTGTTTACCTCGTATAAACGCATCAACTCCCTTATATATGTATGTATATATCGCGGAGTCGACGCGCGGGACGCTAATGACGATGACAAGACGAGGACAGAAAAGAAAAGGTGGCCACAAGGCCCCGCGGATAATCGTGTATCCGGCCGGGAATCGGTTTTTCCCACCGCCATCCTGTGACCGACACACAATTTAAATATCATTAAGGCCCATTAAGAGGACAATTTAGCTACATCGACGAATATTTTTCGAATATATTCGAAACCAGGCCTGTTAGTGACTTAATTCTCATCGACGCCGAACGGGATCCGCTCGAGGTGTTCCTGACGCCGTTCGGACGATCGTTTCGAAATTACATCGCGGGTAGAGCTTGTCCCTCGAGACCAGTAGATGACGGCCAACACGAGAGTAGATACCCGCGGACAGCCTACTCTCAAGGCTCTATTAATGGCCCCTATCAGCGGTCTCGTTTTCTTGCATTACGGTAATCGCTGTTTCTCCCGGTGCTAGGCGGATGGTAACGCAAACTGTTCATCGACGCGTTGTCCATACGGGCGATTCGAAGGCGTGACAGAAATGGGCTGGCTTCGATATCACTTTTCTTCCATAGAACGGATTGTAATGGTCATAGGAATATTCTCAGATGTATCCTATGACATGTTACGAAAACAAGAAACTTCCACATAGATCGACTTAACAAAAAAAAATTATTCCCATGTAACAGTTCCGATAATTTACCTCCTATATCCGCGGGACACGCCCCCTCCCACCCCCGTCGGTACGTCTTCATAACATTCAATCGCAGAAAATTCATCGACGAGATAATGGGCCCCCAAGATCGTAGGTCGGAGCACGTGTTTAAAGGACCTCCAGAGCTCTCGAGGACCGAGGAACGGTAATGGAGTACGGGGCCACGCTGGAGGGGGATATCCTCTGGCCAGGTATCTACGGCGGACAGACGGGGCGACGATGGGGTTGAGAATGGAAGCGAGTAGACGATGGTCCGGTCGGGCAAGGGTAGGGGATTAATTAATAACGTCGGTAATTGGACTCCGTTCGATCTAAGATAGCTTCTATAGCCCCTTCTCCCTAACCTTGCATATCGCGCGGGGGTGTGGGGGGTGTGTGTATGTGCTTGCATGCTCGAATACACCCCCAGTTTCAACACGGGGCTTCTTAGGCGAACTTGATCACGGGGATGCCTCGTATTTCCAATTGTCCTGTTAACTGATGGCCATTAAATACTCTTTATCGATGAACGGCTTAAATTAGGGTGAAAATTAAAAGTTATTGTTCCACAGAAGTAAGTCAAGTACATATCTACGATCCAAAAAGACCCGAAACTGTACCCCATTTTCTATTTCCATACAATTAGGCCCGGGATACTTAACGCTTAACCATTCATGAACCGAAAACCGCATTCCACGAGTAAATAAAACTTCACAAAAAAGTGGCGCGCGGCTTTAAACGATCGCCTTTGGATTGCTAAAACTTCACAAGGACGTGGACGTTGGTTACACCGCGCAGAGACCGCCCCAAGGAGGGCAGGTGAGAAGTGGGGAGGGGGATCGTTTACGTGGCGGTGTTCAGGCGGCTTGGACGGGGTTTTCGGAGGTCTTTATTAACTTTTTGCGATTCTCGATCAGGCCTGGCTGCCCGGTGGACAATAATCATCGACCCGAAACGTTCCCTTCGGCGCATAAAGACGACACTTTCTTGCCTTGCGCCTCCACGCTTATCGGCGTTCACCATCTGCGTGTATGCGGGTTTCGCGCTCGAAAACCTGTCTCCCCCTTCTCACGACGGCGCGTTCTGTGTAACGGTAACGCGACTTTTCGCACCGATCCTCGATCACTCGCGATAACGAGCGGTTTTTTCAGCTAGGGAAACGGTCGAAAACGATAAGTCCCGGGGACCATGGTCTGACAAATCGAGTCTGGCTATCGGACGATCGAGTTATCGACTCCCTCTTCCTCTCCCCCCAAGGGAGGGGGAGAAAGAATAGAACGGTTTTGTCGCGGTGACGAGAGCCGATCGTTCTCCCCCTTTCTGGAAGTGGCTGTCCGAGGATTACACGAAGGGACGACTAGAAGAGAGGAAGTAAGAGAAATCGAGGGAGCAACGGTGACGAGGAGAGGGAAGTTAGAGCCGAAGCTAGTCGTTTCACCGGCTCGGTTTTTTGCCCGCGGCATCCTGATTGGTGTTTTTGCCCCCACAAGCTCGATCGGGATCGAGTCAGCGCACGGCTAAGGTAAGAGGCAAGAGGCTGCACGGTGTCAGTCAATTACGCCTTAACAATGGGGTTACGTTTCAATTACATCGACGAGGAATTGGGTGTATCCACCGTGGGCTCGATGGAATACCGGTCATTGGTCCAGGCCAGGTCTTCCGTCGAAGGTAACGATCGTTAGAGTCGCCTCGGATAAACCCATACTTGGTCTTCCACTACCGAATTAGAGTCGTTTATGGACCGACTACGTGGGATCGCGATTATTCTTTTTCTTCTTTTCGTGTTGACGTCTATGATGGTGAGACCTTGAAAACACTTCTTTTGATACGATCTTTTACGATCTTTTGTCGAATATTGGTCAGGCTAGTGTATTAGATATTGCTGGTATACATATTATTTTCGACAGGTAAATGATTGTGTTTCAATTTCTGTATTTCATTTGAAGATCCAGTTCAACGAAAACTGCATACAACTTCTATAAATTCAATTTCCATTAATCAATCGACGTACAATATCCACCTGATTACCAGTCGTAGCACCTAATCATCGTTCATTGAACAGCAGTATATACGTTCTGATTTATGGTTCGTTTTTAGTCGATATGTTCAAGTTTATTCGATTCGATTTCCGTCTTCCTGAACAAAATATCTAACGAAACTGCTTCTGCTTGAAATTAACACAATTTAAAGGAACGGACCTTGAACTTAAGAGATACCATACGTGAATTACAAAAAAAAAAACCACGAAGCTTCATCGTAATCTGTCGATAATCTTGTTCCAACAGCAACTCGACAGAAACCTGGAAAGTCATCTCTGTATTCTCCCCTGATGCACTCCAATTGCTGTTACATTATTTCCCATTTACACTCCTAACACACATTCCTCCCCTGTTCTCTGCATCGAAACGGTAGCTGCCCTTTCAACAACTCCAATTTCGTACGCGCCTTTATCCGACGTCCGTTTCACAGGTAACCGTGAACGATGGAACGTCTCTTAATTGATATTCCCGGGCGTGGAGCGAAATCTGTCGGATCACACCGTATCCACCGACAACAATACACCGTGTAAAGAGTTCCTGGACGCAAAAAAAAAATAGATGAAAAAGGGGTGGGGGAAGCAGACGCTGACCGGAAAAAAGTCGGGTGCACCGCGGTGTCGACATCCGTTTTCTCTGAAGTTCGATCAATCGAAAAAAATAGCGTAGCATGACGTGCCGTTGCGTGGGCCCGAGATAAGGTCCCCTCGGGGCCCTGTAGGTGCGGAGCATAAGACCCCGGAGTCGTCGAACCGGCAACGTCGAGACGCTGTGGTCCCGCGGTCTCTCAGGTAAGGAGGAAAAGGATGAAGAAAAAAAACACCGCTCGGTTGGGGGGGGGGAGGGGGCAGGGAGGAATCGCCCCCTAGAATGTCCTTTGTCGCGCGGTCCCCCTTCCCCCTCCACCGTCTCCGTACACCCTCTCCTCGACGTCGAGTCGAGTCCTAAGGCCCCGGTGTTCGGGGCCCTTCACGTGCGTGGAATGCGTGCTCCTACGGACCGTGGCTGCGCGGGATGGGCCATCGTCGTATTTTTCGCACTTCGTTTGTATTAAATTCGTGGTACATATATTATATTTTGTACTATAGTTTGAAAAATTAACGAAAAATATTTGTCCCTTGTAGGATCATTTAAACACTTGTTGGTTTATCCACGATGTCGAATAGGGTAATGAAATATTCGTTTTAATGTATTGGAGTGTTGTATAGTGAATCGCATACTTGTTACAAAAGTGTTGACTTGTTCATCGATTAGTATTGCATATATAATTGGTACACTTGTGTTCCTCTTGAGTATTCTTTACGAACATAGATCAATTCAAACGTGTTCAATAGAGTAGTCTCTAAGAAACAGACTCATGATACGGTTCAAATGTTCAGAACCTCTCTCTCTGTATAGAGTGTATCCCCAATTTAAACGTCAAAACATCGGGAGTGTGTAGGGGATCGATAAAACTAAGAAAAGAAGTCGATTGGGGATTTTCATGTTTTTACTCCGTTTCGGAAAATATCGCAAAAATTGTAGCTAGAAATTATTCTCGTGATATTTGATTCACTGCACCTACGATTCAACCTATTAGTTACTCTCTTGAGTTAATTGGCTTCGAAAAAACATTTTGCTTAAAAATCTTAAACGAAATTTAAATAAAATCTTATTTAAATTTTATTCATCATTATATAGATAATAACATGAATAAATAAGTGGAAGAACGGAAACTTTTTCCTGTTTAGTAATTTTTTTCCATAATGGAGCAAAACGGACCAAATCTCTAAAGGACTTCTTTTTTTAGTTTATCTGTCCTCTCCACGTTCCTGAAGTATTAACATTTAAATTGGAGACACTCTGTATACCAGTAAATCCAACGGGCATAGAACCAATGTCCGCTTCGAGTGCCATTTCGCCATTTTCTTCGAGATCGCTGGACTCTGTCCCTTATGTTGGAGCGGTGCGTTCATCTTCGTCGTTTATACACGAAATCTACGAATCTTGATCGCGTGTCCGAAGCATCGTAAGCCTCGTGAAGAGGGATTATTGAAAAGGAAAGAAGAGGAGGACGACTGAAGAAGTGGGTGGTGTGTTGGAAGTGGGGAGGTTAGGTGGAGGGAGACTGCTATATACGAAAGCATCCTCCGAACTGTCGAATCGAATATCTGGGTAATGGCTTTCTGGGTCTCCCGCTGCCAGGAACACGGTCCCATCTACGGCGAGCTTAAATTAAGGGTGGACCCCTCATTTTCTTAAAATATTAAATCATCGTTCTGGTGTCGCAGCGGGGCTGCCACGGGGGCCTCCATTGGACCCCGAAAGAACGAGGGCCCACGGGCCCCGTTGGAGGAATTAAAATTCATTGGTCTCAGAAACCCATGTCACCGGTCGAGTGCCATCGTAAATACCTGCGGTCCTCTTCTCGGTTTGAGCGAGGTCACCGTAAAAATTATGCTTCCATGGTTCCAGGAGGGCCCACGGGCCCCGGACGATCTTTCCACCGGGATCTGTTCGACTCTGTACACGAATTCACGGTGATGGTATTTACAAAACAGAACTGTGATCGATGTATGTGTGTGTATGTATGTTGGTACGGATAATAAGTTTGTTCATGTTGGTAGTTCCTGCTGTGTCGATTCCCTTAGCTACTGAACACATTAATAGTAAGACGGATTGGAAAGTTACGGATGACTGACTGGTGTGAATAGCGAGTGACTATCGGTGGTACACGAGACTAGATGCATAGTTTCGAATGACCTATGACACTCGATACTGAGAAAGAATCGAGAACATATTAATCATCAACAACCTCCACACCTCTAATGATTGATCTTCATGGTACCGTTGCATGATCCGCATGAATTTTCAGTCAAGAGAAAATACAGTACTTAGGGGACTTAATATTCAATACTCTCGAGAATCCAAAGAATTCACAAATCTGCCAAGCAATCGATTCGCAATACTGTCAAGCACGACGTTTTAAGACCTTTCGTTCTTAAAATACAAACATTTTTCGATATCCCGGATTCCATCGATATACCGATCTGGCTACGTCGAATTACAGTTTATAGTCACGCGATACCAAATATTTGTCGCCAAACAGAATTCAACGATATAACCACGCAAACAGTTCTGTACGCTTTCCAAAAAGGACCAACTCAACGCAGCATTGTTTATTATCCTGTACATGGTGCGTCGAGATTAAACGTGTAATTGTGGGCAGACAGAGAGAGAGAGAGAGGTTGCTGGCCGAGGGAGATATAGGTCTGTGGCAGGGCGAGCAGGTGCAAAATACGATTTCCTGTTAATCTTATTCCAATGACTAGAGGCGCGGCGGCTCTGACCTTCTATCTCCCTCTTTCTCTCTCTCCCTCTCTCTCACATCCATTGCTTCGCAAACACTCGGGTCGCTTGCTCCGGAGTGCAGCAGTCAACTCCTTTAAATCGTACGGCAGATTCGTTAGAAGTCGTCGGGGACGCATTAGTCGCCCCTTTAGACCGTTTCCAGCACGACCACGTACATATACATACACCGATACGATCTTCGAGGCTACGGTCTCGAACGGAACGAACGGACCGACGCGACCAGGAACGAAAGGAAGAAACGGCGACAACGCGCGCGACTGGTTTGCATTCGCCGTTTGTGAGATTTTCATCTGTTTTCTCGGAAATTCCGACGGAATAATCGTGGACGGTAGGGACGGGAAACATCGTGGCGAGGCCTCGAAGATCCTTAAACAGGACAGGAAGGACGGGTTGATTGCGTTGGGACCGACACGGGCGATCCTTTTCGATGTCCTTAGTCGGCGAACACTGGAAAATAGGACGAAAGTGTTCCAGAAAAAGTTGGATGTTCGTTTGATATTTTGTGGGAAAAATTAATCTTGGTCTGTGGATTGGTATAAGACTTCATTGACCTATGAATTGTGGTCGAAGTAGGAGGATAGAAAGAACTTGGGGGATACAGATGTTTGTGGGATCAATGACAGTAAAATTGAATCATCACAAGGTAGAAAGTTAGTTAGGTATTGCATTATTAGTATAGATATTAGCTTAGGTATTGAAAATCTGGTTCAATATAGGCCCATTTACCGAAAGCGAGGAATCGAACGAAACGAAGGTTCATTCTCAAATTGAGTGGAATGACTCCTTTCGGAATGTTTTCCATTCGCTTTAATATCGAATTGAACGCATTCAACTCTGAATGATCTTTGACCGTTCGGATACATCAACAATTTCCTCGGAACGACCGCTGTCCGTAAATCTATACGAAGGAACAATGCTAAACAGCATCACGAGGAGATTCCCAGTCGCTTTTCGGGCCGACGAATCAGTATGCTTACCGGGTAAAAAGCCTCTTAGCGTCAGAAGGGTTAATCGTTTTTAAAATTTCCGACACGTGAAAGAGAGAAAGAGAGAGTGAGAAGACACGGAGGGCTTCAAAAGAGCGTATCCCGCGTAAGCACAGAACAGAGCCCGGGTACCTGTTGACAGATATTTGCATCTGAATGGAGCGTGCTGTTCCACTAAACGACTCGCCTAATCTCCCCGAGATTATTTTCTCGAGGACACGAGTTTCCTGCCCATTACCACCTCGTTCTTTTTCTGTTTTCTCCGTTCCGCGTTAATCCCCTAGAATCAAACTTCGTGATCCGACGTGACAAGCGGACACCTCGCCTCTTTCCATCCACCGTTTCGACGTACCAAGACGTACGAAAAGTGTACCATTACCTTCGATAATTAGTGTCCTAATTGTAGTAAAGGCTTCATGGGGTAAGCCACCACCTATGTCAACAGATTTGGGTTAGTGCTAGGTGTTCGCTTGACAGACATTGGCTCTCTAAAGTAGGACCGTGCTAGTGGATGCAGGTATTGCTTCTACTGTAGAAAGCATAACTCATTGTGAGCTACTCATGGATGCCTACTCCCAAGTGGACGCAAGCGTGGTAGCTACTCCCGATTGTTTGCTCTCATGTGGATACCTAAGAATATGTCTTTGGTCCATACCATTTAATCCATATTAAAGGAAACTGAGTATAATTTTCTGCAGTCTGACTAGATGTATCTGGGACACGTTGAAGGTGTTGGTTAAAGTAGACCAGAAATAATCATCAAAGCAGGAAGTATATATCCATGGACCTCCCCGAAAAAATAATAATTGGAAAGGTCCTTTCTTCATCAGAAGCTTTTTCTGTATCCACGCGGTGCTGCTTACATGCCTTCTTATTTCGAGTCACCGGTATATACGCAACACACAAAGCCCGATCCAACGATAGAACAATCGGTTACGCAAAGAATTTCAATTCAAGGCTGCCCACGCGACTAAACGACGCATGATCCTCCGAGCGAGCGACGGCACATCAAACGTATAATTAAATTTACATATATCGCGTTGCTGCCACGGTGTATATGTACATATATCCTATCGACGATATTAAAAGGAGGCGGGTGACCAAGAGACTAATCGATCACGCTGGTCTAGAGGGCGAGCGATATTACCTGGACAAATTTATATCTACCTTGTTGACTATATTCTCGTTCCACGAGGCATACGCGAAGCAGATTCTCGAGCGATTTTGTCCAGCAGATGAAGAGAAGCTTCTACATAATCGGGGGCCACGACCCAGTTTGTATTTATTTCTTATCGGAAAATTGATGACTGGACTGAATGTTTATACAAATGTAGCCTAATTTACAAAAACTGGAATCAATTAAAAGTTTCGTTACTTTATTCGAGGGTCCTAACAAAGTACAAACCTCCTTCAATTTTATCAAACTCTTAATTAGATTGAAATCTATATTAATGACTTTTTAGCTCTAGAGAAAGACTCGGTATCTCAGAATAAAATCGTGGGCAGAACGATTCCTGGGCCCACCTGGAGATACACGAGCAATGCGAAAGAACACCTAGATAAACCTAATTTAATTAATAGGTTACGCGTTAGGCGCGGCCGTTATATGCGCATGTCAGGATTAATGACCGGATAAGATTGTTAATTCCACGTCGGCCGTCCATCATGTCAATGCAAAGATACGCTACGGACAACGAGCTCCTACCCATATCACTCGTGTCTGTGTAATGTGACCATACATCTCTCTGTGCGTTCACAATCACGCGAATACTTAAAGTAATAGATATTTATGTACATAAGCGTCAGATATAATCTTTTTTCGGGGTAGTGGAAGATAAACGTGATATCTTTATTGTACTAATGATCGTAATTAATTTTTAGATTATCCTTTGTAAGATTTTCTTTGGCGAAATACACATTAGGTCGTTGAACATGAAGTGAGCAATTTCATCGATAGGTGTATTTGACCCAGAGATGGGCACAATTTTATCCTGACCTTTAAACAATTCATGAGATTAAATAATTGTCTGCAAAATGTTTACTCATTCAAGAAGAAATATTATTTTATGATAAAAATTGGAATTACTATGTTCAATCAAGTGAAAATGACGAAATATTTTTTTCATCACAAGTAGTAAAAAAGTTTCAGTCGTATC
Source organism: Dufourea novaeangliae (assembly GCF_001272555.1). Taxonomy (NCBI): domain Eukaryota; kingdom Metazoa; phylum Arthropoda; class Insecta; order Hymenoptera; family Halictidae; genus Dufourea; species Dufourea novaeangliae. Next base: position 244,146 of record NW_015374010.1, on the reverse strand, counting down.
GGTGGCGACAATTCTCATTTTGTTTTCGTTCCCCGTGCCCAAAGGGATCTGCCGGTCGCTTTTTCTTCATCCCTCGAGATGATCGCCGATGCCTCGAGGTATATCCTCCGCGTGATAAACAGGAACGATGACCGGGGAAGTAAGGCGGCTTGAACGTTCGATGGCTCATAACTGAAGTGTGGCGGCTGAAATAATGCCAGTTTAAATGAGCACCGACGTCTTCGAGGATAATATGTTCGAAGGGTATAAATTCGTGCTATCTGTTCACCCGTAACTGTTCGCGATTTTATGAAGACGTTCGTCCTGATGTCTTCATTCGGAATCGCATCGATCTATCGGAACATTCGAAAGAATTGTTAAACTATTGCCTCGCTTCTTACAGAAACTTACGTTCAGTACATCGGTCACGTTTGTTATTAATATCGGGTATTAGTCATTTCAGAAATAAAATAGTCTTCAATGCCTGAATTTCTAGCATCGACTGACAATCGTTAATACATCGAAAAACTTCGCCTTTAAACCATAGATCAGAAGACACGGTGCCAACAAATGCTCAAACGTTTACACCGCCTAACTATAGGTACCAGCACACCCACGTTATCTATGTTAACACGTCGACTGCCAACTACGAGATAACTCATAGTTGAGACATTGCAAAGAGGCTAGCTAGTTTAAATAACGTTACAAAATTTTTACGCAAAATAAATATCGCAGTATAATTTAAAACAAGACAAACAGCCTTTGTTAACTAACCGCATATATTTTTGACGATTGATGACTCAAAAAACGAAATAAAATATGTCTGGCTACATACGTCCTTTTTCACTGTGGCAGTCAAGGTGCAAGCAATCTCACTAAAACTCAACAAATCCTCACAACGTTCAATCACCGAAAAATAAAAAATTCCCCACATTTTTGCTAATAACACTATCTCCACGTGCTGATCATCATGAATCACAACGGATCACCGAATGCCTCTATAGACCCTGGCACGTGGTTCCACCGCAACAAAAGGGCCGGTCCTGCGCCAACAAGATAATAGAAAAATTCTCAAACGCCGTCTCTTATTATGTTCCACATCTCTCGGCTCGTCTCTGCGAGCCGCGCGGCGTTCCTCGAACCTGGTCCAGAGCCTAGACGGAGAAGACCCGGAGAGCGAAACGTGCCAGAAGGGGACACGACGTGGAACGATGGAGAAAGCGAGAGACGAATTGGGTGGTGGGAGGCGAAAGGGGAGGGCACCGGGAACAATTAAAACACATTTATACGCCGGCCAATTCGTGATCGCCATTCTCGTCGGCGCTGGGCCCCGTGAATAGGTCCCTGGATGACGTATTAACTCATATTTGTCTCTTGACAATACCCCCGGCTAAACTCTCTGCCCAGGTGTCCGACGTTTTACACTCTTCCATCTCTCGGGAGGGACGTACGAGCGACGAGCGTGCATGCTCGGAATTATAATGGGATAGAGGCCGTAACAGGGAGAACAGGGAGACCAAGGGGCCACGGAACAAGCTCGGGGAGGTCCCAGTGGTAACAGGATTTCGTGAAAGGAAAAAATTTCATTTGGCCGTGAAAGAGGAGGGATGGTGGGGAGGGCGACGTCCACGGTGTCGTAAATAGGCCGTTCCGGGGGCGTAATAACAGGTCCCGGCGTCGATCTCGATCGGAGCTGAATGAACCTCGTGTAAAAAATTAAACGCGTCGCCCGCTCGCTGAGACGTCGCCCTGGACTCCAGGCGAATTTTCGTGACTTTTACAGTCGTTTTTGGGAATATCTCCGGGCGTTGAGGGAGGCGAATGGAATAGTTTGCCGAGGAAGATTGTTTAACCGCAACCCGATAGGTGGATGATTTTTTTATTGTATGTGTACTGGGGTACGAAAAGGTAGTTAACGTGCGTGAACTGTTTTTTGGGAAATAGGCTGTTTAGAAAATATAATGCAATTCATACCGTTACAAATATCCTGATATCGATGAATGTAAAAATCTACCAGACAGATGGAAACGGGAAGTCCCTAAAGAGCGTGCCGAAAATACGATTCATTGAGGTGAAATCATTCTCCACGATTACCAGGGCAAAATAAAAATTGTATGAATTTCTTCGTTACATTTCGTAGTAGATTCTAAATGGTTTTAAACGAAGACGAAGGGAATGATCGATAAGGGGCGAAGAGAGAAGCATCGCCGGCCCTGTCGGTACAGTTCCACATTCCACGTTCACGACGGGTGGGCCCCGTTCCTCGAGTATCGCTGTCTTCCTCCGCTTCATATTAGAGGCACGACAGTTCCGTTGTGTGTTTTTGTGATTGATCACGTGATCTCGTCATTCGATATAATAAGATTCGCTTTAATCTGCCCCGGGGAGAAGGAACGATGCCGCCGCCGCCACGGTCGCAGATTACCCGGCATAACCGAGATGAAAACGGTTAAGCATCGTTTCTTGTACTCGGCCGTACCATATTATATTTCTGTCTGATGCAACAATGTGGTACTCCTTTATGCGATAAAAGATCGGGCCACGTTCATTGCGGGCGTTCTTGCAACTTGAATCTCGATCGAACGGTGGACGCTGTTGATATGGGTATTATCATCGATTCAGCAATCTTTGGTATTTATTTTTCGTGCCAATTGTTTATATGTAGAGTCAACTTTTTACTGAATTAATTAGAACGCTAGCTTGTAGATAAGTAGGACACATTGGGAAGCCTCAGACTGCGTACTAACGATTCTTCAATCTTAAGACTCCGTTATGGATCATTTTATATATTGATATAGAGATGACTTTCGGCCCTATAGGACTCTTTCAAAGACAGGTTTGGACACTTTCGATTCGATGCAAATGACTTCGAACCAGCGTGGACCTTGAAGAGACAGATGAAAGCACGATGGATTTGAAAACGGAGCAGTCTAGGTTAGAGAAATTAAGCGCAGATAAATAGATATGAAAATAAACCACTTACGATGAATTTAGTGCCACCCAGGCACATTGCGTTCCGTTCATGTTACAAAATAAATTGCGCTCGATTAACCCTTTAAGTAACACTACCCTGTACATTAATGTTTATAGTGTTTTACTTACATTTTTATTTTGGAAACGTACATCGACGTGAAAGCGTCCAATCAATAAGGATCTGAAGTGATTTCGCTATATTTTCACAAGAACATAAAAAATCGTTATAGGAAATAGATATATAAATAGGTACCCGTTTGTCCACACAAGGGTTAAACAATTCTTAAACCGTTGAAATAGATTCAATTTTTTATTTTAAACGCTCATGTTTTTATTCAAAGATTATTTACAATTCAACATTTAAACGCACAGAAATATTATCAACTGTGATATTCCTCCAAAGTACGCGTGCGGTACCGTACAACCATATCGTAAAATACGTTTCATGCCAGATGCAGCTATATCGAAAGGGTTAACAATCCCAGCAGACGCGCAGAATGATCCGTGAATCGTCGTTCCTCCGCTCTGAATCGTCGTCGCTCAGGGTAGAAAAATATCAGGATCGAGGAACGTGTTCACCCATAGGGCCCCGAGAATGGTCGAAACAGATATCGACAGAGAATAAGAGAGAGACGTCACGTGGTTAAGATTCATTAAAATCGCAAACACGACGGATCCCCGCGTTCACCGGCGGTACCAAACCGAAAGGGAACCGGACAAAACGAAGAAAGGGAAGTGATGGTGGTGGTTGGAAAGGAAATTCGTCGAGCTCGAGCGTATTTTTTCTTTTTTCATCCCCCCCCCCCCTCCTGATACCCGGCGGTGGCCGTTTAATTAGCTGCACATCCGTGCTGCGCCGTGGTAACGTTACATCATGAAATGTTTCGATGTCGGCCCGCTGATTACGAGCCTCCCCACCCTGTTCCCCCGTTTACACGACCGAGAGAAAACTTCGGGAATTATTCTCGATTATTCAAATTCGCAACCCTTGCCGCGAGACAGTGCGCGAGCGCGAGCGCGCGGAACGCCGATTCAAATTTATGCAAAAATCCGGGAACGCGAACCGACGTTCTTATTAATATGGATCAATTTTACGTATATACCCGCCGACGATTCGTGTCCTCTGCCTCGTACTACCCGCTTGTTCTTCCCTTTATCTCTTTGCGTCACCTCAAATTGGACCACCTGAGCGACGACGAGATGCTATTGGGTTGGTGGAACGATGTCCGGCAGGATAACGAGTACTTTTCACTCGTTGGTCGCATCGGGAAGTGGTGGTCACCGCTGCTTTCGAATTTTTTTCATATTTATCGTCGATACCCAGTTCTGATTTCGATCGGATATCTTTGTACAGGGTGTCATAAAAGAGCGTTTCTATTTTGTTTTGTATCGATAGATTTTTTCTGTTTAAGTTTGGTCTCTGTTTCCATTTTACAGTTGTGGTGGTGTGGACGAACCAGTTTTATCGTGGGACGTTTGACGCCTCGAAAACGTGTATATTGTAAGAAAAATTTTGTATCGATATCAGTCGACTGTTGTGCAGAGCACAATCGGAATTATGAGAAATTCTCGCTTAGGCTAAGTTACATTCAAGGAATAGTGATGGAAGAATTTATTGAACAGTATACAAGGGTCAAAATAGAACCTGTTCTAGTTAAAGTCCCTATTTCAAAAATTAATCAACAAGGATTAGAATTTACATAACACACATCAGCAGTCTAAATAACATCGATGAGCTTCGGTTATTCGACACTTAATTGATTACGAAGAGGATATCTTTCGTCCACAAAGGTATCATAACCAATTTCATCACTTCGACGAACATATCCGTTAATGTTGAACCATTATGGAAGCAGAACTTCCGTCCGGCGGAGTCCTTAATTGCGACATCGTCTGCAGTTTGAGTGCCCTTTAAATATCGTTAAGAGGATCCGCGCAAGAGGGTCCAGTGTCGAAAGTTGAGGGAAATTCAAATTCGATCGCGATGTGGCTTGTTATGTACCCGTTATTCTGTAATTCCACTTTTCGGAAGTTAAACGGCGTACTTTGCGCTTCTGAAGATGGTCCCCTTCTTCGCCCAACCCCCGCGAACTTCACTGCTTAAGAGTGAACCGTGTTGCGCGAACGAAGTCTTCGTTATTCCACTGTCTTTCTTACTCTCGATCTTGTGTTTCAGACATGACGCGAACAATGGCGTCGCAATCGGAATCGTTGTTGCAGTCCTGAATCGAATTCTCGGAGGAACTGAAGGTGAGTCATTTCTACGAAATATAATTTATTATCTTAAGCGTTTGTCAATTATTATAGTGTCGAACGAACGATATTTTTCTTTACTGGCTCTTCTGTTCCTTTTGTTTTTTGTAAAGAAAATGCTCAGAAATTGAAGTTGCAGAAGGCTCTAAAATTACTACACTTCGGGTATTAAAAATGTTTTTTTTTGTGTATAGAAATATAAAAGTTTCATAAGGAGATTTAATTAATTATCGATTGTACGCGAGAGATCATTAAATCGTTAATATTTTACAGAAATTTCCTTTCGTCAAAATTGCGTCCATATTTCGATAATATTTTCGATTCGTTCAAGTAATGAACGATTTTATCATTTATTTTATTCATTAATAATACGATCGTTATCACAACGTGCATACATACTCGATTCAAGAAGGGACGGAATCCTCTTGAAAAAATAGAATGCATTGCAAATGCTGAACAAACTTTTTGTACGAGATTTAATTTCCGAATTTCATTGAACAGCAATCATTTATTTTATATATTTACTTGCAATAATTTGTATCAGGGAACAACATTTTCGTATAAAAATACTGAAAATCATTATACGGAGGATGATTCTGGCAAAGGGGTGGTTTCACCCCATAAAGTCGCGTCTCAGCCGATAAAAAAAAATACGTATCCCTTATTTTTGACTGTTTAACATACATACGAAGTTACATTAAAATCGGAGAGGGACACTTCCGGTGTCTTCCCTTGTTAGAAACAATCTCGACCAGTTCCGCGACGCGTTCGTCGAATAGAATTCGGCAGGATCGTCGTAGCCGTCGTCGGGGAAAGAAAATATTTGGGAACCAGCGCGTCACGGCGTCCTCCGAGATTGCGCGGGGCGGCGGTGTCGAGGTACATCGAGTAAGTTGGCTTGACGCTCGTCGGAATATCGCGGAACCACCGACGAATTTCGTATTCCCGGATGGTAGGCTAGTCAGCTTCTGACAATACCGCCCAAGTGACGTCCCCGCACGGTATGTGGGTATACGTGTAGGTACACCTAACTGTGCCGCACTGAAAATGCCCGCCTGACCCTAACCGTAGCAATGTCTTCAAATCGCCCGCGAAAAGAAAGTCGATCAAGCTTGTCCCTCGAGCTTTCGCTGTAGTAAGAGAAGAATTTATACCTCTGATGATTTCGTAATTAATTTGTTAGGGCTACCGAAAAGAAATGACGTTTGTTCTTAAATAATCTTCATTGCAAATTTCGAAGTACAGTAAATCCTTGTTAAGTGTTCGAAAGGTGCTCGGTACTACACATTAAATATTTTATGAACTAATTGCCATATGAAAGAAATATCATTGTCTTCAGAATTCCAAGCACTATCCCTGTGGTACACCTCATTAAACAGTCTTAAAATGCTTGTCCGTGCAGAGGAGCCTTCAAACATTTATCGAGGATTTACTGTACAGATAAAGGCGCTAGTCACTTACCCTATTGCTTCATCAACTAGTCCCCATCTGTTATGACAACCTTTTGTCTAGGTTATATTAATCTATAAAAACCTATAATTACATTCACATGAAGTTACTTTAGAAATTTAAAAAGATGGATCACAACAAACGACATCACATTTCAGTACCCCTAATATATGTACACCCACGAGCAAACTCGGCTTCCACTACCGGAAAAAGTGGCGTAAGGCCTCCTACCACTTGGTAAATTTATTTCAAGTACTGAAATAAATGTTAAATCGATTGTTAATTTGGCATAAATTTTAATAATTCCCAATACCAAATTTTAGGAGGCTCTTCTGCAACGCCACTTTTTCTCCTAGCAGAAGCTGAGTTTGCTCGTGAGGGTACATAGAGGAAAAGGTTCCTGAATTTGTACGATCGCCTAGGTTGAACCACTACTGTAACTAGATTTCTGTAATCAATTTGCGCCACATGATAGACAATATGTATTGCGTGTACACTAAATTAGTTAATGTAATCACCCCTAATGTCTCGTCCATCATACGGTGCAAATAACTTACACACAAGTTGTAACAGTGGTCCTAAGCAATGCTCCAATTTTCCCTACCGTGATTCTGTTTCGGAATTGTATCTTTTCCATTATCAGTCATAGAGGATCGGTGGAAAAATCTGCGGCTCTCTCACCGGTTCCGAATTCGCATCAAAAATTCGCGCACGGAAGACAATGCCGGTTGATTTGGAAAAAGCGCGCGTATCGACGGGAGGGGGTTTCGGTCAGCGGATCGCAAGAGGTATCTTCCATGTGGAACAGACAGAAAGAGAGAGAAACAAAAAAGAGGGGGCCAGAGAGCAAGTAGGGGATGGGTAAAGAAGGGGAAGGTGGGTGGTTGGTGAAGAGAAAAAAGGAAAAAATTGAACGTTCGAGGCATTTTGTTTCCGATCGTTGCACGAATGAGCCGGCAAATTGGAGTCAAATTTAGCCTGGCTTTTGCGAGCCGTTTAAACCTTTCGCTATGCCGCTCTGTAGAGAGTTTGCTGCACGCAAATGAAGAATTGTCAGCCAAATACGGTTCGAGAGCGGTAAAGGGGCGAGGGAGGGGGACGGACGACGGCGGAGCAGGGGATGAATGGGGCGTAATGCCGGGTCTACCCTGATTGTTGCCCTCTTCTCCCTTCCTCGACCTCTCTCGAACCCATCGGAATTTCCAGTACGAATTTCCGTCGGTGCCTGGGCGACGTCACTTCCGTCCCGGGGACAAGCGGAATCGTCAAGCTGCGCCGTTGCGGGGGTACCCGCGAACCGCCGCGCGCGTTTTCCAGGGATCGCGTCGCTTTCCGGTGACTTTCAGAGGAAACGTTCGCGGAATTTCGAGAGGCTAATTCGTTCTTTCGATCGGTATCGATCTGACTCGCGACAATTCGATACACCTTTTCTTTTTACCTTGGGATCATTCGAGCACCGCGTTTTTTGGTACAGTTATCGAGCACGTGGTCCGGACGTTGTCATACGATTGATTCTTATGTGTTTGTGGAGATCGTAAACATGGCATTCTATTTACGGAATAATTAACCCTTAACTACGGACTACTCGTCTCGGAGATTAATTATCCGACAATGATTACATTGTGACACTTTTTATTATTGTGAGGAATTTCCTGGAATTCTCTGGATTATTTGAACAAAGGCGAGTGTTCCCACGTGTTTGTGGTTAAGGGTTCGAACGAAATTAGTATAATTATAATAATTAAAATAATTATAACTTGACGTTAATATATAAATAGGAATCATACGATTCAAAACTATATTTGCCAAAGAATCAAATGCCAACGTATACCAACACTGATATAAAATGTATCGTATTGATCCAACCAACTTGCTAACGTATCGAATGGAAGAAGCAATAGATCGTCTCGAATCCGAGAATTTTACGAAAAAATTGGTGCACCTCAAGCTCGATCATTTCGAAAGTCAGTTTCCCTCCGACTTAATGAAGCGTTTCGTTGATTCGGCCGGGTGAGATCGATCGTGCTATTTATTCGATTACCGGCCGGGCCAGCAGGCATCGTGATTGGTAGGTAGAGACCAATGAAATTCCCATACAATATCGGCCCCATGTCTTTCACAGTCCGATGAACTTTGACAATCGCGTGGAGGGGGAAGGGGGCCATTCGGTATTGAAAGGGAACGCGGTCAATTTGAGCCAAACGATCGCTGACAGGCAGAACTCTCTGACCGTAGGCGAGGTTCCTCTAAAAACCTCGAAAACGTCGAATAATGCCTCTTAAAGACCGTGACAACCTTTCTTCCGTTCGAGGAGGCTGTGTGCCAGGTGTGCGTCACCGCTATGGGAAACTGTGCATTCTTTGGGGGAAAAATCGTGGACACTGTGAGGTAAAGAGAGATAGGAGTCCTTTAATAACCGATCTTTTAATAACACTTTTTATTCTTTGGATGGAATTTGGTGGAAGATGTAGGAGATGTATATATGCCTGAACGAATATAACATTTCAAGAACAAATCCCTTTCAGCATAACGATATCAAGACTTTTATTCCCAGCTCTCAACCTTTCGATCCTATTTCGTGAGACAACAAGTGTATATCCTCCATTAAACCGAGCAACTGTTTTCTAACACGTTCGACGTTTGTGGATCGTGTTTCACGCATAAAAAAATGATGTAATCTCGTGTATGAAAGGACCTGCATATTCCATCCTCGCAGGTCATCTTCGTTTATCAACGAACGATTGTAACGTCGAGCCTTCAAACCAACATTTCAACGCGTCGATTTTTTTATCTTCTCGCGAAACTACCAGCCCCCCCCGGTCTCATTGGCTTTTCAACAGATCCCGACCCTCTTTACGAGTTGCTCGACGATAATGTGGCCGGGACGTAGGCATCGAACTGCGAAAATCGTTCTTTCTGTTCTCGCGCGTAGTGTGTCGTACCCGGGGCGCGATAACAGCCGGCGGATAATGATACGCGTAACCATTCGCGATATTGTATTACGTGCGCGGTCTCAGGGCATTGTTTCCGGCTTGTCCCGGTATCATACCCCTCCAGCCCCGTTTCGCGAAACGGCTCGACGGGTTCCTCCCTTCCGCCACGATCTTCCCCTCGTCATCTCCTTTACGATGGTTGTTCGCTATGATTCGTGTGTCTGCTATCGCGTTTTGTTTAATTTCGTTCGGTGTGTTTTTCTCGATCCGTCGGCAACAAAGTCATTTCACGGTTGTACTTAACCGACACGTGGATTATACAGCTGGTCGGAATTTATTTTCATTGAACGAACACTAATAATATAGTGCACGGTTATAAAGATAAAATTTCCTTTTCTATTTGAATGGTATTGTTGCGTGGTTTTGTTGTTTAGATTGTATTCTTGTTTTCTTCAAGACGAAGCGGAGAGAAAATACGCGGGGAATCAGAATGGTTTCGTTGCTTTGGTGGTTGAGAGCAGACATACGATCGCAAACGGTTAATATTACGGATTGAGAGTAACTAGAAGACAGTCCAAGACCCAATTCCTGGTAACTTGTGAGTAATTATCGCTTTGATTTTAACGTATAAGTAAAAAATTAATCAAATCGAAAAGAATTTATGTTAAAGTGAATCTAGGTTTCATCTTTAATTCGGTATTAACAAATATGCAGAAATAGTAATACTTAAATTATAATTAAGACATAATTGACACACTTATTAGTAAGTTATATTTATTTATAAGTAAGTTATTAGTAAGTTATATTTTATTATATTATCTTATATATATATATATTATATTGTATATAAGATATATTTATTTATCAGATTTTGCTAGTTACAATTCGCATTTTTCGCAATAATATGTTTACTGCGCTGGTAGTTGTTCCTAAAATCCAGCCCTCATTTTTACTAAAATCCTGTAGCCCCTCTCTTTTGTATTCGTTACAGTATCCTGTTATTATTCCTCTTTCAGAATTAATACCTCTACGAAAAACACAAATAAACGTGTTTCGATCTCCGAGCAGCGCACAGATTCAAGCGAATCCCGAAAATGGATCGTCCTCTTTTTTTCTTTTTTTTTTTCTGCATCAACCACAGTTTCATCCCCGACACCCCGAGTGTTGGTTCCGCGGGGGTGTATCGTTTCACGGGGAGGCCACATCGCTCTCTCGCCCCTTTATTATAGTTATCGTCATCATCGCTAGCGGGGTTTTAACGTCGATGCCCCGACGGCATATGTTGCGTTACTTTTCTATAGCCCGGGCGTTCCTGTCGTCGTTGTAACGAGAGCCGTGGTGCTAACCTTTCGACACGATCCGCGCACGTTGAGATCGTGCGATATTTTAATACGGCCAATCCCGCTCGCGATCCTTGAGTGCCAATTGTAGAATAACAATTTCATTCGTTGCCTACGCTCGTTACCATCCTCGGAAAAGAACGGGGGTCATTTAGCCGTGGCGAATAATTCCAGAGGCGCTTGGAAACCATCGAAGTTACGATCGGATTCGATAGCGGTGAATTTCCCTCTTGATCAAACATAGTCCATTACGCGTTTATCAACTTCATATTTATTTTCGGCACTTTGGTTGATGTCTTGGCAGTAAAATTTTTTTTAAAAAGTCATTTATCGAAACTGAAGTCAAGATTGATGTTCATTTTTTTAAGAATTTTATCGGGTTCCAAGTAATATGAAAACTGCATTGCTATTTATTGAACTTTTTATGGCACTGTGAGTTGTGAATTATCGTGTATTTGATAAATTTATAAAATCCAGAATGTAGTAATAATATAACTTGTGTTTTTTTATCAGGTTACTAATTTTTCTTCAATCAAATCTTTTACGCTTTCTAATTGCTTCGTTATTTTTTCAATTTGGGACAAGCTCGTCTAGCAAATACTTCTATAAAAGAGTTTCACTTTGTAACGAAAAATCGATGAAACAAAAACACGCCCATAATACATGGAAAATTCTTTCGAGATATTGTTATAGTATAAAAACGTATTATAAAACGTTTTATATAAAAAGAACGAAAGATTGAAATATTAAGTTAATAGAGACGCGATACGACTTGTAAACGGAGGAACAGAATATTACTTTTTTATAGTTTAACATGGAAAAATCCACAGCACACGATTATACGTCGCGTCGCGCCGAGGCGAAGACCAATTATAATCCAATCCGGCGTAGATGCGAGGCGAAAGCAAATTTGCACGCATCGATCGGAAAAGAGTGTGTACTTCAACTCGTTGTTGTGTTGGGACTTCACAAAACAGATTTAGTCAGGTGAGGTCGGGAGCAACAGAGGCCCCCGTAAAGAAAGCGTTTAATTAACCCTTTGATCTCGAAAACAGCGCAGCAGCCGCGCGCGCGCGCGCACTTAGCTAACGGGGGCTACATTGATACCGAACTTTGTTAAGCACTTTAACCTTTACGAGGTTCATTTTCGAATTAATCCGGCCTGTCGATTCTCGCCAGCAGTTTACGGTCTTCGAAAAAACATTTTCCGCCTTCTGTGATTTTTACTTTCTATAAACGGGATTTCCCTTTCAACGAATTAATTTCAACAGACAGTGCTTGCCTTAATACTCGCGACAATTTGCCTCGTTTAAATTGTTGATCGATACTTTTGAAGGTATCTTCTGTATACTCAATACTTCCATTATAATTTTCTAATACACCATTCATGATACAATATTTATTAGAACATTTTTTCTTAGTTGGAAATATACCAGTGCATTCTATGTATCTAATATACAGCTGTACATTCGAAATAATTAACTAGCCTCTATCCGAACGGAGCACAAAAGGCCTAGTAAACGGAGACCATTCGATCCACAAATTACACCCCGTCCCGTTCTCTCGATCGTTTCGCAGACGAAGGTCGAAAGCACCTGTAGATCGTTATCGGTCGTCGGGTAATATTTGCTCGATAATCATCGACTGGCAAACGCAAAGCCCGCGTCATTGATCAACGCGAAGGAGGAGGGGTGGGACGTTACTTAAGGGAGCGAGGGCGACGTAAGGGGCCGAGTGAAAGGGGGTTGGGAGGGTGGCCCGGAACAAGCCATCCGCTCACGGCTCGTAAATAATAAAACTGCGAAGGTAAATATAATTACCTAACTGTGTGTGTGTAACGTGTTTGTAAGCAGCCGCGCCACGTCGGGACAACAATCGTAAGGCTCTTTTGAAAACGAGCCGCTTTTGAAATGACGGTACCGTTCTCCAATGGCGCGGCAAGCTTGAATTAAGATTTCAGTGTCCCTTCCTTCCCTTGTCTATGAGAAAAATTGCGCCACTGGCCAATTTAATCTCGGACGGCCCGCGTATGGGATCACTTTTCACCCCTGTCTCCATTTTGTTTTTATTCGTAAAATCACAATGGCCCCTGTAAACATCAGGACTGAATGGGTCGTCGATTAATTAACGGTTATTCGGATACAGTTGTCTGGTATCGTTTATGAAAATGATTAGTAAGATTTCATAAAGTAATAGGTACTTATAATTATACTACTTATTACTTTAGTATCACATACATAACTATCAGAACAGTTATCGAATGAGACAAACTTGCAATAATGTATCATGAAATTAATCGAAGACGTTAAACAAATATTATTCAACCAAACTATACATTTCAAACGAACCCCCCTCCCTTATTCATCGAACAGTAGATTCCTTAAATACAAAAATCATGCATATTATTCGTTTCGATCGTACAAGAATTCACTTCCCAACGTCTCTATAAGCCACCCCTCCGAGGTACTCGCATGGTCAAAACGTTTTCCATCGTTACAGCTCCGCGCTTAGCAGTTCGAGGTAGACTACGCGAGATCGCTCCGCGAAATGGGTAGGGGGTATGGAAAAATTCTCTTCTTTCCTTCGTAAAAATGATCTCCGAGCAAATTTGATCGGATAAATGTTCCCGGCGACAGTGGTCGCAAGGTACCCTCGACTCGTTCCACCCCCACCCCTTCACCCTCCTCTCTCTTGGCGAACCGCGGAGGTCGCGATCCGTACAATGGGCCACGGGAACCGTACGTAGCTAGGCGGGCATTATGTGTATATCTGGGCTCCTCGAACGAACGTGTGTGTACGAACGAGCGCAGGTAAATTCACGTAGCGGTTCGAGTATTCGCGTAAGGCACGTAGATAAAATACGCGCTCGATGCACGTACACACGGCCTGGGGTAGGGGTGACTACCCCCCAGCCCTCTCCCCCAGGGTAATTGGCCCTCTTGATCGCGTTCGTAGGACCGCTTTTCAATATTCCCCGTTGGCCTTCCCGTCGCCGTGCCTCGCGTCTTCCTACCCCTCGCGACTTTGCTCTTTTCCCCTCCACGTTTCTATCTCCCTCCACCCCTGGTGTATTCATTAATTCTAATCAATTTTCGGTGCCGTTACGGCTTCCCCAGGCGATTCTGTGGCCCGTACGAACACCACGAACGATCATTTAACCGTTCGATGACAGTGCAAACATACAGGGTGGACTATGTGTCACAGAGTGATTTGAATATCGTAACGTTTTGGATATTTCAGTGTATATTTTTTACGAGTGTTTTGTAGTTCTCGTGTGACATAGTGCTGATGTTGTTCTTGTGGGTGGTTATCGACGATTGACGCTGTTGAATTGCACGAAGGAAGATACTACAGAAAATTCTTGTTGAGTGTTTGAAAGCTCGTCGGCATTGAACATTAAATATGTCATAAACTAATGTTATAAATATCATTGGCTTCAGAATTCCAAGGTCTATCACTGTGCTAAACATCATTAAAAAGTCAGCTTTCACCCGGAGATCTTCGAAGAGCTTTCGAACATTCATCGAGGATTTATTGTGTTAGTGGCAGTGTGTATGTAAAAATTTCGGCGTAGATACCTTCCTTCTGGATGGTAGACACTCGATAAGACACATTTTATTTGAATATTGTCCTAGTCGTTTCGGTAGTCGCCTTGTGCAATAAAGTATACATATTAAAAGTATTAGTTCTCACCAGAAAATCGTGAAGAACGTGTGTCACGTTTCACCTGTTTTGTATTCTTATATAATGCCATCACTGCATTGAAATGAATTATTTAACTTTCACTATTTAAATTATATGCATCGTTCAAATTTGACACGACAAAACCCCCAGTCGACACCTGTCATCACGCCTGTTAAATGATGTTCCGTGACATCCAGGTGACCTCTAATCTTTCGAAGATTGCACACACATTGCTTCTCATTAAAATTGTGTTTTTCTTTCTTTTTTGCAACAGACTACTGGAAAGTATATAAAAACCAATCGTGAATAGTTCTGGCAACCAAGTGGATAAAAGGTTATTATTAATCTCAGTCAAACTACTAGCTTCGTTTCTGAGATTTCGAGGGGGCTGGATCGCGGATCAGGTCACGGAAGATTTTTAAAAGTGGACACAGGACCCCAAGGCGGGTTGTTCTCGGCGGACAGGTCAGTTTGGAATTCAAACAGGCTGCTACCGTAGGAGCTGCCACGGGGGCGGGGCAAACGTCAGGCAAATGGAAAGCATCCCTAATTTGAAACCGAGAAGAGAGAGCGAGCAAGTAGCGAATGTCCTGCTCGCTCTTGCACGCGGTGTCGATTTTTCAGCAGCCAGTTTCGCTCCTCCTCGGGTCGAGTCGAACCAGGCGTGCGATTCTACTTTCGTTGCTGCATAATTTCGACGTCTCCGCCGTTTTAAACCGAACTCCCCCCTCTCTTTCTCCCTTCACGGAATGAAAACAGACGGACAACTCGTATTTTGTTCAGTTTATAGATTCTCGGGTGTGTATGTTCGTTTTATAGTGAAATAGAATCGGTTCTGACGTCTTCTGATTGTTTATAGCGGAACTTGTATTGATATCTGCTTGCGTTCTCGCTTCTGGACGGCTATGTCAAACACAATACGGTTGTTCGAAGTACGGAAACCATGAACCACGTGGTATACAGGGTGATTCGACTGATTTCTTACCGATTGCATCCTCGAGAATCATTAACCCTTCGCGGTTCGAAGTCTTCTCGGTGTGTGGCTTTGCATAAATATCATATAATTTAACTAGATTTTAATATGTTGATTTGATAGTATGTCCATAAAATTTAAGAAGTATTAAAGTAGTATTTATGTACGATACAGATGGAATATTGCGAAATATACGATGGTGATTACGAGTTTTTTATCTTGAGTGAATTTGCGTATTTAAAAATCAGTAAAAAAAACAAGAAATTCTAAATAAATGATTTGCTAGGTAACATATAAGATTATAATTTATAATCACGAATTTATTCATTATTCTCCATCGTTTCTAATTATTCCTTCACTTTATACGATCGTATAACTCGAATTTGTGTTTCGATATTGTTAATATAAAATGTACAGGTTATGTGTCGCGTGTAAAGAACTGTTAGGTTTCTCCAGCAATCAGAAACGATCACGAAAAATCACGAATCACTGTGAAAAATCACCGTGATTGGGAACGAACGTGATCGAATCACTCGTGATTCACAAGTAGCAGTTCACGCCATCTCTACCTCTCACACACAGGTATATCCAACGCCGTGTTTGAGAGAGTGAACGAAACGGTGACGAAATAAATTGCATCGCGAAGGTATCTTCGCGTAGCAGTTACAAGAGGTTCCCTCTGTTGCGGCGTTTATCGGTGACCAGAATGCAAATAAGGAAAAAATATGGTCTTCCGCGTGTCGGGGAGAGGGAGACGACTCGTTTCCAATAGAAAGAGGTGGATATTGGACGGGGGAGCAGGGCCAGTTTCCGTTCAGGCTTACAAAAATGTTTAACACCTCGCCATCTCTCTCTATCTCTCACACACACCGACACGCGCACACCACGGATATGACCGTAGTAAATTTCCACGGGGAACCCGTGATTTTTAGTGGCAATGATTTTACAGGGCTATGACACACGCCTACGCGACGCTACCATCTAAGGCGCGTGTATTTTGGCGATCTTTACGAGGCGAGTTTACGAGGCTCGCGCGCCCTTCGCGGCTTTCGCGTAATGATCTTCGGAAGTTTGCGGAAAAAAAGGGCGCCGCGAGCGTGTCGTCGATCCCTCGGTGGTGGACGACGCGACACGTGTGTTTTCGCTTTTGTGATCGCAAAGACCACGGCAAGGTGGTTGTCGCCCACGGTTTCGCGACCATTCTTCGATCTGGTGAAACGTTGTCGCTGCTTGGGTAAAAGTGTTTAAACCTTCAACCACGGGTATACAGGGTGAGTCGATAAGAACTACTATTTAAAATAACTCGTCTCCAGGAGTCGTCGACTACTTCACTATTATTACTTTCATTGTTCATTTTGCTATACGAGAATGTTTCTTCTTGATCGTCATACACAGGGTGTCCCACGTAATTATTCCTACGAAATTCCCTAACTTTCCTTGGACCTCAGAGAAAATTTAATCGCTTATTTCTGAAACCCCTTAAGTGCAGAATTACAATTTTTGAGATATTTAAGGAAAACTTCTAAATGGGCTAACAGCAGATATTTTTTTACGAAAAAATTCCTGAATGTAACGGAAGGTTCTATACATAAAATGGAAACGTAATTATTTAATAAGATTCAGGGGAGGGGGGAAAAATGTACACCCTCTGCAATTATGGGGTTTCTGCAATAAAATATATTTACAAAGCTGTTTTACCATTTTTATGATATTAATGAATTCAGTTATGGGTAAAAATCAACAAAGCTGACTTTCTAATAACATTAAACTTTATTTTGGTCAATTACAGATATTTTGTAAAAATAAGATAAGCAATGAAAATTTGAACTACATTTCAGTCTGCACGACTTTCGTAAATCAAAGTTTCTTTACTTACATTTTTCCTGCCAAAATGAATGTATTATAATAATTAAACTATGTAACTGGATGCCAAAGAACATTTTCGAAGTGATTTATGAAGGCAAATGTGAAATGTATGGTGTCGTATATACGATAAATGCACAAAATCCGGAGTGTAGTAATAATTGTCGATTATCTCGACGAAAAGGACTTTCGAAAATTTGATTCGTTTTTCTGGATCCACCGATCGGTTAGATTAGCAATCGGCGGGGGTCTTCGACTTGTCAAAACTTTTATCTGGACTCGTATCAACCAGCAGGAAAGCAATAAAGCAGCGGCGCATCGTACCCGTAGGATCCGACCGGTGTGTAGTCCCTCGCCACGGAGACAATAGGCGAATCCCTGGAAAGGATCTTGGCCAGTGGCTGTAGAACGAGAGGGAAGAAAAAAAAAGAATAACACGACTTGGGCTCACCCTGGTTTCGGATAATTGCGCCGGATAGCTCGAAAAGGTGCCGACCGACCGCGGACCGGCACGCTTGTCAAGAGGCATTAGGATATCTATCGCGAGTACCACCGATATCCTGCGATCCGTAGGACTCGTTAGGAGGACTTAGGATTGTTTCTTCGTAATCCAATAAGGATAAAATTCCCCCGGTGGAGACCGGCCAGAGAATTGTCTTTGGCGCCACGAACTTTCCGGTGAACCATCCCGTAGTAAAGACAGAGATGTCTCCCTCGAACTTTAATAATTACCATTCCTTTCTCATTATTCCTGTTTTTCATACTACACCACTATAGCTTATGGTGTAAGCTTTCGTGAAGATTGACAGTAATTTTCTAGTGAATTAATTTTTAACTCGAAAATATAAACAATCTTTCCTATCCTCTAAAGGTTAATATTGGTGAGTTAATCTTGTGATTTCTTTTTTTTTTTTTAGTAAAAAGGTTTTCTTCGTTTGCATTTTATATTCTACTTTGGAAATATGAAATGAATGATCATGGATTGTTCGGCTGTTATTGTGTCAGTTACTTGTTCAACTGTGCCAGTATGTAGAACGTTTTTAGATCTTAATCAAGTTTCCTGAAGTTTAAACACGTTCGTTCGGTTAATAGTTGATATTCACCTTTGAATTTGTAACCTGAGGTTATGTCAGGCATATAAAGAGCGACGTGACGTTTGGCGTGTTAATTGAGTTTTGATGTCTACGAGAGAGTCTAGTCGAGACTTCGATTAGCGTTTAAAATAGAGAAATCAGTTACAAATATGATTTGGTCTTCGTTTGAATATTAGAGTTCTATTCCTGAAAAAGATAATGTTAGAAATGCGTCGAGTCACCTCAGTTTCACCCGAAATTGGAAATATTTTAACGCGGTGGTCTTTTTTTACTTTGGGGAGGATCGATAATTCGATCCCCTTATTTGAATCATTCCGTGCAGTTCACCTAGAGTCAATAAAAATGTCCTCTGAAACAAGCAATTGAGAAGGCTGAAGCACATCGAAGGAGAAGCGTTGAAAATCGCGGTTGTGTCGCCTGTCGTCTGGTAATTCTCCTGCCCACGGTGTAACTCTTTCCTGTGCCACGGACAATATAAAAATTCGTACCTGTGAATTACGCCGGGCAAATAATGGAGACATTTACAGAACGAACCCGTCCGTATTGTGCGCCCACGGACGAAATGGCGACAATGGCCGCGAACTTCCGATACCGGTGTTCATTGACACGGTTGTTCTACGATATGCAAATTGAATCGCGATAGGATAAGGCCGAGAGGGGAGGGATCGATACGCTCGCGATCGAGGACTCGACTGGATACACGGACGGAGTCACTTTAAAAGTTAAGGATCAATCAGTCGCGGGACAGCATTGTTCCAGCCCATTGTGCCAGCCGCGCGCGCCTGGTTGTTTATAGGCCGAAACCGCGCAGAGAGAGAAAACGATAATAATAATAGAGACGCAACGTCGAACACATTGTAGGCGGAGGTGAGGGCAACAATGAACCGATCGCCATAGTTCCGTGGATCGAACGACGGGGAAAAAAAGGTTCAACCATAAAGTACAAGGTGATTCAATAAGAACTAGGTTTTCTAGCAAACACAAAGATTTCCGGCATCACGACTGCTTCTGTTTCTAATTAATAAAACAATTGTGAACAAACAGACCACAGGGACCGAGACACGCTCGTCGGTTTGATCGTCGTTCCAAAGAGCGACGGCAGCGAGTCCTCGACGTTTTAATCATTTCATAACGCCGGGCGAAATAATTCATCGGCGTTACTATTTACCGCGTTAATTATTAAAAGTGCATTATGACGATCCCCTCACGCGTCTGCGTTCCCTCTCCCCACCAACGAAATCCCCGCAATACGTGGTCCCGCCGAATAAGTAGAGCGCGATCGCAATTAATGAAGTAATTAATAATGGAATAATTGAACGAATTAAATGAGATAAACGAGTGTCCGTGCAGCACTTCCGCGCCGGTGTCCGTCTGTCGTTCCCCGTGATTTTCGCCGCGCGTTCTCCTTTGTTTACCCGCAAACAAAACGAACAAATGAAAAGTGGCCGCAAGCCAGGGCGAAGGGTAATTGGTCGTCGACCTGCGCGACGAGTTTTACAGGCTTCGGTTACGGACAATCTTAATAATTCGAGTCGAAACGAAGATCACTGCTCGTAATATCCTGAGAAGTTGCTATAGTGTTTTATTCGAAGGATAGAATTTCATTTGTGATCTTGGGAATGGTAACGCTGGGACTGCACTTTGGTTATCATTTGGTTTTACAGAGAATCAGGTGGAATTTTTAGTTTTACGCAATGTTTCTGTTAACATTCGTACATAGCTTAGGATTTCCGAAGTGGCGAATGAAACGACTCTTTAACGATCCAACAGAATGATCTGGAATCTATAAGTAGAGGAGAGGATACGAATATAGGATACCCGTTTTATTTTCTGACGTAGGAAGTTTGGTAAACGTTGCCATCGGCCTGCAAGCGTTTTTCGCTCGAAAATTCCTTTAATTTCAGGAACAGATGAAAGTCAGATGGCACCAAATTTAAAAACTACGTAGAAAAACGAGCAAATTAAATTATTGAAATGAGCAAACAATTAAGTATTGATCTTTTCAATTTCTTGTTTCACATTCTAACATTTTTCATGCCACTGGTTAGAAATTCGTTTGCTAGTTAATATTGTTCATTCACTGGTAAAATCAGTAATTCTTTCTTTTCAATTTAATTAATTACATTTTTCAATATTCAAATTGAAATCTATATGCTATAAAACGGTATAAACCTTAAAAACTAACTTTCATGTGCCAAATATTTATTAATATTGTTATCATCTAAAATTCGACTTTAATAGGTACAAAATCTCTTAAGTGTCCATACTATTGGTGCGTTTATAATCTCCAAACCAGGGGTCAGCAACCTTTTTTACTAAGAGGGCATATTGCAGAAATAGTTCGGCGGGCACGGTGGGATGAAGAGGAGGGAGGTGTAAAATTATAAGGTATTTAAACATGAAAATATTAATGCAACATAAATTTATTACATAAATTTATAATACATAAATTGAATAAGCGGGCACTAAACGCCTGCTCTAAACGTTTAATTTCCGTCGCGATCCAGCAAAAATCAAACCGTAGACGACTATACGTAGATACGTGCTTACAACCCATTTCAAATCTCCTGATGATACGACCGTTCGAATCAACTTCTCCTTAAACTTTATTATTCTAGACACGCGTGAGCGACAGTCCCACGTGGACACGCGCGGCGTCGAATTCACGGACGTGTTTCCGCGAATCGGGCGAAATCGTGAGTCGAGTAGCGTGGTTGCCTTCGAACTCGTCCCACGTGGAACCGTCGTAAAAGTGAGTCTTTCTATTTCTCTCTCTCTCTCTCTCTCTCTCTCTCTCTCTCTCTCTCTCCCTCGACGATCGGAAAAACGAAGACGCGGGGCAATTGGATTAGATGGAAGCTGACTGACGCTCGACGTTCCATGAAACGAGCGTTCATTCGTGATGGAAGAATGTTGTTTCCGCGTCGTGGACCGTTGATTCGAACGGGTGGGGGGACACTGTTGATCGATGATCCTTAACCGGTGACACTTGTCGGGTGTAATCAGAGTTCCTCCGGTACCTTTGAGGTCGCTATGATGTACTGAAGTTGGAGTTGCACTTGGTACTTGATGGCTTGGCCTATTCTTCCGATGACAGTGAACTTGTGTAGGCTGCGTGTCAACTTCAGGAGTTGTTCCCGAGGAGTGAACCTGACGGACGTGGACCAAGATAGTAGATCCTTCGATGGACTAATCTTCGGTATTCTTCGGAGGGACTCTCGTTAGTGTTAGACTCGTGTGAAGAAGTTGGTATTAGAGTCGAAGGATAGATTGTCTGGTCTAACATGTTTGTTTTCTACTTCTGTACAGGCATGAACGGCTTAATCTACTGTAAGTGGTGGAGTCTTGTGTTCTATAGTTTAGCCTCGGTGACTAGAACTGGTTTCGAAGCAATTGTCTGATCAACATTGATTGAGCCCAATCATTCTACTTACATGTGTTATTACACGTGTCGGGTATTTTGCTGGTGTTTCGAAAATTTTGCTGAACTTTCTACGAATGTTTCGAGACTCGAGCGGAAAACGTGGATAGGAATTCATGCACCGTATACCGATATGAAAAGCGGGGCCACGCACGTCGTTTCAATCAATAGCCGAGGAGCCGAGATTGTCTTAACTCGAATTTAACTTTACCTGAAACGAATTGTCCATTTACCTGCCAGGTGTTTGTGTTTCATCGAACAAGATCAACAAGAACGAACGAAGAAGGCTCGAACGAACGACACGGGCTGGGAAATTGCTTACAGGGGCGGAAGAACCGGCGGGAGGGGAAGGGGGATTTGGGTGGGCGGATGGCGGAGAGTGGGAGGGGTGGTTCCATTTCATCGTCGACGATAATTAGTCGTAGCACGATTAAATCCACGTTTTTAAGTGCCACTAAAAGGCTTGATACGTATCAAAGACATCTGGGACGAAATATGGTCGGCGGGCGGGGAGGAGGACGGGTGCTCGTGGTTGGCCAGCGATAAGTGACGTCGCGCGACCGATGGGAGGGGCGAAGAGGCTGAAAGTAATAAAAATAAGTAATTACTCGGAGTAATCGGCCACCATTCTGGATTCCCGGGCACCGTGGTCGTTCAATTAGCTGAAAGTGTTCTTTCACTTCCACGGTTACCGCGGCGACCATTCTCCGGAACGTTCAGGAATTCGTGCCGCGAAGGACATCACAGACGATTCGCGAATCGAACGGTACAACAACGGGCGGCGACGGGGGGAGGAAGAACAACGCAAGTCGTCTCGTGAATATACTTGATCGACCACGCGTCGAGCCTCGAATCGATAATAACTAAAAAGACCAGTTTACGTTACGTCTACATTTGTTCTTTAAATTAAATACGTTGCATACATTGTATAGACAAAAGTTGTTTCAACAACACTGACCAACAACAAGCCGAGAAACGACACCCAGCTGTCTGAGCGTAATAAAAATAAGTAATTACTGCGAGTAATCCCCCCACCCCCCTCCACGGTCCCCGGGCCTCCTCATCTTGCTGCTACCCCTCCTCTCGTTCTCCACGAGAGTCGTTCAATTAACGGGAATACTGTTGTCTTCCCTCACTACGTTTCCCTTCCACACCCTCCCCTCTTCCTCTGGACCCCGGCGGAACCCCATCCCACGCCCAGCGTCCGCGAAACCCGCGAAATGTTTCACTCGGAAAGTCGCGTGGAGTGCGCTCGCTCTCTCTCTCTTTCACTCTATATACGACACGACGAGGTAGGGCGAAAGAGGGGAGATATCGATGCCCCTCCTTCACTCACGCCCCTGACGTCCATCTGTCCTTCCCCCCTCCCCAACCAACTCCCGCTCGCCCTTTCCAACGGGATCCGTGCGCCATCCCTCCAGCGCTTCTCGGCTACATTCCCCTACCCCGCCTCGAACTTAGCCACTGCCCCCCTTGCCCTTCACTCCACAGCCTTTACGCGGCGCTCCCCCCCTTTGCTCTCCACCCGCCCCTTGGAGTCCGTAAGTTCGCGGCCTATCCGCTCTGGCCCGTGTCGCGCTCTCTCTGCACCGCTGCACGGCCGCCGAACAGTGGTGGGGGAAAGCTCGAAAGCCCCACTCGCTCGTCTGCCATCGTGCCGTGCGGTTCGTGTGTCGTGGCTCGTGTGTACGGGTTCAGAGTGTCGCGCGTGTGCTCGCGTCCTCCGGCCACCACCGGATCATCAAAGACCCGTGTTCTCTGACAGGCGATTTTTCAGCGTTGCGACGCGCTAGGTCCTCTCATTCTTTCTCTCGCGAACCGAGATAGGTTTCGCCGCAGTGTGTTGTTATTCTCGATAGGAGTACGTTCGCGTACATTCGGGTGACAGGTTGTTAACGTGGATTGTGCTTCTCTCTTGTAACCCCCCGTTGCTCTCCGGTGACGTTCAGGACCGATGGAGCGAATCGGGACTGTTGACTGTGGACGATAGAGACTCCCACCCACCTGGGATTACCCTGTCTCTGGGACAGGACAGGGTCTCCGTGTGTGCCTGCCTGCCTGCCTGATCCTGGGTGATCGTTGCTTAACCTTGGGAGGCCAAGGATCGACTCTTCCTCGCCTTGAACGGATATCAACCCTTGGAGGCGTTACAAGAGAGAGAGTTCAGACTCTCGCGATACGAAGCGCGGAGACTTAAGATCAATAATTCGACGTTGGAAGACGCGGGCTTTCGGAGTGAACCGAAGGTCTCGTTTGACTTGTAGCTACACGGTGGATATACATAGTGACACACACAGAACAGCCCTCCCTCGCGGTGTGTCGAGCCAAGCAGTGCGACCGGGAATTCTCCGGGGTCAACGGATGACAGCTGACCGCTACGCTGGACCGCTCTAAAGTCATCGCGATAGTCCGCTGTCGAAACGATCCGTTCTGTGAGATCGCTAAATGATATAACCGGTGTCGTCGGTTAGAGGAGTGTCGACCGGAGAAGATATTGTGTTTGCTGGAATAGTGGGTTTGTTTTGTTTTGTTTGCGTGCCCGCGGTCATCGGTCTGCAACTCCGTAGGAATATTAAACCCGTCTACCTATGGGACACAGCCTACGCATGCCGTGGATTCAGGTAAGGGACAGAGATCTTTACCACGGTCAATTCGGAATCAACCGAGGTCGTCAGTGCCTTTATCTGGTCTGATCCTTGGTCGTTATCGTTTTTCCGCGTTATCTCTGAAAAAATCATCGGTATCATAGATCTGAGATATAAACTATTAAGACTCGGTGTCTGACGAAAGTGTCGAGGAAGAGAAAACTACGTTCGTTCAATCATCCGTGGATGGGTGGGGGGGGGTAAGATCATCGATTGTTCAGGTATCCCTTGACAAGTGTCCTTCCGGTTCGACTGGTCCCCGGTTGACCCCCGTACTCGGTGATTCCAGCAAGTCCAGGTTCCAGTTGGGCCACTAGTACCTATTTCAACCTGGTGGTGTGTAGCTTTCGTTCGCCGTGTCGCGAAACGTTTCTGTCGTCGTGGGGGTATCGTGCCAACTGGTGGTGGGCCACGGGAAGACTGAGTGAAGAAATTTCCGTGTAAGGTCTCGAGGCTGGGGCACGCAGGCGCGCGCGTCCGTCGCCCCGTTGCACGTGGTCGAACGGTGATACCATCCGCGGTGGCAAAGAGGTGTTAACCTTTTTTTCCGAAAATCGAGGATCACAGGCTGGCTACGGATGAGAGAGAGAGAGAGTGAGGGTCAGCCTAGGCAGACAGGCGGCGGGGGAGGCAGGCAGAGGCAGCAGCAGCGGCGGTACCGTTGGCAAAACAAGTAGTTAGTTACGTGAGCGCTGGCAGCCCGCCAAACGAGCCTCGAACTTTGAAATTGCGCTCTCGCTAGGCTTTCTTTCGCCCCGGCGATTATGCGCGCCGGAGATAGGGACAACGAAACTAGAGAGAACTCTGATATCCCTTGCTGCCTGGCCTCGCCTGGCCTGCCTACCTACAACCCCCTTTGCTACCGGCCCGTTCCATCCTCTGGCTTTTTCTTCTCTCCCTTCTCTTCTTTTCTGTAATTCGCGCGGCTATCACCCGGTGTATCTCCTTTCTGGCTGCGGCCAATTAGTTTGCCGTCGCTATCGCGGCTGGTGGCGGAAAGATAGCATCGGTTGAAATGTAATTGGCTCCTTATCGAGCACAGTCCCGAGCTTACCGATTTTCTGGACAGAGTCCGGCGATCGTCTCTCTTTCTCTCTCTCTCTCTCTCTCTCTCTGTCTACGTGAGCCACACACGGAGCAAAATCCCAATTCCGATCGTCCCTCGCGCTCTGGTTGTCTGATTTCTCTGCCCTTTTCGTTCTCTTGTTCCCTGGCGATATTTGGAACTGGGGATTATTCCTGGTTCCTGGAGATATCGGAGCTCGCGGGGAGAAAAATCGCTGGGAATTCGTAGGCGATCTCTGTTTGTCAGCGAAGACCTTGGGAATTGCTTCTATCGGGCTTGGCCATTAATCTTTCGAAGGTCGTGTAGGATAGATCGTTCCTTTTTGTCACTGATTCCAAGCTCCACCTAGAGATGTTCGAGATACGGTTAATATGTCCGACGTTTATTAGCCCGGGTTATTCAATATTGTTTCTATTCTTGCTTGAACTCGCGGATCCGGGGAACAGGAACGCGTGTCTGAACTGTGGAGTATAGGGCGCTGGTTCGAAAGCGCTGAACCCCAATGGTTTGCTGATGCAACGAATGCACCGTGAGTCACGAAAGTGTACTCGAATTATTGACCGTGAACGATAGGACGCAATCCTTATTGATAAAATATATATAGCACGTTAATTAAGTTCTTTTGACGTGACCTGCGTTGGAAAAATGACGATTGGTACATTCGAGTAGATTTTCATTCTTTTCGTGTCAATAAATGATATGATACGAACACTCGTGTGTGGTTACTGATTGACCGACAAGATTCATAGTTTGCTAGACACTCGACTGATTTGCAATTTTCGAACTATTTGTATTTTGCTCTAATATTTCCTTGTGTCAATTGAACAGGTTTTAATCCTAAGAAATAACGTTATTCTGTAATGTGTAGGTAAATTTAGATGCAAATTTCACTATTTATCTCTTTATTGTATTCATATTTTACGTCACTCTGTCAATTTGACATCGAGGAACAAATCAAGTTGAGAAAATAAAGAATGGAAGAGGGTTAAAAAGAATTTTAATGAATTACAGTAAATCCTCGATGTGTTTTCAAAGGGTCCTCGGCACTGACCATTAAATATTTCATTAACTACTGTTCATAGTCGGCTGAAACAAATATCATTGGCTTCAGAATTCCAAGCTGTATTACTCTGCTAAACTTAATGAAAAAGTCAACATCACACCTGGAGTCCTTTCCTTGTCAGTGCTGAAAAATCTGCGAACACTCATCGCGTATTTACTGTTTACCTTTAATCAGGCAGCTGCGCATACAATAAAAAGTCAGATTACACTGGACAAAAATCTAGCCAATAAGATTGTAATGTATTTATTCGAGAAAGATTTCACAAATATTCTAAACGAGTGTTCATATTAATTCAAGACAGCAGACAGGTATAGGAATGGTGAATAAAGCCTAAGGGGTTTAGCGTGCCTTCTTTATTCCACATTTGCTAACACTATCGTCCAGTGGCTTATAGACTAGGAATATCGTCGCTCGAGGCAGAATGATTATTTCAACAATAATACACTCCTTTGGTGTCCATCGCGTCTTAGATCATGAATATTCTATGATATTGCGGATGTCTGGCCGCGTTTCACTACCGTTCGTACGGTTCTGCTCTATTTCTGACGACCGGCCGACCTAGCGACACTATCGATAGCATAATTTGCCCTGGCGTGAAGGCGCAACGCAATAAAGTATTCCCGGGGCTGTAATATTTCGTCTCGCGGGGGTTATTTTGGTTTGCCAGGTTTGTGCCCGCGTTGTTTCGTCGTGGCCGAGTACGCACGGGAATTTAGAACGATCACCGAGTTGTCCGGGACCAATCTGGTGGACGCACCAAGCTTCTTGGACGCTTGATCGAGGTTACCAATTCCCTTGATATCGTACAAAACTTTACCGCTGCTTCGATCATCCTCGAGATTCATTTCAAATGAAGTTTTTGGGTATCGTCTTTTGGACGCTCTGCGACGGAGATGAATCGAGTTTCGTTCTTCGGGGGGGAGGGGTGTCTATCGGAAACAGTGTTTCAAAAATCAATTGTAAGCTAGGAGAAGGCTTCACGTATTCTGGAATAGAATGAGGAAAGTTTGGAAAGTGTCAGACCAATGGCTTAGGTCCTTAGAAAAAGTTTCGAGCTCCTGAGATGTATTGTGTTTAGTCTTCGAGCTTGTTGATGGAAGGGGGTGGGGACTCTTGATGAAAGAGTATCGAAGAAAAGAGTTACTTCTCCTATTCTTTCGAAATTACGGTCAGGTTTTGGAATTTTTATTGGCATTATTACTTTCGAGTTTGTTAGTTTATTGGTAGTTGAATTGTATGGTATTTATTGCTTTTCTTACGAACCATAACGATTCTTAAAATAGTCTTCGATAAACTGTAGTTCAAGTTATACAAGCTTTAAAATTGTGCCTCTTGGAAGTTGTCCGCTGTTAAACGTGTATCAGTTGGAAACTTACGTTTCCCCTTTTCTGAAAATGATTGTGCAATTTGTTGTACTTCACAATTTTTCGTCTCATTCTTTATCACAATGCATATCGTTTAATCTCGTAATTTCGATTTTCAATCCACTCACATCAGAACATTAAGGAACACTCCAATGATTCTTAGAGGTGATACAATTTTTCAGAATATCATCGTTTCGTGCTTCGAAACAAATGTCTATCAGAATTCTAAATTACAGAGAAAATTTGCACAACATTTAAACAACTTCAGCAAGGTATGCTCGAAAGAGTAACGATGAAGGTAACAAATTTAGGGCCCGTTTCCTTCCGTTCAGACGCGGAACGAGCGTGAACGTGCAAAAACTCGAATTTGCCGACTCATTGTTCCCCGAGTCGTGTTCGTTAATTGGAAAGTTTGACACCTGAATGAGATCGTAAAAATGTAGCCGGCCAGCGCTTAAATTTGGTCCTTGACCACCCCGAAACCCCATAACCAGTCCCTGCAACCTGTCAAACCGTCGACCCAAATATTTTGGAAGCGTGAATAGAGTTCGGGTACCTGCCGGACCCTGAAACGAGGGATTTTGTCCCAGAACGCCCTCGAGGTTTCTCGGTGTTCTAAAAAAAAAAAGAAAGAAAAAAAACGATGGTGAAAAGGAGACCCGTAGATTTCGAGTAAACACCCCTCAGGCTGTTATAGGTATCGTAAGAAACCTTGTCGAGGATTTCGCTGTAATCGTTGTTCCCGGGTGGCATTTAGAATTTCGTGTTAATTTTACATTTGTTTCGTTTATGTGGCAGCTTTAATGTTGATAGTTAGAGGCTTGGGTATGTTTAATACAGCGACGTGAATAAAAAGGGCAAACACGGATTAACATTTCCAGGACTTTGATAGAAATGCTGAAAAACAATTTTGTTCCTTTTATTTTTTAGCTAGATTTCCTGTAGATCGGATGACATGTAGATGGGATCTTAACGAACTATGAATTTTTAAGAACTAACTAGCATTTTTAGTGCTGAAAATTCTGCTCGACTCCGTTGACCGTCCTCTTATGAATATTTTTATAGGAAAATGTCCTTTTTCGTTTGCCCTCGTAATTAACGAGTAGATCTATATTTTTAACTTCCCCAATCTTTAAATAAAGTAAGCAAAGTGCTCTCTTTAATTACTACGTTCACAAAACAGTTCCAAATAATCTAAATTCTCAAAATCATCGACAATCTAGTAGTATGTCTCGCGTGTGCCCTAGCTTTGAACAATCCTGCTGTGGAACACCCTGTAGAAATTTTGCAGAATTTCTTCTCGTGCTAAAATAGTTTTGAAAAATCGTACGATCGTATCGATACGTTTCATTTCGAACAAAGGGTTATACGCAATCGAAAACAAAATGTCGGGCGAGAGGGTAATCGATGGCTTAATAGGAAACCGGTGTAAAGTCGAGGGATCAGTTTTTAAATCCCATCCGCCGTTCGTCCGGGGCTAGCAATTCAATTTCGTGTTATCTACGCGCCCGTCTCGTAGGACGAGCTCGCGTCAAATGAAATTCAACAATGGGCTCCAATTAAGTCCAATTAGAAACGTATCGCGGCATAGAACAGCTGTCACGCGAGATAAGCTGTAGCCTCGCGCTGCCGTAAGATTAGGCGTGATTATTGCTCCGATTTGATAATATTCGGAGTATTCTGTGTAATACCCGTCGGGAAAATTTGCCTACCCGCCATCGACCCGCGCTTGGAAAATTAACGTGGTGCGCTGAAAATAATTAGAGGATCGAATAAACGGCGATTATTTTTTGGAGATATTATTTGGAATACTAAACTGGTGAAAGATTCAGAAAGTTTATTTAGGTTTTCTTTCTATTTCGTACCTTTTAGAACCCTTAACACAGGGTAGGTGAATTTTTCTTTGCGTCCAGGTTTGAGAGAATTATATATAAGATTCTATATTTGCGTATATTTGCAGTCTAGTAAGAAGTTTAGGAATTTACTTTAACAATTTTTGTGTAGTAATATGTTTGACGTTGGAAGGTGAATGTACGGATCCTATTATTTCAGTCGATTTCACGAGACTTTCACTGGTGGGTTTTTATGATGTCATTTACTTAAATCGTATCACGATTAATATAGGAAAGGCGATAAACATTGATAAAATGAAGCGGTATTGTTCTGTTCGAAAGTTAACGAAAGAAATATCGGAAATAGCAATGATGGAATCTGAATAATTAGATTATGAATTTTATACTTGCAATACATATAAAAGTTGCGCCGAATTCGCCAAAGTAAAGAAATGCAATTTCGTAATCTTATTATTTCACGTGTACTATCATAAAATTCTCAATAACAACATACGCAATTCCAATTAATTCCCGTTTTCCTGAATCAGTTTCCAAAAATTGTCACAAAAATATTCCTGATCTATCCCACACAGAATTCTAATTTCGATTCGTCGTCTGACCAGTGGATTTCCGCACGACACGCATTTGTTGTGAGATTCCGTCAACCGTCAAACCAAACACACCAATGATAAATTAAGTTCCTCTGTTACTGCCTCCCCCTGTACGACGATCAATTTACAGCGAACGATTTCCATTCTCAGCGAAGAGGCACACATTTTTTCCCCTGGCCCCGTGTCTTACCGGCCACGTTTCAGCGACTCCGACTTATTATCCTGGATAGGGTTCTGTTCCTCTCTGCCACCCCTCCCCCCTTCCGGGATAGAGCAGACGTCTTGTCGTACGAAAGTGGCAGTTTGCAATTAAACGACGATGTTATCGTAAAGGACCTGTAGGTCGGTTGAATGTACATGGCAGCGAATTAAAATGTAAATACTTGATTAAAGTTAATCCCGGCCAGGTGAATAAACCTGCTCTGTACGGGGGACAGAGAACGGCTCTGTAAGGGTGAGGAAGTAGAAACGATGGGGGTGAATGGGAGGGGGAAGGGGGGCGGCGGTCGTGGAGAGCCGTGGAGAGAAACGAACGACGACGAGGGGAATCGACGGAGGGGAGGGGGTTTGCAAAAGAGAGCGAGAGAACCTCGTCGGTCCTAAGGGGGTGGTTTTTATTGCAGGTTTTTATTAGCTGAGTAGGTGTACTCCATTCTACCCCTACCGTTTTCCAACGGGGCTCCGCGCGACCCCTCCGTCTTCTCCTTCGCCTCTGTCTAACCACCCTCCGACCACCCTCCACCTAGCCACCCCTGGCGGAACGAGGTCGACGCGACGCGAGGGGGGGGGGCGAAGGGTTGATTAAAACTAACGTTGCGCCAAGAATTACCCCGTGAGATTGAAAATTAAATTAATATACAAAACCCCTGGCCACCGGGGCTAATTAGTTATATGATAGTAATTAAAAGTTAAGCGCGTCTTCGTGAGAGACAAACATCGTTCCTCCGCGATGGGAGCGGCCGATACGGAGAGTGTAGGTAATTGAGGGGGTGAGGGGTGCGTGGATCGATCGACGATAAGCGCGGTGTCACGGATTGTTTATGCAAAATCACGATTCTTTGTTTGTGTGGATTTTATTAAGTATACATTTTTTTCTCGTACGGTATGCATACTGGTGGACGAGTCGTGCGAATTTCGTTTCGAACTGATCGCTCCGTAAAAAGGGAAAAATAATTTTCGAAAAGTTTCTGCTTTATTTACAGTCGATATAATTAATTCCGACTCGGACAGTTTCGAAAACGGAGCTTGGTATACTTTGGCAACATTGTTGCATTTGTTCTGGGTAGAATGCATTTGGAGCAACCGTTTAATGGGTGGTGTTCGTTGCCAAAAATCTGCCCAGCGGCTTTCCCAGATTTCCCAGCGTGCACCACGTTCTGTTTTGGGCGTGTGGCGGCCCGGTCTTAATTGACCACACGGTTGCATTTTTCGCGAACGATACTCCTCTTAATAGACGCCCCGCGATAATAAATACGGGTCTAACGAGAACATTATAATTAAAAACTGGCAGGCTAATAATAATAATAAAGAAAAAGAATGTATAAATTATGGTTCCAGCATCGTGGGTAGGATTCGATAGCGTTCCTCGAAGTAATTAGAAAATAGTTGAAGTATCCGTAAACTTTCATTACGGCAACAAAGGGAAATCCTGTGTTTCGCGGTCCTGGAATAATTTTCCGTGAAAGTGTGTACACGGGCCCCGCCTGGACAAATAGTTTTCTCGAGGCATTTTCAATATGTGGCTCTGTGCGCCGGTCGACATTAAAACCAATTGAATGCTTCACGGCGAGAACGGCCGCCGAACGAAATAGCTTGTCCGATTTAATAAGCGCGCGTCCGGGCTCGGGCCAAAGAAAACGAAGACGCGGTCTCTGTTTCGAATGAACTTACATAACAAATATCGATTCTGTTCTGGGCCAGGTTTTTATTTGAATAAAAATCCTCCTGGTGTCCGTCGTTCGTAAGATTCCAAGCCCTGAACTCTGGTAAACATTGTTCCGTGCGCGAGAACGCAATTAAAAACATCCACGATGGCGCATTTTAATCGTATTAAACGACGCGATTGAAACAAATAATCGAGTAGTCGGTGTTTTTCTCCCCGCTGTTCGGAGTTTCATTACTTTTAATGAATATCCATTATTTTTAATGAAGCCTCTGGAGGAGCCGTAACAGACGGGGTCGGTTCGATAGATTTTGCGGGGAACGTCGAGGAACATATCTGCACAGCTGGTGCCGATCGTTTACGAAGAATATTTCATCGGATCTACGGTTGTTCAAATATCACGAAAATATTCTGAAAGTTCAATTTCGATAAGTCGAAGTATTCTCGATTGGTAACGGAAATTAGCACATCGTGACTGTCGGACAATATCTACGAAAATTCTTATGCAACGATAAAGTTTCTACTTCATAAAATATTCGGTACCAATTAGTAATCCACTATTTATTGATAAACCGGTAACACTGTTCAAAGTTGAAACATCTTTCTAGATTTTTCTTCTTTCAAAATGACTGCAAATATTAAAAAATGCAGACAAATGTCAGTGAAATAGCAGTGGCTTCTGTAATGTCCTCGAAAATAAGTACTGAATTTGATAAAATGTAGAAGATCGCTTATTTGTACACTTAATATCATAATTTGGTAACGTTGAGCGTCACAGACCTAAAAGAATTTACGAAAACATTGTTATTTTAAAGTTGTAGTCGGTATTACTATTCGATATCGATTAACACGATCGATATTATTAAAACAACACGAAATGAATTAAGAAAGGATTAAAGCCAGATTCGTGTTTGTATTTATTTGTCCTCATTGATCACTAGCCTGTGGAATTTGATACAGAATGCCATTTTCTGAAGTATATTATAAAAACAGGAGAAAATTCAGGAATTTATGTCATCTCTTAAGTATCTTTCTGGGTTCAGAATAAAATAGAAAACTCGTTGATTCCAATGAAAATTTTGTCTTATACTGTCCATATATCACAGAGCCTTGCCTATAGGCTATAAATGCATAAAATCCGCAGTCTATTGATCACACTACTCCAAAAGATCAATAAATTGTCGTACTAAAGAGTTTATTAGAACACGAACCTATTATTTATTTTATAGATCATCAATGCTGGTTAACATAAAAATCAGAGTGCGAATTTACATTGAAATTTAGATTTTCCCGAACTGATCTCTAAAGATAGGAGCCAATAGAGTGTATTTAGTGTACCTAATAAAAACTGTATGGATAATGATCTCGCCACGGTCATTAGCTTACGCATTATTTTATTTAATATCTCATTTTAATCATCGCAGTTCGCCTTATATCACACTGGTACTCTCGAGCGATGCGTCAGTCAATTTGTTGAATCATCATTATAGAAATGCTTAAAAAAAAAGAGAGAATGGCGTTCCTTTCATCGGTTACGCAACCGCCGAGGGTGGGATCTTTGGGTTCGACGAATGAAAATCTCGTATTGAAACAAGATCCCCGGGGTTACTCGAACGCGTTTTCAATCTCATAAAGCCACGACGGCGGCGGCCCCGCGCCGTCGATTATTCCGCGCTCGATACTTGGCAGAAATTTTTAAGTATATTAGGAATACAGTGGGCCGCGGCTGAATTATTCGAATGCTTTCAAGAAATTGCAGGATGCATTAGCTTACATTACGCGCCCGCCCCTCCATTACATTATGAATATTACTCCTCCGTCCGTGTATATATCGATGAGAAAGAGAGAGAGAGAGATAAAGTGGAAAGGGGCGTGCGGATATCCCCCTGTAGCCCTCCATCGCCGCCCATCGGCTTTTATTATTTCTTGCGTTTCAGACGCGCGCCATTTACGAATTACCGCGTTAACTGAGCCGACGCGGGATTTATTGGATCGGTTCGAGACGCGTTCTGTATACTATCTCCCCCACTCCTGTGAAAAATATTCGATCGAACGGGTTAGCATGAACGGTGCTGGAATTATTTGCATATATATTAAAAATAAAAAATACCACTTTCCATTTGTATTCGATATCTTTCGTTTCGAAGGAAACGCATTGGTATGTAATGTTATTTATTCTTTCTACTATGCACTACGGTATTGTTATGAAGTACAATGAACACTAGAAATCATTGATCACTGGTAGATACGCCTAACAGAATAATATAATGTACGGTAAATATGTGAAAATTATAAAAGAGATTTTTTTAGAGGATTTTGAATTTTTGAAACACTCAGTCAGATCGTTGATTAGGAATCGAACCTTCCTTTTTGAAGTTATTGCAGAAATAGGCCTAGAGTTCTTTCAATTTTAGTGCACTTTTAAGATCAGCTGATTGTTCAATACAAAAATTAGTAAGGCGAATAGCAAAATTACTTAAAGCAGTTATCGAGAATCGCATCGGATAGGTACACAAACGAAATAAAAATGTAATTTTACAATAAATGTACGAATTCTTCATAGTCCAAGTATCCAAACTGCATAATACTTGAAGTTTTAAATAATTTCTTACTGATTTTTCAGATTTAGGAATTGCTTATCCGTAAGTGTCCTAATACTATTCAAACGACCGTGTATTTCATATCGTACACGCCGAAACCTCCCCCACCCCGCGTATTATTCATCCCACCACCAGGAATTTCACCCCAATTCTAGTCACCGACAAACTATTCCCAAATCCATCAACAGAGTCCTAGACGAGCAAACCAAACCACACAGCCTCTTCGCATTAGCGATCAAGAGTGTTCCCTCGCAGCAACGAAAAAAAAAAAAAAAAACAGGTCTGTCCACCGAAGTGGAGAAGCCTGTCGCGATTCAGTGAGTCAATTTAAAACGAGTGTATATTGGAAGAGACTGTACACACGATGTTACGCCTCCAGACTCGTTCGCTCGGTCTCGCTTCCTTCCGCGGGTATACATTTTCTTCGTTCGCCTCTCTTTCACCCGGGACGCCTTGGATGCATTAGCTTGAATACATCCATGAATATTATCCCGTACTTTGCGGAGGGCTGAGAAGGGTGTCTGGAGACGCGGAGTAGAGGGAAGCTGAGAGGGGGATGGATGGGACTCGGGGTATATAAGGTATAAGGTAGTCCATTAGCGTTAATATTATAAACGTTAGCTGCCCTCTGGCCATCCCCGTGTAACATACTCACGAGCGCCTGCGCTCTTCCTACCCTCTTCTCATCCCCAACGTTTTCCTCTCTCATTCTTGCACCACCACCCCATTCGATGTCCCATCTTTCTCATTTCTGTTTCAACGACCGTTCCCTCGTTCATCTTCCATCTCTATTCCGTAGACACAGCTATTCCCCTCTCTTTCTCATTCATCCCCACCCCCCTCCGTAGTTCGTGATGTCCTTCTCCGAACGCCAGGGCCAATGTCTTCTCGGTCCTTGTTCCTTCATTCACCACTCGTTCTTGCTTCCTCGCTCTATGCTCTCCTCTCTCTTTCTCTGTCTTTCTCATCTTTACGCTCATCGTCGTGCAAACAACACACGCTAATATACCTTTCGACTGCACAGAGGGAGCGCGAGCGAGCCCACTAACACACGACTGAGTCTGTGTGTACACGACAGAACCTCTTACTTAGGTGTTCTGTTACCTTACTTTATCCCGGAGCCACGGTCTACAGGGTGACCGGATTGAGACCCGACACCCGACTCGGCGACAGGTGGCCGATCCTCTCGAATACCTGTCCCGATTAGCCCGGCGCGCTACGGGGACGCAGTTCGGTCGACGCGATCCCCCAGGTCCGTTTAATGCGTTGGACCGCAGAGTGTCTGTCCGATCGCGATTCACGAGGAGCAATTTTGGCTGAGGATACATATTTCTAGTTGGGCAGAATTTGATTCGAATAATTGTCGGTGAAAAGCAGCAGTATCAGAGATCATGTTGGCAGAAAGGAGAATTTTTTTCAAAATATACGTATTTATAAATTATCGAACTCGTCATTGGTAGTTCTAGGGTTAAACAATGTATGAGATTATATAATTGCGTTAAAGTTCCGTTCAGAGGACTAAAAATTTGTGATCCGTTTTTCTGCCTTTTGGTGGTACTTGATGAATGGAATACAAAAATAGAGGTTTTAAGTGTAGGAATTTTTTGTATCGAAAGCTGCAGTGGTTTTAGCTATTACTGGAGTATTATATTCTTCGGTGGTGTTGCGAGCAGATATTCATAGGAACCGAGAATGGAAGGGAATACAATACCGATCGGTAGAAAGGTATGGAACATTTATGGAACATTCGTTTTAGAAATGTTTTATTTTCTTTTACCGCTAACTGTATAAGACCAATAACATGGGAAATTGTACACTGTTCAAAACAATTAAAGGATCGCCGTATAGGTCCGATAAATTCACATCTCTTGCGAACAATATTAACACCTAGTTTCGATTCCATAAAAAACATTTCCAGAAAATAATCCGCTAATTCTTCTGAGTTGTTAAATAATATCTATATAATTTCTCTATATACATTCGCATCCCCCAAAACATCAACAAGTCCGCACCAACGTTCGTCTATCGTCATCAATCCATACAACACGATGACAATATCAACGCTATCATAAAAACATACATACAAGCACCTCAGTTGATTACTGATTCAGAAAACTCATCTTAATTCGACCACCAAATAATCGATCCAACCCTTGATAACCAACCAAAGTGTCCTAGGCTCCCTGTAGAACCAGAAATCTCACATGTACCGACCCAATAAACCTACTTGGGCCGGATTTCATGAGAAAAACTTGCTCGACAAAGTTTCCGTTCTCCGGTGCACACCGTCCCTGCCTTCGGTTCGTTTTACGATTTTCTCGTGAATCGTGTCGAACCTCTTTCGATTTCGAGGCGAGAGAAGGTCGCGATCATCATCGGAGAACGATCATAGCGGGGGTATAACGATGCCCGTTAAGAGGGAATCAGCGCGTGCGCGCGTATCGTGCGAGGCCACCGCCAGATAATCTCTGCTCCGCTCGAAAAGCTTCTTTCCCTGGCCCCAGACACCATATTCCCATTTCGTGCTATGATCCATCGTTAGAGCAGTAGCAGAATTAGCGAAATCCTCTCGAATCGGAGTGTAGCCTGAGAGAGGTCCCCAGCCCCTTAGAGCTCCATTAGTATACATAATAATAAACAACAATCGCACGGTTACAGGGCGAAATTAGGATCCTCTTAGCGTGGCTAGCTGGCTGGGGATAGTGGACAGTATCCGGGGGTTGGACGGGTTTCGTGATTCGAGCAACGAGTGTGTATTCCCTGGGAACCGTCTAAAAGCCACCAACCACCGTAATTCTTATTATTCCGGCGTTTCTTTTGCCGCCCCCCGGGCCCTGGAACTCGCGCAGGAGATGCTGAAAGCTTTGCCCGGTGATAGCGTCGTTGACGACTCTCGGAATCCCGGGAAATTTCTTTCGTTTAACCAGTATTCAGGCAAAGAGGAAGATACCCCGTTGGGTAACTACTCATACCCAACAAGTAATAACAAATTCGTTCTACCGTGTCCTTCATATAAATACTGGGTGTAACAAAAATATTGGAGGACCCGGAAATGGGAGACCCGTGAGGTGATTTGAAACAAGTTTCTCCTTAGCAAAAATATTATCCGAGGCTTCGTTAACGAGATATTAACGAAAAACCCCGACCAATCAGAGCGCAAGTCTGCCGGCCGAGTTCCCGCGGTACCGTTGGCTCCGCACTGCGATTGGTAGTCAACGTTACCGCGGGAACTCGGCCGGCAGACTCGCGCTCCGATTGGTCGGGGTTTTTCGTTAATATCTCGTTAACAGAGCCTCGGATAAAATTTCTGCTAAGGAAAAACTTGTTTCAAATCACCTCACGAGTCTCCTATTTCCGGGTACTCCAACATTTTGATTACACCGTGTATATCTCAAGCATCTCTCCTCCAACGAACACATATCGAACATTACAAACCTAATACACCTCCCAGTCGCTTTGTCACTTTCAATCTATGATTCGTTCGATAGCCCCCTACCACGCTCTGTCAACCGATTACGAGGCGTCAGCCTGATATCATGGCGGCGCGAACACAGACACGAAGATTCTGACGGAGGGAGTTAATGCGCGAAAGAATCCGAGTGTTCCTTATCGGACACAATATACTTCCGCTTAACCGAGCCGCATTCACGATCGCCTCCAGGTCGCCCGCCTATCGGAACCACTCTCAATCCCCTTTAACTCTGGCATCGGGGGAATTGGGGTGAAGGGGGTGGAGGGTAAAACGAGAGAAAGTGGATTGAAACGCGGGGAAGAACAAGACGGATACGCGTGACGGCAGCTCACGGTGCAATAACGTTAATTACTGTAATGTTCGATTGCCATAGGTTCGCCGTGGCCAGTATCGAGCCATTTTCACAATTTCACGGGAATTGAAAACACGGGGAGTTGGGCAGAATTTTATTTGAATAATATTAATATGTATATAATATCTACGTCACCCTGCGTTTTAAACAGTTATGAGATATGTACGGTGTTCCTTGTGTTCAGCATTACATCGCCTTCTGTCTGAATATCTGCAATCTGTATGAACATGTGTACTAAAAAGGTCTAGAATGAACTGTAGTACCATATTTCACTGTTAATTCAATTTTGACTAAAATGTGCTATAGACACTTGTTCGAGGTTTGCATTCAATTATTTGTCAAGTGTCTACTGATTTAAGGAGATATATTATTTTATTATAAATTTGGAAGTATGTACTTTTATTACCTTTTATTCGTTACTCGAAACTCTACTCAGATAATGAATTTGTCTATTTCTGGAGAGGGGTTGTCACCCTATATATGATTTTTTTTTTGTATACGTATATCGTTCGAATCGCCCATCGAGGAACTTCCGTTTCACGTGACGCCGATCGGTTTTTCTTTTTTTTTTATTCCCCGTATTTTTTATATCGGTGTTATTGATTGGAATGGAACTAATTGCTTAGAAGCTGTTGCAAATAACGACGCGGACACACGCGTGTCACGAGGGATGACTGGTTTTTTTTGGGGGGGGGGTTTCGGATAGATTGTGGCTCCAATTAGAGGAGGTTTGAAATGAGAGTTTCTATTGAACGATTCAATTTTACAAGTCGTTCGTTTGATGTAGAATGATCGTAGATGTCACGTTTCCCTTTGAGTTATTCAAACAATTTATCTTATGTCTATTGAACCCTACGAATCTGCGGTACGAATCACCCTCTTCTATAAGAGAAAGTGGAATCACGATTATGAGGAGAGAATAGTAAATAAAATCTTCACGGAAGCTTTCTCGAATGAACGAACACATACAGTGACTCACATATTTGCTCACCTACTTCCGAAATAACGATTAAATGTAGAAATTTTTTATGAAACTTCTGTCCACGTATCTCATTATTCTTACTTTTTCTTATCATACTTTAATAATAACTTTTTCTCAGTTTCGAAATCGAATTCGTAGTTTAGTAAGTAGTTTAATCAAATAAGGTTTAACAACTGTACGAGTCACTGTATTTCTGTCTTCGGTAGAAAAATGTACAAAAAGGCATTTGTGATCTAGGTATCAGGGTAAAAAATATCAAGAACTCGTGATACAGGTGTCAATCGATTCGCCCCCAAATCCGCGTGCAAACCCACCATCGCAATTATTCATCATCATCATCCCCCTCCATGGAAAAATCCAACATCAAGAATCATACCCAAATTGTCCCCATTTCACAGAGATTGATAAAACGCAAATCAAGGTAAATTCCATTCACGAAGTGCCTGTACGGCGATATATATATTTTTTTTTTTCGTTTCGGAAGTGTTCGGTCGACCGGTCGGTTTCGATTTTCCCGGCTCGGTCCGTTCTCTGTTCGGAGAACCCCTGGCCGCTCGTAGAATCCTAAGATCTCATCTGACGTCTGCTTAATTAATTACCATCCGTGGTTTTAATTAGCCGGGGCTTCTACCTTCTCTCTATCTCTGTCTCGTTCCCCTCGTTCCCGTCCTCGTGGAAAACCATCCGCTCCTTGCACGCATACGCGCCCTCGCAACCGTGGGCAACCGTGACACACGTCCACAAACACCTTCCGTGACCGCCAGGTATACCACATTCGGGCGTGCATAGTCTGTTCTTCGCGTACGTACGTAGAAACCGCGTCCACGCAACGGAGATACGCGAGGACGATAAACATCGGGGACATCGGAGCGCAAGAGCCAGCCCACAGGGAATCGGAAGATTTAGCTACGTCGCCGTGAATCGTTTGAACCGTGGGCAGTCGACACCGTTATCCGGGAAGTAATGCACTTTTGCGGCTGGATAACGATCACAGAGACCCAGCTACACCGAGCCCCGAGTGGAAGAGCGAAAGTAAGAGAATTGCTCAAGGCCACTGAGGATGGCCTGTCCCCCACCGCGATCGCAGGGGGATTCTGATTCAGCGGTGGGGCTTGTATGGCTGAACGAACGGACGGGAGTTTTAGGTATTGGTCGGGAAAATTAGGGGTTCGCTGAGTGGGTACTGTTGCAGGCTGCGGTTGAAAGAAATGGAACACAATTGGTGTCTTTATGGTATAATGCTAACAGTATTGTCACCTATGTATATTTATAAAACGAAGTTTCGATATTATAGACGGATTTTAATATATTATTCTCTCATTGTTTTGAGCAATGTACAAACGGGGTGTCTCGGTTAGGGTAGCAGGAAGTGAATCTATAAGAAAATAGAAGTCGAAAAAAAAGAATACATTTTTCTCATACGAGACTTTGTTTCCTGGAAAAACCACTGGGAAATGTCACCGAGTATGCGTGTACTCGTGGTGAGAATAAGTAGAAACGGAATGTCATGAACAGACATCGTTAGCCAGGTCCTATTCAGCAGGTTTTCATATTCGATTGTGTCGGAAACAAAGCATCATAGGAAGAAACTTTATTCTATATTTTCAATTCGTTTTTGCATGTAAATAACCACATGCCGGGTTGTACTACACGACCCGAGGCACTTTGTGTATACTGTTCTAGGAGTTAAATGAGTGTGTGGTGTGACTGTGATAGCCTAATCTACCGATGAGAAAAGATTGTAGGTTCAGTGGTGTGTTCAGAAAGACAGCCTTCCCTAATAAACAGAGAATGTTGAATTACTTTAGTAGAGTATTGCAAGAATGCCAAGATGATTTTCCATTGTTCTCTAATACTGACGCAACGATAACAATAATACTCAGACATTCCTGGGAGAGTCCGCCTGAATGTTACAATTCCTATCCGTTTGTTCCGTTAACAATCTGAAACCAAGTACCGTGCGGAAGAATCCTCTCCAAAAAGCTTCTACCCAATCGTCAACGAACCATGCCCGATCCTCGATATCCCTTCCCAAAACATACTTGATTCTGGATCAGGGTAAAGGTGGGCAGTCATTCGACCAATCATCGATCAAATCGAATGGGGCGGCGGGAAACGCTAACAACCGGGGCCTCATATACCGAAAAAGGTAACCGAAGCAGACGGAATGAGGCACCGTAGAGGGGCGGGGGGAGGGGAGAGCAAAGAGGGTCCGAAGGATGGCAAGAAAAGGGGTTTAGGGAGCTGGGGGATGAGCGTGGTACGCGGGGCCCGCCCGGTAGAGAAAGGGTACGGCGGGGCCACGCAACAATACAAAGACAATGTGTTTGTTGCCTGCCGAAGAGAATCGGGGCCCGTGGCTTAAATGACCCCTCTTCTCTCTCTTTCTCTCTCTCTGCAGCCGCCACCCGCGGCTTCCCCACCTGTGTCAAGATTTACGGCAATTCGCTTTTTGCCCCCTTTAAGAGCTTTCGTATTATCTTACTGCCTCTGTTGCTGCTTCCTCCGCGAGCAAATGTACTTTGCCCCCGTCCCCTCCACCACCACCACCTACCCTAACCACCTCCTCATTCGTTTCTCTTCGGTGTCCTTTCTTCTTCTTATTCTTCTTCTTCTTCTTTCTCCTCGGCCGTGGTCCTCCCACTTCTCGTCTTCGATACGGACGAGTATATTTGCTCAGGTAAGAAGCACCGGTGGTAGGTACAGGTGTAACGCAGACACGAACAGAACGGAACACCTGAGTCCGTAATTATTTCGGGACAACCAACGGGGCCGGCCCCCTCGCACCCCGCCTTCCTCGTTTTCTTAGAGCTGGGAGTTTAATTACGTCGAATTCGATTAACCTGGACCACAGCCGCACTGTGGAAAGTCTTTTTCGACTATGGGGTTTATGGTCTTCAAGGGGGGGGAGGGTGTGACACATCCCCTCTTTCTGATTTTCATATTTACGGGGACTGTTTCGACGCGGATATTTAGTGTTTCGTGAAATCGAACTGATGTTGAACGTGAAATCATGGGGAATTGGTGTGTAATATGAATGTTGGGAGTTTTGTTTAAGAATCCTTTTATTTAGAATCGAAACTGTAACTGCTGTTCATGGATGGACGAACTTGTAGAGATCGAGTAAGATTGGTGATAGAGAAACTTGGCCTTGGACGGGCAATTAAATTTCGTTCAACTTAGAGTTGATAGTACTTCTGTATTTGGTAGGATAGTCTTGTTAGAAATTGCACCAAGAGTGCTCGCTGCTGTCCCCACAACAATACTTCCTACGAAACTTGTTGTTATCGTTATGTATTCTCCTCGAAACGACAAAAATGAAATAT
This sequence comes from Dufourea novaeangliae, assembly GCF_001272555.1. Taxonomy (NCBI): domain Eukaryota; kingdom Metazoa; phylum Arthropoda; class Insecta; order Hymenoptera; family Halictidae; genus Dufourea; species Dufourea novaeangliae. The sequence goes on along the minus strand of NW_015374010.1, from coordinate 200,989 downwards.
CTTACAGTTCGTGGTACATTTTTAACCCTTTAACTACGTCTGTCTTTAATAGACAACGGGATGAAAATTTTGTTGAAACTCGGCTGTCGTCGATAAATAATTTTTTACGATTCCATTGCTCCAGATCGCGTTTTCTTATCCGGAGTCTAGCTAGAACTACTTATTCATTTTATTCATTTATTTGTCTTACGTGGGCACTTGTTTGCCTATCTTTTTTTACGTTTGAACATTTCTTTTCAAGCGAAACTCCGCAATTAATTGCGGGATTAAATACTAAATAAAATCAGGTCTATCTACCTCGTGAAATGGTGTACAATTAAATAATAACGTATCGAGTATCTCCGTCCATAAAGTCTCTGTTTCGTTGTAAAGGAGCATGTAGACCGTTAGGAATTTTTACGAGCGTAAATCCGGACGATTAACCCGTTAAACGTGGAGAACAGTTTTTCTTCTTCTCCCAGATGTTTCAGCAAATACATATATACAATACACTCGCGAGATCTATCTCGACATTTTATCGTATTCTTGCTCCGAATTCCAGAATGTATCGTTAGGCGGGGAGCCCCAGACGTTTCTCAACGTTTAATTACTAACGCAATTCCTTTCAACGTTCACGATAATGGCGCGCTGTTGCTGCCGAGCATCGTGTTATCGTCTATCAGCATAAATCTTATTATTCTAATGCTGTTATTACGATCCTAATCTAACAGGCATCCAAGCGTGGCCACGGAGTTTCTCTCTCTTGGTTCGTCTCCCTTCAACCTGGCTCGTTTACGGGTACCATCTCTCCTTTTTGCACTTACCATTCCGCCTCCACCGTCTCTTTCGGTTCCGTCTCCATCACTTTTAACCTTGAACTCCCTCGTTACCGTATCACGCTCCGGAGCACACGGTTTCAAGAAGTTTTAGAGATCCTCGGGGAATCCCATTATGAATCCTGTGCACGGGGAGCTGCTGCCCCCGGGGGCACTTGTAGAAACGTACGACGTCACAGCGACGGAAACGAAAAATCGTCCAATCAGTCCATCCGCTTCCTCGTGGCCGCGGATTCTTTAACGGTGGTCATCGTTGATCATCCAATCGCTTGTATACGATTATGAAATGTGTAATGAAATATTTGTGTCTCTTCTTCCTCGTCAATATTTCGGATGTATAATTAGACCGAGGATCGTATCAGGGTTAAAAACGCCCAAATGCTCTGTCAAACTATCATTCTGTAATAAAATCTACCAACCAAGCCTTTAAACCTCCCAATATCACGCGAACATCAGTCAACCAATCATCTTTCCCCCGATCGAGCAAACAGGATCAAAAGGACAGATTCCTCCTAAAAGAAAATCCACCGTATTCTACTCCCAGTGTCGTGGCCCATTCTAATCGTGCCGTCATACTGCGTTGCATAATACTCGAACGACACACGGAGCACAGGAGGGTTGCCCGGGCAAAAATTTAATTAGCAAAAGCCCGAAAATTAATTGCGCCCGCGTCTTATTGTGCTTTGGCCTCGTGCCTCGAAGCCGTAGACCCGCCGGCGTCTATATACACGGGGAATGTAATATTCACAACAGTCTATATCCGAGCTAGCAGTCAGGGTGTCCAACCCTTGCGTCCACCCCCCTTCCTCCCCGTAGCAACCAACCCTTTAGCTCCTCCATCGGCTTCACAGTAGCTATAGTGGTATACTCGCCCCTCCATAGTTCCTCCACGGCAATATAGCGATGTAACAATTTGTAGAACAAATTCCAATGACCAACAATTTTTTCTTTCCATCTTTGTACATTGATTCCAATCTGCAGATTCCTGGACAGCTGCAGATCACGTGCAAAACATTCGCGGTCCTTAAGACCGTTCCTTATATTTCGGCGCTGACTTCCAGGAATCCAAGAAACAATACATACACTAAACCCCACTTCTTGCAACTCATACTACCACCTCTTGAACCACCTACACAAACCAAAATCCTGCATTTTCCACCAATCACGAGTCGATCCGTTCCAGCAAGCATCTATACATTCACTCATTCACCAGAACACATTCAACCGTCAACAAGAACACATCGATCAGTCAGAACACAACGTTCGGTTAAGTTTATATTAAAGTCTAACTGTGTTACTAAGTTTAAATTATTTAAATTTAATCATTTAAAATACATATCACCACACACCATCACACCATCTTCCCAACGAGCTCCGCAGTATTAATTTACCAAAGAGCAGTGTTCCGATTTTCTAGAAATTCTCTAAAATTAAAAAGTCACAGACTCGAACAGAAAAACTTTCACAATTCTCCCTGGTGCTCCCTACCTGTACCCTAGCTTCGCGATGGAAAAACCTCCGTGGTATTACATACAGACTCCTCTCAATTATGGTCCTGAACTCGTATGCTATAGACCTTTGTAAATTCGTTTTTTAAATATCGCCTGGACAATAATCGCGTAGAACAAACCAGACGGTAATCGAGTGGAAACGTCGACGATTCTCAACCCCCTCGACGCGTTCATCCATTGACGGTTGTTCCAGTGTTGGTGACCCTGTGTACGTTCGTTCTGTCGCGATCGTGGCCGTTAATGGCGGTGGTAGTCTGAAGGGGCCGCGATATGACATTATTAATTGCACGACAATGCCAAGCGGCGTGCAGGCACGGGATCCAAGGGAGGGATCGCCGCCCCCTTCGCCGTTACCGATCGCACCGCGCCATCGTCGTCCAGTCACGACGGAAATTTCATTAAGTGGATTCTTATAGACGCGGTTTTCAGATTAACCGTATGATATGTGCCCTCAGTACCCGGCCACGTCGCTGCGATATTAGATCGGGGACCAGGCTGTCTCTCTCTCTCTATTCCTGTTCAACGCTCCTACACACTGGCTGCCCCCGGATGGTTAGACGAGCACAAAGCCTACCTACCGGTGAACCCCTGTCTGCCAACTCCGTAATATCTGCAGTCGCCGTTGGTGGTTTCCTATATGAGACGGTGTCTTGCCGAGTTTGAGAGATCGCCCACGGGCCTTCCGGACCGGACCGGAACGGGTGGAGGGAAGTTTGAGCGGTGTTTTAGAGATCCAGGGGTCTTTTGGGGGGCAGAGAGATTAGCGAATGCTGGATAAAGAGTTTCTAGTAATGAATGGAAATAGAAAGGTACAGTGTTTCCGCGATGAATGCAACACGAGCAACGGTGTTACTCCCACCACTGGGGGCCCCCTCTGGAATCAATCGAAATAGAGTAAATAGAAAGTAAGCAGAGGCTCGGGTTCGGGCAAAGAACAAATTTATGAGGGGCTGGGAACCTTTCCGCCTTGCTATGAATGCTTCGATGTGGACCCAGTTCGTCGGCCTCATGGAGGAATTACTCTACTTTGTCGTTTTTTAATCGATTAACACGGGAATATTGATGTGAGTCATATTTACTGATCTATCTATAATATTTAGAAGAAATTACTCATTCCCGTGGTAACCTTATCGAGTAGTTCGATTAGTGTTAACTATTCGAGTATGCGGGTTATTCGGTAAATTCGGCGAATACACGGAGTACCAAATAGTTGCCGAATATTCGGCGCATCCCCAGCAGCAATTAAAGGCAGGGAGAATTAACCATGAATGCAGCAACTCGCTCGGTCAAAATTGATTCATTATTGTCGGTTTCTCGACGGAGAGAACGCGCTCCACCTAAGATAATGTACACGAACCTCTCTGGTCCTGTCTGCCTTCCCACAAACGTGGTCTTAAGTTTCCTTCATTAATGCTATTATTGCAATTATTATTATCCCGTTAGCCTTACTCTCGTGCGTTCGGGCACTCCGGCAACATAATTCGTATTTTCGAATCGCTTAATGTTCTCGTTCGAGCTGAAAATACTTTTCACAAAAAAATTCTACCAGAGTAATTAACTTTTCTTGTTAGATTGCTAAATCCTATTTTGAAGTCATGCCAATCCACGTTGTTCCTTTTACAGATGTCGATATCATGCGTTCGTGTCTACAGATTACTCATTATTTTATTCCTACATAGGTTAAAAAAGTATATCGCATTATCGCTACAAATCAATTTCTCAGAAGCTTCACTTCAACAATTACTTTTTCCCGCAGTCTTGAAGTATATTCTACGAGCTAAAATTACAGTAAATCCTCGATAAATGTTCGAAGGCATGCAAGAAGAGGTCCCCAGGTGTAACGTTGACTTTTTAACGAGGTTCAGCACAGAGATAAAGCTTGGAATTCTGAAGCAAATGATATTTGTTAATTTAATGTTCAGTAGCCTCCGAACACTCATCGAGGATCTACTGTACACAGCCAGGTGGGACGTCGCGGTAAATCTAATTCCACTGCAGACGCGACATCGAACCACGAACGATGCACAAAATCTCTCAACCTACGTATCCTCGTACAATCAAACGTCCATCTGTCGGAATCACCAAAAAACCCACAAAGTCCTCATCTCCCTCCGACAACGCGTCACAAGACCACCCTCGCACAAATGTCTCTCTTTTTCCATTCCGAGCCCCATCAATCACCTCTACACAGCTTCAAACCACTTCAAACACTCAGGACACAATCATTCCCACCAGACGTCTAGGAAAACAGCGAAAACGGGTCGAATGCGGTGCACAGTGGTATTCATTGGTTTCGATTTTTCTTCATTAGCGTATTCGTCCGTGTATACATATATAGGTAGACATTCTCAAGCGACAGCCCGTCGGGGGTGAGTCGTCTGCAAACGAACGACGGGGTTGGAGAAGGGTTAGAAGGTCGAGGCGGCGTCGGTAGTGGCGAAGGGGTTGAGACGACGGGGGTAGGAAGCCGAAGGTAACCGACACCCTTTCGCAAAAAGTAATTGGTTAATGCCTCGGAAATGAGTTTAGTTCTTTTTTGCTCGGCCGGGTGCCGTGGCGGTGGCGTTGCTCCTTTTTCGGCACCTTCGCCGCGTCCACTCGCCCCCCACCCCTCGGTTTTTTCTCTCCTCTCCTTCAGTTCTTTTTCTCCGCACCTATACACATATACATCAACGGTGTATGTACCCTCTGCAACGAAGAACTCGCGCAAGAGAGATTCTCACTTTCTTCGTTCTCCTTTTCTTTCCCTTGGCCCTCTTCCTCCACCTCTTCGGGTCCCTCTTCGTCTTCCTGTCGCCCTTTCACCTTCGAAACATTTTTCTCTCTCTTTCGTTCCCTCCGTCTCATCCTATACTTCTCTCCTTCTTTCCTACGTCAACTCGCCATGAACCACGCGTGTGTTTTTACGCTCGCCCCCGGGGCGCTTCTCTCCTCAGTCACGCTTTGTGCTACATTGTGCGTGCCTCTCGAGCACCATTATCCGCGTGTAAAGGTGTCATTACAGGCCACGACGCGGCACGAAGACGCTGCGCAAGGAAAAAGAAGAAGTGTTTTGGGGAGGAGAGAGGGACAGAGGGAGACTGCTTAAAGGATTTGTCTCCGTGTCCGGGAACGATTCGTTAAACCACCCGGGGGATCGGATTTTCTTTTTCCTCCCTTCTTTGCGCGCTGGGTCGACGACACCACGCGACTCTGTTTTCAGAGATTGGATAAGCGTATCGACTTACGACCCCGCCACGGATCGACTTCTCGCGGAGACACTCGCGGGAGAGTATCTACCGGTAATTACGCCATCGGAATCGAGGGTGTTCCCTTCGGTGCGCAATCTTCGACCCCCTTTTCTTAGGAAATGTAAATGGGGATACTGGATACGGTTGTGGTTACGGAGCGCAAGAGGAATTTCTTGTGGGGTTCTTTTCCAGTGGTGCTTGGTTGATCGGGGGATAGATACAAGGTGTTAACAAAATTTGCAATAGATTCTACATGTAATACTAAGACGACAATCGATAATGACGAAGTTACGTTTGAGGTTCTGTTTACGAGTTATTTAATACGGGCGATTAAAATACGTCTGACATGGCGGGTTATACTACTTGAGAGGCACAATCTTCAGGCATTTTACATGAAAGTGTAATTCGTTTGATTGTATTCCATTCTGAATGTAGCTAGACCAACATTTCTCAAGATTTTCCTAAGACGGACCATTTCACAAATCGTATAATTCCAACGGAACAGCTTGGTTAACTTCAAGGGCGGGTTTGTAGCTAGATATAAATAATAAATAAAATAAATCAGTAAATCTAAGGGTTAAGAAAAGAAAAAGAAACACTGGAGAATAAATGTTTATTTTCTTTTTTCAAATAAAAATAATTTTTCATTAAGAACCGATGCAACTCGAAAAAACGATTGCGTCTATAGACTCTTATTTTCCCATAATCATATCCGTCACGAGCCCTTTCAATTATCTTACACTCGACAGTCAATGCTCATTAAATGGAACCAGAAGGAAAGAAAAACGTTCGATAAAGTCCTAATCAAAGCAGCGTCCATAAATTCCTCTCGCCCACGCTCGTTAATAATCCCCACCGTGGGATGGAACGGGAAGAAAAACGAGAAGAGACTCCAAACCCGAAGAGGGATGGACTCCACCCTCCCCCCCTCCATGTAACTATGTAACGACGTCGTGTCAGACGCGTCGCGGGGACGGATTCGTTAACTTGGTATTTCGACGGGACTCGTTCCCATTTTCCCGCGGCCGGCGTAGTCTCCGTCGCGATACGATCGTCGTTAGCAAGGAAGAAGCAGCAGTGGAGCTGCAGCCCCCGCCGTCGCCCTTTGTGGATTCTCTTGCGCCTCGTGTGTCCCTCCGTACACTAATGGTCTTAACGAACCCGACACTGCGCCCGGTCTGCCGAGGGTTAATACATCAAACCCAGCGTTCCGTGGGCCTTGATATTCCGCCGGGCACACACCACCGAAGACTTCGATTATCGCCAATTTACCGGATGGCTCGTGTTTATTCGGTGACCACCGGTGTGTACCCCCTTGCTACCCCGTTCGTAGAACGACGAGGATCAGGAGAAATACTTGGTCCTCCCATATACCGGATCGATCGATGGATCGATCGATCGATCGATGACCGAAATCGCTTGACGAAATTAGACGGTTAACCGAGCACGGTGAATGGCCGCGCAGCGTTGGCGGTTTTATTCCTTGATTAATTTGCCTGTCGATTTAGGGCTCGACGATTAATTGGGACGTCGACTCCGGGGACTCCTTGGTTAATTCGCTTGTGGGGGGGATTCCGTGTGAGGATCGATCGGAGACGGGGTCGCGATTCAGCTTTTCCGTTGATGGATTAATTTGAATTGCTGTTTTTAGGGTTTGTGGGAACGGTGGAGTGGGTGATTCCAGCAACTGGATGAAATTCGTAGGTTGCCGAATTTAGATCAATATGTAGAGTGGAAGACTACTGTGTAACTTGTCGTTCGTTAGCAATTTTCTCTGTATGTATGTGTTGCTTATAGAGGACGAACCACGAATCGTGATCAGCAGAGATTACTCTGTTATTAGCATGGTTTCAAGAGAGCTTTAACGCGATTATAGTAAGTTTTTTGTCAACTCTTTTTTTTCATGATTTTTCAAGGTCACCTTCAATTTTTTGCAAATACATCTATAATTTTTTTATACCTATCTGTTAGAGGATTTCAAGACAAATTCAGTAAGTAGTCATAGTTACTTTTGACGCGTGAAGTCATTTTTACGTCACGTTACCAGTCGAAGGTTAACAAGCTCTGTAATCCTGACTGCATGATTTCATTTAACAAGTGCATCAATGCACTTGCGTAATACAATTGTAGTTTTCTATTTTTAAATGGAACGCTACGATGTTTGTTTTACATAAATCGATTCCTCGTGTCATTGTGTATATAAAAAGTATAGGTTAAGGTCAGTAAGAATACAATACTCGACGAGATATCTCACTTTTTCCCACGATTTCAAGAATGTATTTAACCCCTTGGGTACATTTCACGACTGAGACTCGTCGTGCATTTATTCTGCCTAAGCCTTGTTCATTTCCCAGTAGTTTGTATCAGATATAAATAAGAAAATTAAATCTGTCCCAAATGCAACACTTCTTTCAAATAAATCTGTACCTAAAGGCTTAATTAAACCTATTGATTATTCCTGATTTTGATCGAGGTCTCTGTTATTCTGCTCGATTACACACTGTTGCGATTTGGTTTCCTGGAGACATTCGTCCACGGAATCATTTCGGATAAAGCTGTCGTTGACAGATTTTTCCGCGTTCAGATTGGTTGGAACAACGAAGAACGCAGTGTGGAATTTCTGTGGGGACGAAGGCGGGGTTGGACCGTCGGAGAAATAATGAAAATTAATGGACAAGTTACGGCCGTATCGGCTCGTGGCTGGTATTAATTGGACTGCAACGGAACAGGTTAAAGCCGCTGGAGGAATAATCCCTTGATTCTGTTAATCGATCCAATCCCCTCCCCCATTCGTATTTCGTTCATCGGCGAGGGCTGTCTGGTGCCGATAAAAACGGGAGTAACGAGTTAATTAGATCGTGTCAGGAGCAATTCAATCCTGAGAGGAGTTGTAACATTAAATTATCGAACGAAGACTTTGCGAATTCAGAACATTAATGTTATCGATATAATATAGAAGCAGCTCGGATAAGATCGCGTAATTATTTCGAAAATGTAACTCATTTAATCTCATTCTACTTCTAACATTACACTTCCATTGCACTCTCAAACTTAATGTTTCGTCCATTGGCTTATCGATAATGGATACATTTCTAGAGAAATACAGCTTCCGTTAGTAAATCGCACCCTTGTTACGAAAGTGACATCAACGACGCACAAATATTAGTTCGTAAAAAAAATGCAAAGGATCGTTTCAAATCACAGTCTTCCTCGGAATAGTAAAAGTGACATAAATATTGCTCTTTGGCAGCCAACTTAAGAAGCTAAAAAATTACACTTTTCACATTCATTCGTGATTTTTCGTGGTCGATCTCTGATTCGTGGAAAACATAACAATTCTTGCACTCGTCACATAACCTGCAGATTTTATATTAACGACATCAGACCAAAAATGCAAGTTATATCCTATGTATAAAGTAAAGCAATAATGACGAGCAATGAACAATAATGAATAGATTACTGATTATAAATTCTAATCGATATATTACATGACATATATGTTGTACAATTATACGAAATCATTCGTTTATAATTTCATGTTTTCTTTTATTTCTAAAAACGCAAACAGTAATGTAAAATTCATTTTTAAATCATGTTGAGTATGCTTTTTCTTAAAGATCAAGAGTTACAATCACAATAAGCAAATTGACTAAAATAGTAATGCAAAATTCATCTTCAAATCATGTTGAATATGATTTTTTTAAAGATCAATAGTTACAATCGCAATGAGCAAATTCATTCAAGATAAAAAAAATGAAGTTAAATCACGACCATGATCGTGATTCCGCGATCACCTGTGATAAATCGCTATCAGTGATGTTGCACACCCTCTCCATCCTCTAGCCGTTACTTCGCGACAGCTTCTCGATGTCAACGATCCATCCCGCGTTTCCCCACGTTGCGGCCACCCTGAAAAACATTGAATTCGTGGCCCGGTTTCGCGATTCCCGTCAAACATTACGGCCCTCGCGTGTTCGTAATTTCGTTTACACCGGAAACCGTCGGTAAATCAGTGACTTAATGAATTCAGTCGAGACAGAGAGAGGGAGAGAGAGAGGCCTGGGTCCCGTGGATCCCACGCGACGCGGAGCGCCCTGGGCCATTTAGAAGAGCGACGAGGCTGCCAGACTCGGAGGGGGTTATTCGCGGTTATCTTTACGAGTCGAAGAGATACGCCTCCCTGGTCTTACTTGTCCCAGAGGCGGCCCACGTACCAGCGGCGGCCGTGATCGCCGCGGCGAAAGGGGGTGGTTCAGCGCGACGCGGCGGGGGCCCCAGGAAGTCAACGTTAAATCTTCCCTGATGTTCAGCTGCCACTGTCCCGGAACGCCGGCCGTTCGTTATTCTCGTTAACATTATGATCATTGCACGGGGAAACGTGTAATTTGGAATTAAGGGGCTATGCTAGTGTGACGGCTATATAATTAGGCAGTTTTTGAGAATTTTTAAAAAAAAAACTATTGTACATATTAATTTGAATAATGTATATAATTACTAAATAATATTTGTAAAGTATTATCGAACACTCTTCGAGGATTAACTGTACCGGTTTTTAGACTTCTTTACTTAGACGGTACTCGCCAGATGGAGGAGAAAAATCATAATAAACAGGGGTACGAAGAATTAAGTTTAAATTCATTTTTAACTAAGTTTAACAATTATGATTTATTTATTTATGGGAAATATGGGACAGAGGCAGTGATAAAGTAAATAGAAGGCGCATATTTACCATTTAACCGTTGTTTATTGGAAAAATCAGGAAACTGTACAATTTACAGTAGTATTTGGGTAAATTTAATAACTGTTGCCTTAACAATAATATTTGTATAATTTCAATCAAAGTTGTCTTAAATATTATTTAAACATATAAAATAGTGTAGCTTATCCAGTGCAATGAATTTCCACCCTGTAATTTGCAAATCTTCCTTACGATCTTCGAAGCTTCGTAAAAAAGCTTTCGTAACTTTGTCGAATGCATGAAACGACGAAGGAATAGTATCCACCGTTCTCTATAGCCGCGTTATTAGTCTCGAGCGATTCGACCATAGGGAGGGAATTCTGTGTTTAAAGTGGGCCGGTGAACCTCTAAGTAAAGTGTAACAAGTTTTATGTTAGGTAGATTGCCGGTCAGGAGCGAAACTTTAATTGACTTGTGGAAACTCCATTTCTTGGCTGAATGTGAAAATGAAAGATGTAGTAGCGAAAATGGGGATACTAACTATCCACTGCCACTGCTACTTTCCTATGGTTATGATCAATACTGCAAGATAATACTGCAGAACTGAGATTCCAGATGTGATACGAAACAATTAAAATTTAATTTAAGTGCCATTATTCGATATAATTCTAATTGCGTGTCGTCATTGGACAATTTTACGAATGTTTGAAAAATTATTCTTTCTTCAAGATTACAATAAATATGACAGGATAATACTACAGAACATTTCAGGAGTGATACAAAACCAATTAACATTAATTTTACGTGTCATTATTCGATACAATTGGAGAGATGTAATTATAAATACACGTTCGTTATTGGACAATCCGACGAACCTTTGAGAAATTATTCTTTTTAACGTTTCCGTGGTCGTTAAATTTCAGCACGATATATCACCGAGCGACGCAACTACCGCGAATCCTCGTCTCTCTCACTCGCGGTTTCATTCATCGTCGCGCGCGAGGAAAAAAAAAAACACCGGAGGAACGGGGATAATGAGTGTCGTCTCGTCGTACAAAATAAAAGCCACGCTCGATGTTTCAGTGACACGGATTGATTAAATCAATATTTTACCATTTACCCGTTTTCCGTCGAACCGGTCGCATCCGATCGTGGCCCGCGGATTTGAATACCGAGGCGCGTTGTAATAAATACGATAAACGGGTTTCCGTGTAAGCAACATTATTAGTTTATCTCACGCGAGAGTCGACCGCCTCGAATCAAGAAATCACTCCCGAGAGGCACTACGATAATAACCTGTTCCGAGAGCGGAGCTCGATGCTACGCCCTGGTTCCGTCTAACGTTAACACGGCCCAATTAGGAACCGTCCTCCAATCAGATGTTTCGCCAATGTTCGTTTTCTGTTCTGTTTTTCTTTTTTTTTTATTTTTCTTCTTCGACATAATCGACACTCCCACCCGGGTGCCCGGACGTTTTGACGGGAAAATAGGCGAGGACGCGTGGCTCGTTGCGCGTTAACTCCGCCTCGAGGTGTTTACACGCGTTCCAAGAAAACCGATAGATAGGGAATATTAATATGTATATGTATTTTAAACGGCACCGAGTTGTCACGAAACGGTGATAAAACGACGGAATATTCAAGAACGGCATTCCTTGAGCATCGTGAACGTGTTGTTCGCGGTGAACTTCCCGATCGGGACGTGGGCAAAAAATGATTCGACACCGTTTCCGTGTTCTCTGTTAATGTTGACTAATGAGGAGAGAGAAAAAAAAACGCCCGGGGAATTTTGAAGATGGAACGACTAGGAAATTCGTCGAATCTTCTGGTCGATGATCTCTTGGTGTATTTTATTTTTGATTTGGGAATATTCAACCTGATTTTGTAATGAAGAAGATATAAAAGTAACAGGAAAGGAACTCCTTAACCCTTTAACTACTTTTAATACAATTCTGTCACTGATTAATGTCTAACTTTTGTCAGCAAGGATCGGTACTTTCACTGATGTGAAGAAGATCTCAACGTTTTCGGTTGAGAAATTCAAGTATTCCCACAAAAAATAAATGAAATACATAGGTCAGTTCGATATCGATATTTTCGACTTCGAAATAACAAGATACAACATACATATATGAGTCTTTTATTATTATGTACAATTACTTTCACCAAATCTCAGCAAAACGATACTTTATCAATTTTCTGCCACGTATCGTCACCCGACACCGCGACTGGGGAATTCAGTGTACAAAAAAAGACAATATTCCATGCGATACGAATAAAAAAAACGATTCAAAACTCCATGTTCCATTCGTAGATACACGCGTGAATCTCGATTTCCCACCATTCGATCTTTAACCCAGTAACCGCAAGATGACAAGACCCAGGCGCGATCAGTTTAATGGCTCGTCTCATTAAAAACTTTGGTGGCACGCGAAAGGAAACTTCGGCAATGCATAATGGTGATCATTAAGGTCGCGGAGAAGGTAAGGGGTGAAGCGAGTCGCGATACCCAGAGATTACTCTGCGAGGCTGTTTAATTTAAACCCTCCCGCCGCTTCATCCATGAAAAATGTCGTTCACGGCATAGTTTCAATTCTGGGAAAAAGGGGGTGGTCGGACATACTATCCCGTGCCTGAAAGGACGTTGCACAAAGCGAGATCCAAACTGAAAAGGTGTGATGTTAAAGCCCTTCCTTCCCTCCTTCCGAGGTAGGAAGGTGTTGCAGAACGTATAAGACGGTTCCGCGACGCTGCCTTTAATTAAACCCATAAATCAATGTCAATTAGCCTGGTCCCAGGGCACGGCCTACGTAATTAATTACAATTAACAATTAATAATAGAATAATTAGCTGAAGGGGGAGGGGGCGAAAAGTTTGGCGAGTCATCGGACGCCACGAGCTTGAGGCGAGCCCGAATCGCAAGGACCATGGTCGAGGAACCATTTCGAAAACGTAATGGCGCGGCCGAGTTTTAATGAATTCGTTCTCGAGGATCGCTGGACGCTTTATTAAAACGTACGGTCGGGGTTACTTCCGCGCGACGAGAACTGTTCCTCCTCCCACTCCTCCACCCGTCCCTTTTTATCGTTAACGATAATCCACGGAAATGGCGGACAGACTCGTTCGGTGACGAACACGCTCGTCCTTGGTGTGTACACCTTGTCCCACCTTCACCATCTTTGATCCTTGGTGAAAATTCCGTCGAGGGACTCGTATTTGTGTTTATTCTGGTTTACGAATTGTTTCTGGGGTGGTTGGCATCCTTAGAAACCGAATAGGTTTAAGTTCGAATATTTATAACTTTCATTCAAAGAGTATCGGATCAATCTGTGATATACAATATGTTTCTTTTAACTGGAAACGCAGGAATATCTCTTAACTAAAATGTTCTTACATCAGTTATTTCGAACGGAGAGGACATTATGCGGGATAAATAATTTGTTTGTAGGTATAGTAGTGGGGGGATTTCACTGTCATTTAATTTTTACACGAAACAGTATACATTTTTATCCATAATACAATAGCCTTTGTAAAAAGAAATCTAACAAAAGTTAATTCCTGCATATCCACTTAAAAGGAACACACTATACATATTACAGTAATCGAATTTTCATGTAGCATATTTGTGCCAAGACCTCGATATCTTCTCCATCATCCTATGAATAATGAACAGGTTCCTATAATTCGAGCAAATCCTCCATCCCCGAATAATAAATTATTCACTAAACATCACACTCGAATATCAAACCCCATCGAAAATTTTCCAACCATCATCAAAAAACGAAAATATCCACTAACCTACAAACTTTACGCAGTCCAGTACCCAGTATCCATAAACATTCAATATTACTCAGTGATTATAACTAAGAAACATCGATGAACATCTAATCACCTGCTTATTCCACTCCGAGCAAACTTCCTCTCGGACGAAACCAGTTCTCGCGTAATCTCCGTTCCGGATAAATTACTCCAAAAAGAAGCTGCAAATCCTCCATAAACTTCCACGTTGTTTAGATCGCGACAGAAGGATCCACAACGTGTCCACGCCATCTCCAGCCGGAGTTGTGTAGCGGTCGCGAGTTTGCGTACGGTGACGCCGATATATGAAATTCGAATAAATTTAATGGCAGGGCTTCGTGTCGAGCCTGAAGAGGGGCCCTACGGGCCTCACTGAGCGAGCAGGTGGCCGGTGTGGTGGGGGCAGGAACGGACCAGACCGACCGGTTTACGTGGGCTCGAGATCCGAGAACGCCTCTTGCCCTGCTCCTTCTGGGAGCGAGAAAGAGAGAACGAAAGGGGTCGAGGAGGAGGGAGACGAGCATCCACGAGAGAGAGAGCTCGACGGTGTGCCAGTCGGGGTTCGACTGAAAACCGTGGGTAGGGGAAATGATTGTGAGCACGCGCACACGTACACTTGCTGTGTGTGTTGGTACGTGCGTGAACCGAGGAAAGGATTTCAGACACGGAGGTGGATTCGACATTGTTGTTGGTCGGTGAAGCGGTTCGAATCACGTTTATTAGACTCCAGTGTTCGGCTAGTGAAACCTCCAGATTCCGTCTCTGTTTGATGGCAGAAGTCATGAAATAGGACTTCTTATCTGGTCTTAGATTTATCTACATATGGCCTTATCTACTTGGTCTCGGCTGATTGGTTTTCGTATTTACTAATAAATCCTTGGATATTCATATTCTTCGAAGTCTACGGTGTGGGAGATGTTGTTCTTTGGGTACAGACCTAACTATGAGAAATATAATTCCTCCGGTCTAGACCCGCAGCTAAACTTTATTCGGATCGATTAATATTCTTTGGCCGAGGTTGTATCAATCTATTAAGCTATTGGTAGTGATTGCATATTTCGAATTCGTTCCCAGACCCTTAATACTCTTTCCACGCGTTTACCAGGACGAGTCAGTTCCTCTCCGAGGACCGAGAGAGGATCATTCCATGAATCGGAATAATTTATTACGCTCCAAAGGAAAAATGTAGCTCAGTCTTTCTCTCCCGTAGCAATAGCCTCTGGGCGATCGCTAAAGAGACACAATATTAGATGAGAGAGGAGCGCCCGAAGAAAACGGGGAAACAAATGGAATTCGGAAGAGGAGCAAGCGCACGCACATATACACAGGACCAAGAGAAACAGTATTCCGCATTTTCTATTCCCTTTTCTTTCTTTCGATTCTCGCATCGTGCTCAGCTTCGCGACGGAATCGCGAGCAGAATGAAACGATCCATCAGAGAACGGAGTTAGAGAAAGCTGCTGCTCTGTAGTTATTCACTTCGAGGAACGGGCAAAGATATCTATCTGCTTCTTTCATTTTCGCCTGCTTTTTGAAAAATGACACAGGGGTAGCGCGATAGTAGCTAACCAGCAAATTGTCCAGAGGTGTGATTATGATCGCGTGTCGAATCGATTGACCCAAGTGTTCGTCCAATTTGCAAAACGTTCCTCTCGAGATTGAGGGTGAGGGTGGGGGTGCAAGGTGGAATGCCAAGCAGACGGATCATGTTAAGGAGGCTGAGTGGAATAAACAAACACAAGACGTTCGAATGGCAGAAGAGATGAAGAGACAGGGAAAGGAAAGAGGGAGGATAGGAAGATAGTAAAGACGTCGATACAGAAGGACGCTCGAGGAGCAGCCGAGGATCGGGTTTGAGAATAGTAGAACCATCGGATAGAGGCGGCCCGACGGCAACGGCGGTGGCGGGACAGGGGGTGGCAACGAAATGGACGAGTCTTGTTGGGGGTTGAAAGGGGCGAGCTAGAGGGTAAATCTTAAATAAAGTGATATGGAGTACTTTCGTATAAAAGCTCCATTTCCAGTGCTCCGCCGACGAATACCTTCAACACGGTTCCAAGGGGGGTGGGTGTAGGGGGTGGAAGAGGAACTTTGTAAGGATTTCGTTCCTTACATTGACCTCATAAGGTATCCTCCTTTTTTTGCGCGCGGGTGGGAGCTAATGTTTGCTCTTGCTGCCACTTAAGAAATTAAATGACCGATCGCCCAAAGGGGGCAGGGGTTGGGTACGGTTCCATTAAGCTCTTTGTCGATCGAGTAATTCATCCCCTCTTCGTTCACCCGATCCTTTAATCTCCGACCCATCGAGGATCGAAAGTTTCGGGAGCCAGTGATTTCACGGAGATCGTTGCCGATCTGTGGTCCGACTTCGTAAATATTTACAAAAATATATACAACGGATAAGAATTTTCATCTGACTGGTTTAGGTGCTACGATCTTTTAGATATATAAAAATTTATAATAAGTATTGTTTGGTCGCAATTTATATATTTTTCTTACCTTATATACATATCGTTATTCATATGCTCCTTCTTTTAGAAGAAAATAATTTTCGAATATAACTTTAGCATGGATTGTTTGAAAAGAAGTTAAGCTATTTATTTATATGGTATCAATGAAAAATACAATATAACTTGAGCATTCTTTCCAAAGTAGACGTAACAGTAATATTACTTCAGGTCCCAACTGACCCGGAGTTGGGACCCAAGTTCGACGGTTAAACTAACAATAAAAACTTTTGTACCTCTTCTTATGAACTGCAAATAATGCTTTCACCCCCTAAATATAAAAAAAGGACCTCTAAAACATGTATCCAAAAACCAAAGCAATTGTAGACGACCACCTGAAAAATCATCCTTGTAAATCAATGTGGTCTAGTTAAACATCCGTGGATCCCCTACCAGTACGCAATTCCATCCTCCAGATGGGCTACTCCTCGTGTCTTTAATCTGCTAGCAGTGTTATTATCAGGCAGCATCAGGTCCCCGCTGGTACACGCGATCGGTCGAACTCTCGTCGCCCAGTGGCTCGTTAGGCTCGCGCCAGCATCTTTCTCATTACGTCTCCACACTTCTTTCCCCCGTTCCTTTTTTCCTCCCTCTTCCACCTGATTCTCCTATCTCACTCCTCCAGCGATTTTCTTTTTTAATCGTCGTCGTCGTCGCCTGTCCTCGTCGCTTGCGTCGCTTGCGTCGTGTCACTTGGCCCCCGGTAATTGATATCGGTACGCAGTATGCAAGCTCGGCGTAGCGTGGCGCGGTTTAATTGGGAAGAGAAGATTGTGTGTGTGTGCGAGAGAGAGAGAGAGGGGGGAAGAGTGAGCCTGGCGAAACGACGGGGGAGGTCGGCTCTTACTGGATCCACTGGTAGGATTACTACGGTTATAAATACCAGAGGGGCCCTGACATTATTCGGGTACCCCCGCCCGCTAATTGGAGTAACTTCGCTCCTCTACTCGAACCCGCCGGATTTGTTTACCGTGTGCTCCACGTGAACGAAGACACGGGTGATTGACGCGTGTCGGGGAGCCCCTTTGAAAGAAAGTCCGTGTTCCTCCGCGAGGATAGCAATTATCGTGGAGCATTGCAACCGGAGTAACGAAAGTCTTTGTGAGCCACGAACGAAACCATGTGGATTCACGTTCTTTCGAGCAATTATCGTGGAGTATAGCAACCGGAATACCAAAAGTCTGTGTAAGTCACGAAGGAAACCACGTGGATTCACGTTCTTTGGAACAATTATCGTTGAGTACAGAAACCAGAATACCCAAAGTTTCGTGAGTTAGGAACGAAACCATGTGGATTCACGTTCTTTCGAGCAATTATCGTGGAGTACAGAAACCGGAATACCCAAAGTCTTCGTGAGCCATGAAACCACGTGGATTTGCTCGTTCTTCTCGAGTATATCTGCGATTCAACGACCGTCGAAATATATCCTTTTCCGGGGGGGGGGGGCAACAAGGGGAGGGATTCTTCGTGTCTTTCTCTTTATGAATAAAACAGAACATCGACGATTCCGGTAATTGGAGGGAACTTGGGTTAATTGTTCTTTTCGTGCGGCAGCTCGAGCGCGACCGAAGAGCCGTCTCGCGAACGATGGGACCGGAAGCGTGTTCGATACGGATGTAGGGCGAGGGGTACACGAGCTGTGTCCGTCTCGGAATTGGGGGACCGGGGATTTAATGAGATTTCCGGCAAGGGGATTTCGGTAATTTAATGCTGATTTTAGTCCCGACGGTTATGGGCTTTCACTCCGGTTCCGAGATCCCGGCGCTCAGATATACGAGGTGCGATACGTCGAGGGTAACAATTAAGGAGTAATACACACATATTATTCAAACATAAATTAAAAATGTGGGATAATATCAGTTTTTTTTTTTGTTCGAGGCTTCACCTTGGAATAATTTACTTTCAAGTGCGCGCGTGGAAGATCTTATGTTTGTTTCTCTATGGATACATACATACATTACCGGGCATAAGTATGGGGACAGGAGTTCATTATTAATGAAGCAGTAACTCATTATTCTATTACGATATTATAAAAGTTACGGAATCAGTACATATACAAATCACTTCCAGCGAATTTTAGCACATTCCTTTTACCAAATCTTTGTGGAATAATATTTTTCTATTTCTTTAATTGTCAGACCTGGTCCCATACTTTAGGCCGGTAGTGTATATGTACATTCCTAGATCCCCAATCGACATATCTCACCGTTCCCAACAAAAACCATCCGATTCTTCGATTTCCCCGCAATACCCCCATTCCACAAAACCTAAACTCTATCAAATTACAAAACCAGTCGAACGAAAGTACACAAATTTCACGATGACAGTGTTCACACTACCGAAACGACACCTACAACAAATCCCCCTGTTCCCCACAAAAACCATCAGATTCCTGTACCTCCTCATCACACCCCCATTCTCAAACTTCCATCGAAGTAACTATTTCCATATTACATCAAATTCAATCTCCCATCTCCGAGTCTACCCCCCTTCCCTCTCCAAATACCGTTGAACCGAGAGGTGGGATCCAAGGCCAAGGCGGGGCGACACGATTCCGTGGAATCGGTTTTCGGGGACCCGGTTTTATATATGTACACGATATAAACCGGGGGAGGGCTTCGTTTTCCTGTCGCGAAACTACCCAGCATCTTGGGTTCGGAAGGGAGACGAAACGCGGTAGTTGGGAAACGATGCGGGCAGAAAGAGAGGAGAAGAGGAGAAAGCAGGCAGAGCGTTCACAGCTAGGGGATCGGCCGATCGTGAGGGGGAGGAGGCTGGAGGGGTGTACATTACATTTCAATTTGGATCTGTCCGTCCTTCTTGCGAAGACGAGCACTCTCCGAGCATGGACCGATGCGCTGTGTTCGCCCGAAACGAGGTTGGGAGGGGATTCGAATTTTCCTGGTCCTCGAGCATGGGTACACTAGGGGAAGGGGCGGAGGAAGGAAAAGGGTGGGAGGTCTATACAGACTTCCTCCTCCCCCTGGCTCCGCTCTCAGAGACAATAGGAGCACGTGAAAGTTGCCGTCGCGCTTCACGGTTCCCGGAAGAAGCTAGCGGAGCAGAGCTTATGTTTTAACTTCGAATTATTGATTCCCGGCGCTGCCAGTTTTTTCCCGATGCGTCGCATCGATCCGCGCCTATCCCTGCTGCCTGTCTCTCTTTCTGTCCGTTTCTTGAGACATCATGGAGGTACTAATTTTTGTTCTGTTTTTTTCGAATGTCGCCGTTGTGACGAGACAACCAGATTGAAATCCGTGGGTTTCCGAAGCGGGCTCGTCGAGGATGTCGCCAATCGGTGGATCCTCTTCTGGGGATCGGGAACTTTGTTACAATGGGCCTGTTCCCGTTTCTGTTTGGTGTGCTTCTGCGGGAAAGCACGGATTGTTTTTAGTTCGTCGTTGTCGAGGTTACCGATCGTCGGTCGTTGAGTAGCTGTGAAGGGACTGTTGTCGGGACCGGTTGTTCCTAAGGAGGATCGAGTGCTGAGTGGAGGAACAAATGAGAGGAAACAGATGCTGAAGGAATATTCCAAAATCTGATCGACTGGTGCAACTTTTTTTTTTACTAAGTATGCTGATTAGAAATTTCATTCAGGGGCTGTGAGTGATGGATTAATTTTTATGCGAACTCTTAGGCAGTTGAAGTATAGGTATGATGGATATCGAATTGGTTCATAAATTCGAGGATAAGTTTTACGAGTCTTCATTTTCGAAAGTATAACTATTTTATATTAGTCGTTAGATTTAATACTGCACCCATTGCCCACCAATGGTACCGTATTAAATCTAATGAATAATAATATAAAATAGTTATACTTTACCTAGATAGGCAATGATTCAGGTACCATAACAGGCCTCCGAAAAAAAGTGACTTCAACTACCCGTTTTACAAATTTCTCTTCACTTTTGTATCTTCATTTGGGAATATTCGTGCTCTTATAAATGCGAGCTGTAAGCGTTACGAAGAAAGGATTGTAGGTCTCTTACCTACTGCGGTTTGCGAGTAGTCTATTTCGACCCAATCACGTTTTCCTTTCTTCAAGGTTGTCACCACTTTACACACTTTTCCAACTTGAGCTCGTCTCTTCAAAATGTCCATAGTTTCGCGAAATCTGTAAGAAAATTCTCACTGACCTGCACATTCGACTTTCCTAGTCATTAATACAAATATATAACCGTAGAATTTCTACAGCAATTTCACGAATAATACGAGTACAGAAAATATTTAGGCCACATTTACCTGCTCGCTATCCGCTATTCTGCCGTGGAATCAATACAGTTCTCCTTTAGATTCAATCTAGAGACCATTCGAAGCATAAACCCTCTCTCCGCGATAAGTGTCCACCACGTGAAATAGCGCTCGATATTTAGTAAGGGCACATTTTCCCCGTCCATAAGAGGCGTATCGTTTCGGAATATCATAGAGGACGTTCCATCGGAATTGGCCTGATCGCGAAGTGGTTCGACGTAAACTGCTTCGTGGTGATCAATACAGTGGAGGGGAGAGGCGAGGGGTACGATAAAAAGGTGGGAAGGGTGGAGGTGGGGAGGGTGGGAAAGAGAAAGAGGGCGAAAGGTCGATCTACTGCAAGTGAACCGACGATATACGATCCTGCAACTTCATCTCGACCTCCTCCATGAGCCTGGGGGTCAGAGGTCGAAGGCTTCGTCAAGCAAGGAGAACCCGTCGATCCAGTTTGCGCTCGGAATCACGGTACCGTTTTCACCTCAAAACCCTTGAACTCGACCGGGGAAACCGTGACGCGACGCGGCGTCATTCCACGCACGTGGAAACCACTGAACGAAACGTCAGAAATCGTCGTAGCCCCATCGTGATATTCACCGACTTCACACGTTGTCCGTTTGAAAAATTGTCAGGTACATTTACGAATAATCTACATAACTTCCGTTCTAAATACTCGCGTGCAGTACCAAGTTTCGAGCTTTCAGTAAGAATTTACTGTAAGGTTACTATAAGATTTTATTGAGTCAGAAGGTTGGTTATCCAACGGGATCTCATGTGCTGCAGCTGCTGTGTCTATTAAAAATTCCTGCAAAGTTCCTCACAAAAACTGAAACTAAGTGTTACTATCGTACAGAGAAATATTAATTGTATCAAATTGTGGTGTATTTTTTCACTTCCTTCGCTCGATTAGCGTATCAGCACCACCCATAACAGCGATCCTCTAATTGTTTCCAGCAGCGTAATCACCCAACAAGGTATAAATCTAGTCAACTCGGTTCTAGTGACTAACTTCTAATCTATAATTCTAGTCACCAGAGTTACCGTGTCGTTAACAATATCTCGAGAAAATTAAAAGCAGCAGGCTGCCATATTTCGAGTGCACCTTCAGTGACGAGAACTTAAAAAAACGCGTGCAATTAGAGGCAAACAAGATTTCTCGGGTGCCATGGATACAGTTCCTCGGAAAAGGAATTTTCGTCGGTTTTTGGGGCCCTCAAAAACAAACCTGATAATGTTGTTCTTGCGGCTTACGACGGGGTCTGAGGCTTCTCCGCGTTTTGCGGTGATTCTAACGAACAGGAGACACCATTAAATTGGAGGGTAGGACGAGCGGATGCGAAAGATATTCGGCTCGTCTCAAAGGAAAATACTTAACCGAGCGGGAACAATGAAGCCCATGTGAATTATTACTCGGTCGGCACAAAGCCCGGCCCGTGTTTTCGCCGTTTAATAAAACGCGGAATGAATTAAGCGGAGGACACCGACGACGACGACGTCGACGACGAAGACGTTCCCTCTGCGATCCTCGTGGCTTTGTTTCCTCCCTTGTGTTCCCTTTAATTTTTATTTTCGATAACGAGTCCTTTGCTTAGTCTGGGCGCGGTGTATCCTCTAGGTATCGTTACCTACCGACCAATTACGATACCGGTAACGAACAAGACGCGTTCGGATGATGCCCCCCTCCTGCAGTCCTCTCGTTTATTGATTGGCAATCGTTTTCGCGGGCTTTTGTCCCCGGTGAACAACGAGTTATCCTTTAATGAATCCCATCGACGGAATTTCCACCGCGACGCGTCGATGGATATTCAAAAGATCAGGCCAGAGCGTTTAATGATTCGAGGGAAACCGATTCGTGTTTGTGAAAAATTTCATTGGAAATCGCGTGGCGTGAATTCTCGAGATATTTTGCATTGGTGGTTTATTGATAGACTGTGCATGTTAATGCGAATTGCAGAGTTTTTTTTTAGATACTTTACAAAGGCTAGAATCCAAGGGAAGCTTGTTCACTCTGGTAAGAGTGCCGTCAGGTTCGGGATAAAATTGAAACCTGAACTAACTTCATTAATTGTTTTCGTTACACTGAGTCTAAATGCGCGTATACATAAATTCAAAAATATCCGACATCTACTCGTCAAGAACGGGATCGAATGTAACGGGTGATCCATTTTGTTATGCACGAGCCATGATTTTGGGATTCTTCGATGAATTTGTGGAGTCTGAAGATACATTCGAATCTGTAAGTTTCGGTTAAGTTAAAATGTATTAACGTCGTCAGTTCCATATATACCCACGCTTATAAATATTAGGACATTTATTGAATATTTAGCAAATGTTACAAGGCATTACGAAATTGCCGAAAGTCTGAAATAAATATTGTTCAAGTGATATCGAAAGATGGATAACGTTTGTGTCACTATAAAGTTAATAAACGTGGCCTGAAATATGTTCTTTTTACCAAACATCACATTTTCCTCGTACAGAACAGGTGTCCTAATAGTAGTGTATTCATTCCACTAATAGTGTATTTTGAAGATAAACAATTATAATAACAAATTCTTCTAGAAATATATGAAATGAATTCATTATTATTAACATCAACCATATAAAGTCATGTCACATCGAAAGTGGCGAAGAAATAACTAACTGAACGGACATTGGAACAGGACACCCGGTACGTACCGAAATTAAAAAAAAAAGATATCTCAAAGATCGACCGTGCACCAAGTCCTTTACGCCCAATCTTTCCGTTTCGATCATCACCGATTTATTATACTTATAATACCGCAAACTTTATGCAAGTTTCACGGTATAATCTTCAACAATTAAAACGTATACATACTTCGAAAAGGGTTTCCGCGACGTCTCGTGTTTAAAAACACTCTAGAGCAACTGAACTAACAAAATTGGTATCGGCTCGTATACTACAGGGGTACCTTTGAAATCGCGTAGCTAAACAAACGATAGATTCGATTTGTTCGGGCGGACGTTTTCTATTCTACTCTTGGACCCCCTCTACCTCTCTTGCCCCCCGTTCACTCCATTTGAACGGAGGACAAAGGCCCGTTTGTTGGGCCCCCGGGGCTCACAAAGGGTTCCATTGCAGCCATGCCAGGCCGCGTAAACCGACAGAGAGACGCCGCCTGTGCGTGAAGCCTTCCTTCTTCTCAGTTTCTTTCTTCGTGTACCGCGATTCGGCTTGCAATAAGAATTTGCTACATTGAACTCGGGTCTCTGATCGCGAGACGACCCTTTGGCGCCGTGAAATTGGAGGAAATTGTAACGTGGGCGGGACGAAATAATTCGCGTTTGTGCGATTCCAACATACTGGGGGACGACCGCGAAAGCGTGACAAATGATTTTTGGGATGTAAGCTGGCTGTTAAACACGAGGATTGATATAGTCCGTGAACGGATGTAGATGTTGTACGTAGCTTGAAACAATTAGAGGATCGTTACTTTGATCGGATTGTGCTGTTGGATTTCAGGTGATAGAAGTTTAACAACACTTTATATAAACTTAACAAGAGGTTTTTATCTGTTGTGTCCAAGTGACTGAGTACAATGAAGGTCTGGCAAGTAAATGAAAGAATGGACGTGGCCCGTTACAGGGTGACTAAAACGATTTTAGCCTATTGGACGTTGCGATGACTAATGATGCAGCTAGGTTACTTTATCTATGAGTGAGTAAGAAGTTTGGTCATCCGACAGTGTTACGCCAACCAGGCGGAATATGAATATTTTTAGAATATTTCAGTTTCCTTATTGGATGGATGGTTAGTGAAAGAGTTACAAAACAACTAGTTATGCAATAAGTATTAATACACGATTCGTTTAATAAACAATAAGTAACAGTATTTCCACAGGACAAATTAAGGCATAAATTTCGTTCACGTTTTCTTGTAGAATTTCTCTTCTCACCCTGCCACATTTGTCCACCGTGAAACCAGGAATTTCTGTGAAATCTGTGAAACAGAAATTGACGGGAACCAAGCAAGTACACACGCAAAATGAGAAAAAATATTATTCTACAAAGATTTGCATAGAAGTAGTGTGCTGAAACCGATTGGTAATAATTTGCATACACACTGATTCCGTCACATTTCTTACATCGTAACAGAACAATGAGTTACTGTTCCATCAATCATGCTCTTTGATCCCACACTTTTGGTCGTTGGTGTATATCACCTCTCCCCGGCTCTCTAATCTACCCCATTCTCCCCTATCACATAGACGAGAAAACCGAAGAATACGTCCATCCGTGTCAAAAATCATGGTCACGGTCAACTTTCCAGCTCGGCAGATTCTGGTCTCCGCTCGGAAGTACTACGTCTGCCGAGTCGCGACGTGACTGCAGGCTACAGGAGGGGGTTGGTGAACACAGATAGAGGGTAGGGGGTTGTCCTTTCCTCGAGAGACCGCAAAATCCTAGCTCGCAAAATACAGGCCACTCGAGAGCGTCCCAGTTGGTGGAAGGTACACTGCCCGGAGTGTCCTGGCTGAGAATCGTCTGAGCATCGTCTTCCAGCCAGCGCCCGCGCACGTGCTGGTAGCAAAGAGCAAGTTTCTTTCGTTAAAGGGGCCGGCTTGGTTCATGAGAGAGATGATGAAAGAAAGAATGTAGACGGGGAGGGTGTATCCACGGCCGATAATCCCTCCGGTGTTTTTCTTTTCCGTTCCCCGACCACGACCCACTTATCCCGGCATCGTAGAAGACCTCCAACCCCTCTCTACGGTCCGTTTTATCGGGTGTCGCCGCGGGTTATCGTCGTGGTTGCTGCCACGGAGGGTGAAAAAGGGGTTGAGCTGCTGCTGCTGCCGGGCTAAAGCAGCGCGCGGCCCCCTTCCCCCCCATCTGGGTGGAGTGTGAGGTTGCTACCACCTGTTGGCAGGACAACGTCTTAGCCCTCCCTTGCACCCCACAGACTCCTCGCTTCGCCACCCTCCCAACCCCGTGCTCCTTCACAGACACTCGCGTTTCCTTCTTCTTCGTCGTCGTCGTTTTTTTTTTTCTTTCGCCTTCTTCCTTTTGCGCCCGTTCCTCCGCCGGGGTATCCCTTTGCACGCCCTCCCTCGACGCTGACTCCACGGCCCGCCACGATTCTCGCGGTTATGTTCCTTACCGGGGGGTGGATTCTCGTGGCGCGAATTAATGACAGGGGACGGGGGTGGATTTACAGGTCGGGGGAAACGTGTTTAGGTGAGTTGTCGGGAATTTTGTATCGCCTTCGGGGGTTTTGATGACGATTTCGGTGGGGGGACTAAGTGTTTTATAGCTACATCGTGGTTGGGAATTATACGACGAATACGGAATCGAGATGGATGTTCATTGTGAATGATAGAGGAAGTGATAGTAAGTACCGTGAATCTCGATAACATGTTGCGATTGCAACCTACTTTCTCCCCAAATACACTCATTTCTGTGGAGCTGTTCACTGTTTACAGTCTTGCAGATTTTACTGTATCTATTAAAGATCCTGAATGTCACAAATCGTTTGATTCGTCTGGGGCCGAAGGTGTTCTAAATTGGTTGTACCTCCGTTAACAAAAAAAAAAATCCTTTCTCAATCCTTCCTAAATAAACAATCTCTTCTCCGCTTAAGGACTCAATGATAATAAGTTTTGGATAATCTCAAATCTCCCACTTACTTTATTAAATTTCGTTCGTATCTTCCATTCGTTACAAAAACTTTTCGCCCAGATAAATTCACCCATATGTCCAAAGTGGGGCTTATTATGGGGGTGGGGGAAGGAGGGCGCGTTTATTTCACGTGTAATTGAATTACACCGCGCGTCTAATTGCGGCACGAGTATTTAGCATAGTCGGGGGCCGAGGCTCTTGGTGCTCCATCAAGATCTATCAACCTGTTTGCGTTCGTGTGTTCACTGTTCTGTGTTCCGCAACGGAGAAATACGAGATGGGGGTTGGGTGAGCGTGAGGCACGGCTTCGCCGCTATGAGGTCCGGTAATGACACCACTCGCTTCTCCGCCGTTAGTATTTGACATCGCGACACGGTAATGCTCCTCCGCGTTCTGGTCTGCAAATGGATCTTGACGAGGCCAGAACGAGCTACGGCCGCCGTCGGCGCTCTGCTAAATGTCAGATATGACTATTTTACGCGGCTGACCAACGTCGCTAGCGCACCGCCGCCACCTACACGTTAAGTGCTCAGCTGCTCGAAGCAGTTAGGGAATCACTATGGTCGACTGCACTGGTGCGTCGATCAAGGGGAGGAACAAGAAGGACGTGTTAGGGTAAATCCAGGACAATTGGCCTACATTAAGTAAAATTGTATTTATTTATTGCTTTAGAATGGAAGTACAGACTCATCTCGATTATTGTCTGGCTTGGTCTCCACGATTATTGTCCAGGCGCTATCCCCACCACTAGAGGGGGCAGGGCATGGAACCTGTCAAGTGGATACTTTGTATCCCCTCCGCTTTTGTTGCCGATCTGAAGCATTTCTCTCTATACGATTATTGTCCTGACGCGGAACCTAGTTCGAGATGATAATCGAGAAGAATCTGTAATATATTTGAAATTTTATGCTGATTCTTAAGATCGAATTGAAAACGGGAAATAATGAAATCTGACCATGTCTTCTTGTGGCTCCAGGAGAGTTGGACTCACGGTTTTCGAGGGGGGTAGTGACATAAATAAATTATTGAGGAATTATTTATTATTTTTTTCGTGGAATGTAGGAAGTTGTACCTGGAATTTTTTTCATGATGTGTGCTCCGTGAAATTAAATGTTTAATTAACCGATACTGAATGTATATTGAGGTTTTGAAAGGTATAATTTTACGTATTGGAAGTAGTCACTTGAAACAGTAATTGGTTGTCCAACTGGTTCGTTTTATCATGAAATTTATTCTTTAATGGTATTTGCATGGTCATCGAGATTAGTTAACAACCATGAGTCGCTAGTAATTTATCCAGTTTGCGTTATATAAATGCTTGTCCCGTTTATC
Organism: Dufourea novaeangliae; assembly: GCF_001272555.1. NCBI lineage: Eukaryota > Metazoa > Arthropoda > Insecta > Hymenoptera > Halictidae > Dufourea > Dufourea novaeangliae. The sequence continues at coordinate 173,234 of NW_015374010.1, read as the reverse complement.
GCGTGGTGATGTTTATTTACTTATATTATGAATTAGTCTGAGGTGAATGCAAAAGTAATGATCGTTTTTTCGTCGGAAGTCTGATAATATCGAACAAATGCCACATAATTAGTTACTCCAAACTGGTTCTCCTTCTTTTTTACAGTGCTTTGACTGTTTTCCGGCTGAAATTTAATTCCCCGTGAAGGGAGTAACATAAAATCAGAGTATCATCCTGCATAGACGTTACTTTTGCATACGTTTAATATAGAAGTATCGAAGCATTCGATTATCATTTGTGTATTTATACGATAAATAAATTAACGCAATATATTCCCATATATACTGCAATTTGGTATTTTACTATATATTCAAAGCAGAAATGAAACGCAGAAACCGTTTAAGAAAACTCGATTATAATTGATATTGATTTACTAGCTCTTTTATATCGCAGCGTTTAACTTGAATAATTTTTGTGCCACAGACTGTACAATAAAACTGTGAAGAATATTGATAGTTTCCAGTATGGACAAAAAGACTTATTTTTCTAGGAGCAAACACTACAACGTTGCTTGAAACTTGGTAATCTTATCGCGTAGTTAGTTAGTGTTGTTATTACTGAACTGTCTTGCATATTAAAAGTTAGATGCAAATAGAAAGATACCTTGAATATGTCGCCTGGAATATGACACATGGCTTCAGATTATTGACGGTTTTTATTCATTCATACATTTTTTATTGACAAATTTCCTACGTGCTCGCTACCGCGAATTGTTGTCGGACTTTTTTGTTGTCACCGTAACTTTGGGAAAAATCAGTATCGTGCGTCAAGATCTTTGCCTCAAGGACAACGTTAGAACGATCGCGCGAGTGTTACGCAATATGTACATTGGAGTTATGATTGCGCGAACAAGAGAAAAATAAACGCATAACTGCGAACGCAAACTGCTCGTATTTCGTTAGTATATATTATAAGCTTACTACAATTTTAAATAGCCTGATATAAATGGTTCTCAATGAAATTTAAATAAATTCATATTCCGTTTGTTGTTTCTTGAATAAATATACAATCTTAATTCCAGAACGACGGAATATTGTACTTTACAGAAATGGTTGACCAGACTGCAATTTAATATGTATTCAAGTTTTATTAAAGATCTGTTCCATTCCATTTGGTTCTAATACAATTACAAATCCACTCGATTCGTTCGTCCTCGCGTCAATTTTCGACAAGTGACTTTGAAAAATCATGAGAAAAAAAAGTTGCCAAAAAATGTCCTATAACCACGTTAAAGCTCTCTTGAAACCACGCTGTACCTGATAAAACCATTTTCGGTCGGACAGAGTAATCTCTACTGATCACGATTCGTGGTTCACCCTGTATATCGAACACACGGATCCGCCATACGATTCTCATGTCCACGGTCCCCGAAATCTTCCCGTCTGCTCAAAGGAACCAGATCGATTTCAATCCACCGAAGACCGGGCATTGTCCGACTTGGGAACGAGACCGACCGATCGTTCATTGTTACCTGTTTAGGCGTCGACCGTCCGCCGCGTGCAACTGCCACCTTCCCCTCCGTCATCCACGTTGACGTCGTAATAACGATCATTCATTATATCCCTGCCAAGTCGTTTGTCCGAGTGTATCCTGGACGGGCGTCGGAAACCAAACCGTATCTGCTAGTCATTCCTGGCAATGAGCGGTCAACGAAAAGCCCTGCGAGGGAGGGGGGGGCGTCTCTTATTTGCCCATTTTTCTGCCGTTTACCACTCTTCGTTCCTTCACCGCCCAGGTTTCTTTCTTTTTCTTTCGTTTTTCCTATCGTTACCTGCCGTCGGTCTCAATTAGAGCGAAGGAAACCGTTGAAACTGGCCCCGTGCGAGCGCGCGTGGGTTTTACGAGCCCTCCCTTGGCACCTCCGCCTATGTCCCCTTCCTGTAAGATATGTTGAAATTGATTTGAGAAAAAAGTTTCTCTGCCGGTTACGCAACCCGGCTACCGCGAAGATGAACGTGGGTTGTCTTCGAATCACCCGCGTTCGAGAAGAGAGGGAATGGACGTTCTTCGTGGCGAGAATCGAGTTCTTCTCGTACCGATATGCATGGGCGTAGCCAGGTTATTAGTTGGGGGTGGGGGGCTAAATTTATGTTAAAGTAAATTTCATATTATTTGTCTCTTCTACGGGGCTGGGGGATTCAATTTTTTTTCCTCTAAGGTAGGGCACTGGCAAGTTTTTTCCCTTTGGGGGTGGAGGACAAGTACCCTGGCTACGCCCATGCTGATATGTATATTTGTTCGTCGAAGCGGAGGAACTTTGGAGTTATCGAAAGTATTTCGAAGTGTTGGAGACCATCTATTATAGCAAGGAATTATTTGTATTGATTATATTGTTAAGAGAATACTGCGACTCTGAATGCAACAGATCAAGGCCTATTCGTATAACAATAATAATAGAGAAGACGGTATATCTTCACTGTGGTCAAAAATATCAATTTAATAATTTCTTGGAAACTTCGATCGAAGATAGTCTTTGATGTTCAAGTGCCGAACAATATTGTTTAATTGCATCGAATACTTGTTGCTGTATCACAGTATTTAGCGTAGACAATAAGATTGTTTATGGGTTAACGGGAGATGTTGCGGTCCATCGGTGTTGTTTAAGTTGAACAGAAATTCATTCTGATGTGGGACACGGTGGGAGTGATTTGAATAAAAGAAAATTTCGCCGGGAGTTCCATAAACCGTGATTCATGCGGCACATGCGGTCTAATGCACGTAGTAATGTAATCCATTCGCGAATTTGTAATGCAAAACCGTTTCCACGAGATCCCGGAACGTCAGCGTCGTTTTAGTCAAGCTCTCGGCCATGAGAGCGAATTCCATCGGTTCTCTGTTCCTTATTGTAAACACAAATAGAAAAGCTGGGACCCGACGAGGGCAGGCTATTGTGAGGAGGAGAGACGCTTTGTTGTTTTTTCATCGAGCCACGGTGGACCTTAAGGCCCCTCGGGCTTTGGGACTATTCACAGGCAACCGAGTGGAAGTCCCATTCCGTTGCATCGAGTGGAGTACACTTCGGTTACCGCTTTTCTCGTCTTCTTTCATCGGCCGTAATCCGATTCTTCTTGGGACTCCTACCTTTTAAAACGCTTCTTCTATCCTCGGTGAGTTTCACAGTGAAAAATGTACTCACGAGAGAATGACAAAATATTGGTTCATAGAATCCCAATTGATGGTTTAATAAAAAGAGTATGTACTGTATTATATATTTTTAATTAGGAAGAAGACGTTAATTAGAAAGATGAATTTGAGTCAAAGGGTCTCTGGGTTCATGGAATCTCGGACTTGGATTTTTGAATCTTGTAGGTATTGGACTTGAGTTCTTGAGTTCTTAAGGCCTTGAACTTGCTTCCTTAGGTCCGAGGGGTTTTGAGCTTGGTTCTTTAGGTCCGCGAGATCTCGTGCTTCGGACTTTGAGTTCTGAAAGTATCCGACTTATGTCTATAAATCCAGGACGCCTCGTACATAGGTCTGTCTTTGTCTAGCTACTGTTGCGTTAAGGTTTCTCAATCCTAAACTGTTTCGACTCATACCTCCAGGGATCAGAATTAATCTGTTCCATATTTCTGGGTCATATATTTCCCTTGACTCAAGGACTCTTGGTCCTGGGTTCAACCGATTCAAGTCTCTTGGTCCTATATTGTTTTATTTCGAGTCTCCTAATCATGGGTCGATCTGTCTGCCAAAGTAACGTAAAAAGGAACATGGTATGAGAGTGTGTTTCATGGGTAAAGTTAATTCCTTTAATATTTCTGTAGTACCAGGGCAGGTGTTCCATAAAGTAGACCAGGCCGGCAACTGATTCAAGCCATCTGGTCCGTCCAATTCAATTTGTACATAATTGTTGCTTATAATTCCCGCCGGGGAAATGAATTTTTTCGCAACTCATCCTGTGTGCGCGTTCTATCAGAAGACGATGATCGACGCGATACCAGTAATTACAAGAGGGTGAAATTGTTATAGCACATAATGGAGATTATTAATCAGCTATAAAAGCGGCGAAATTTTGATTGCATCCGATAACTGGCACCTTTTTCACTCGAAGACTCATCTTGGTAAGCCTTACCAATTCATTGTAACTCACTGCACCCATTATCGTGGAACCTACTGGTCATGAGTTATATAGGTAACCATTATCGCCCAAAACTCAATATAAATTCATAGAACCCATCGCTCATTGTTAATACTGTCTGCCCACGGATCTCTTACTTTCAAGACACACCGGTATAAGTTAATGAAATCTCTTAGCAGTTCTCTCCGTAGAGTCGTAAACTTTCTAACCGCACAATTTAACCGTCAATTAATGCAACCTTCTCTCACACTTTCTCACGAGCGTATACATTACCGAATATTCAGTTATTTGTGATCCACAGATGCATTTGAAATTCCGTACTGTTTTAATGTAACGCTAAACACGCGGGGAACGATTCGTTTAGAATTTACAGGACCGTTTTAATTAGTCGTTACGAGGAACGTCGAACGCTGCAACGGGCTCAGGGTCCGCCGCCAGTGGGCCCCGTTCTTGCACCGGTCCCACGGTTTCAACAAGAAGTTTCGATATATCGGTCGCGATGATAACGCTTTAGTGGACCGTAAATCATCTCGTATCTAAGTGGCTGAAGGTGGTGATCCTCGTGGAATGCCTGGTTCCGGACGGGGCATTAATGAATTTCCATAATGGCACGATAACGCCCGTATTATATGTATACAGTGGGGGGCATTAATACGCACTCGTGAGGATCTTTACGGCGGTTTTACGTTTCTCGTAAACTTTTGCTCGCGTACAATTTGTCTGTACTTTCTGGGCTGGATCAAGCCACCGCGAACCCACGACTCGCCGTCGATTTTGTGGACATGGGTTTCTTATCGACACCGATCGTTAACAGTGACGTTACTATTAACCCACGAATGAGTCTATCGTTGTTCGTGGAATCGAAGATACTCGATTTAATTCGATGTTTCGTCGTATGGAGTATATTAGACATCTAATTGCGTTGATGTGTGTGACCTGGACTACGAAAAGTAAGTTAAATAGACTCGGCGGTGTGCACCACAATTTTCAAGTTTTCTTTAGTTTTTATTCCCTATCTTTAAGTAGAGTGTACTTGTTTCCTACAAGATTCAATTTAGAATCTTAAAATCCATAACTTGACACATTAGCCACCTTTTCCTAGACCATTCGAGGTGATCATTCGAGTGGCTAGTTAGCTTGACACTTCAGTGGATGATTCCTTTAACCACTGGACTCATCAATCCCTACATAACAACGTTAAGTCACCAAAAGGTACTAGAAGTCCCGTTTCACTTAGTACCCCGTCTTAAGGAACCTTATATCTTCCAAAAACGCGAACAAAACAATCCCTGGTACACATTATCGTTCAAATGATTGGCAAACGAACGACACGCATGTTCAGGTGCACTCAACGACACACAAGTGCGACCGATTTATATAATATATTATATTTACATTATATTATATTTTATTATCGTTGGACAAGAAGATCGACGCGTTTGGGTTCTTTCAACCCGCGATATATCAAGCAACAATGGCCACTTTGCTCGGTTGGTATGCGCGCTGGTATTTCGGCACTTCCGACAGAGTCGTTTGTCAGCATTAGAGAGAGAGAGAGAGAGAGAGAGAGACAGAGAGGGAGACAGCACGGTGGCCGTTCGATCGGAATAAGCCAATTTTCCGAGCGATTTCTTATCGACCGCGGTGATCACCGCTCGTGATCCATCGGCTTTAACCACTCGACGAGACTCTTGTCACGTGTCGTCTCAGTGTCGAGGACGGTTTTATCGACTGGGTCGTTAAACGCATCGCGGCGTAAGTCTCACCGCCGTCCTTCCGGCCCCTCGATGATCGTTTCTCGTTCTTTCTTCTCGGTTTCCGGCCTATCTCAAGAGTCTATTCCACGGTCTATAAAGAAATTCAACGAGTCGAATCGGTTGGTGTAAACAAACGCACGTGGATGGTATTTAAACGGGATAGGGATGTCTACTCACAGTCCTTGGATATTGCTACGCTTATTAATAAATACAGTGGGTGATCGGTTAACGAACATAATATCATAACATCGTAGATTTTTATGGGAATTTGATTAATTCGTTCGGGAAATCCAAAGAAGAAATAAACATTATTGTTAATACTACGTTTATTTATTTTCTTTTCTTTTCGTTTGTGGGAAATTAAAGAATGTGTCCAATGTCGATTGCTTTTCTCTGTTCTTCAGGATTCTTCGAAAGTGATTAATAGCATAGTCGTTATAGAGATCACCAAGCCTATTGACCTCAACATGTTTGTTAATACTACGTTTATTTATTTTCTTTTCTTTTCGTTTGTGGGAAATTAAAGAATGTGTCCTATGTCGATTGCTTTTCTCTGTTCTTCAGGATTCTTCGAAAGTGATTAATAACATAGTCGTTGTAGAGATCACCAAGCCTATTGACCTCAACATTAATTTGGGTGCCGTTCTAAGACCGTTGTTCTGACATCCTTTCACTTCTTCAAAAGATCCTTAATAGCAGATGTGTTCGTTATCCGAACATCAAAATTTTCCGCGAAAGTGTTCGTTGTCCGATTTGACTCTGAAAGTGCATGTTATATGAACGGTTACCCTATTTTTATCTCGTTTACATAAATATAGTATGCAATAAACGAAGGGTTTAACCTTGAGTTATTTCACAAAACACCGCGAGAAGTTAATGAAAATATCAAAAAGTATTTTCCATCTATATCTTCTATGCTGATCAGCAGATTATCGATCCAGATGACGATCCATAATCGCGAAGAGAAACTAGCACGATGAGTAGCGTATTAAAAAAAAAAAACGACGGGACTCACCGTGACATGATTAATCTGCAATAAAGTTCGCCGTTGTAACTTGTAATCACGCGTTACTCTTTATTGCTCTCGGAGTGAACCATTTCGAGCGATCATCGTCGTAAGAGGCAGAACGGTCGCCCCTGGGCGAACATCCTCGCTGATTTATGCATGAATTTTCCATCAACAGTTACATTATTAGCGGTCGGAATACGATTATAATTTACAAACGATCGTGGAATTATTCTCAGAAGTTCCATACGGTAACGCTTAATTTTCTAATGCTACAAAATTGCCAACGCGATATTGCGCAATGCTCATCCTCTTATATCTTCCTGAGTGTCCAAATGATAAATTAATTTTTGCATCCTTCATACTCTCTATTACCAATTAATTTTTCATCTCAGCCACGATTTACATTATTTTCTCCTATGAAATTCTTTTGTAGGGAATTCTAAGAGGTTCGAGCCCTTTTACTAGGATTAAATCGAGGTTTTTGGATGGTGTTACCTACATAAACTAGAAGAAGAAATCGGAGATTAATGTAGAATAAAATTTTCAAAAAAAAAAAAATCCATATACACATTTCAACCTCGATTTACGTTCGAGATAGAGAGCGTTTAACTTCCCAAATCACGAGTTAAACACGATTGGTCGGTTTCGAGCAGGCTGTGTATCGATTTTCCGAGGGTCGATATGAAAATTTGATCGTAGAGCGTTCTCCGGTTCTGTGGGACAGGTGTATTTTCGGAGACCACTGGCCGGCATCGTTCCAAGCAGATTCCACAAGGTGTGTGTGCCGTCACACCTGCAGCTCGCGGAAAATCGAATTCTCGGCTTCGAGTATCCGCGTTTAGGTTTATAAATACTGGATTGGCCAGCGGCCAGTCAACAGCTAGAATTATCAACGGCGAGGGGGATGTCCGTCGGTGCTGGACTGGTTGCATGCAGTCGTTAAAGTTGCCGATCGCGTATCACGTAATCTTCAGCGAATCGAAGATCATTAACGGACGTAATGGAAAATAAATGACATTGACGGGCTTTTCTCAAGCGGAACATTGTATTCCATCGGGTCGACGTAAATGCTCGTGTGATTAATTCGATGACTTTGCATCTGGGTCATACCCTCTTTATTGCTGCTCAGTGAAATAATTTGAAAAAAGCGTGTTGAGTGGAATACACTGCATTGAAATATAGATTGTAAAAATATACAGTTTTAACCCCTTTAATCACGGCTGTCGTCAGTAAGCGATAAAATGCAATAGAGCTTCACATCTCCACCACATTACACTTGTATTAATATTTTTTTTTTTAAACAACTATTTGCTTGTTTGTAGTTCTACCTATTATTTTCATTAATATCACTTATTAACCTATTTTCTTTTTTAGTTTCTACAGCCAGTTTCTTGAACATTTATATACCTTAAATCTAGTTAAAGGGTTAAGTAGTAATAAACGAAATTTAAAATTGGGATAGAATTTTGAATTCTGTACCAGAGGTTTCACTGTTCCAACGATCATTCGCGAGTAGTACTAAACTTTATCAGAATCTTAATTTTACTCCGTTTTGCGATTTTAAAGATTATTACTCAGAGAAATTCAGTATCACTTTTACCATCTGAAAGATACATAAGTCTGAATCGTATAAATTTGCGTCGATAAAGGAACTGTACAGCGTCCTTTAACCCCATAGAATATTAGAGAAACGAATCGACGCTAGTCTCTTTGCCAGAACGCGACATCTCGCACCGAGAAACGGAGCCCGCGAAACCGTGTCGGTACCATACATCGAAGATTCGCGTAAACTACCTTCCCGTAACAATAGTTAGATAAACTACACTAACAATAAGATTATCTTACGGACCCGACAGCAGATACTGTTATCTCGTGGTGGAAACTGCACGGTCCGAGACGAGACACGATAAAGCTATTCCAGGAGCTCCCGAAACGCGGCGGTAACCGCAACAGGTTTAATGGGCGGCACGTATCTGTGTAACGCACGATTGAAATTTGCGCCGCTGTCTCTCTGCGGCCGAACGCGATAAAACCTCTCCTGTTCATGCCCTTTCGATGATATTTCCACGCGCTGAAAGTGTTCGCGAACGATCATCGGAACAGAGAATAACCCTTTTCAAATTATTTCGACTGCATCGAACAACCGTCGAAATTAATAGAAATCAATATAAAAACGTCTTTTTTGAGGATATTTTAAGAACGCTCGAGGATTTTAACGTAGAAACATAAAATATATTATATGGTAGTTTCGTTGGTTTCATTATTATCGTTATTCACGGTTTTCAATAAAAAAATGTCCCAACGTAATATTTGTTACACAAAAAGTATCGATCGAGCAATTTGTTTGATAGCATTTATTTTATTTTTATACACTGTTGTAAGTTATAAATAATTATACATGTAAAAATCGCCTTGGTTCACTGCTTTGGACTTAATGAATTAAGAGATATCCATATTCCATGTCCAAACGTTCTGGGGTGTGTCCACCAAGCTGCAATCCCCGTTGTAGCTTTTGCCAAAATAAAGTCTGCGCGCAAATTGGATGGGAACAGAGGGCGGGAGGGGAGGCTGTACAGTTTTGTGCAAACGTTCTATTCCCCCCACGGTTTACTTTCCTTCTCGTGTAACGCATCAGATGATATTCGAAACAAATTTTCCACCGTCTATTTTCCGGCAGATTAAATTCGGTTCTCGATACCGCGCGCGTTAATGGGCCCACCGCGCCCCAGATCGACAACGAACGAGAACCGATTTTCGGCTACACCTCGTAAGCTCTGTATGGAGTATCGCGCGAAACGTTGTTGGATCGCATCGGTCGATCCGGTTCGCGAAAATTCCGATTATAAATCGCGGCTCGCGAACGATTTCGCGAAGCTGCGACCGCCTCTAGCTTCCGTAATAAACGTGTTCCACTGAAGTGGAACCTGTTCGACCAAGGGGAGAACGTAATTAAAAGGCGATTAAAGAAAAAGACAAGGTGGAAGTAAATGGGAGCGTTAAAAGTGTCCCGTGGCAAAGTAAATACCTTTCGCGAATAGAATATTGCTATAGGATATTGCAAAGAGGGTGGATTATTTAAATTCCATAAAAAATTTTTGCGTACAATCAATATCGTAGTGTAATTTAAAACAAGATCTCTATTAATTAATCGCATATATATTTTCAGCGATTTATGACTTAGAAAATGAAATAAAGTGTGTCTGGCTACTTACGACATTTTTCACTGTGGAAGTCGACGTGTTATACAGTTAACAAGATTAACCCTTTCGGACCTGGTAGTCACATTTGTGTACTTACTAATGTGAGTTAAAGATATGCATAATCCATGACGAACATTTTCGAAGTACAGACTCCTTGATTATCGTCTGGGAAAACTAAGACTTTCAGAAAGATATGAAAATAAAATAATCTACGTTTATCAAATCTGTCGGAATAATTGTATTCCGATTGCTCAATAACCGTAAATGTTTTGGTCGCCCAAACAAGGCTTAATCAATGCAAACTACCAAACTACCTTTTATTTACCTTCTATTCGTTGTTCAAAACTTTTTATTCAGACGACGAATTTGGCCTTCTCCAGGATCCATTTCTTTTCTGCTGGCTCGATTTCGTCGAACGAGTCCACCGCGTAACGGTCACACGAATCCCCTCCCCGTGCTCATTAGATTTCTATCGACCGAGAACGGTGTTCTCAGGCGATCCTCTCTCGCGCTTAATCTCGCCGCAGGATCTCCGTTCGAGATGTCTTAAGAGCACGGAATCAATTACCGCGACTTTCACCGCGTGGGCGCGCCGCATCTGGCGTGTCCGGCTCTCCCACGTGAACGTGCGCGCGCGCGAGCACACGCGAAAGTGTCGGTAATCGCCGGTGTGCACACTGTAACGGGGAAATTAACGGCGACGTGGACCGGCGACAACGACGCCCGTTAACGCAAGGCGAAGGAATTCCCGATGGAAAACGTTCCGGAGTCTCGACCACCGTGGGACCGACTGGGTCCCAGCGTGTAAAAGGCTCTCGACACACCTGCTGAGGAGGAGACACCACCGTTGGTGGACCATCGGAGAAAAATATACTGGGTGAACCACGAATCGTGATCAGTAGAGATTACTCTGTTATTAGCAATCCGATCGAAAATGTTTTTAGAAGGTATAGCATGATTTCAAGAGAGCTCTAACGTGATTATAGCACATTTTTTGTCAACTCTTTTTTTTTCATGATTTTTCAAGGTCACCTTCAATTTTTTGCAAATATACCTATAATTTTTGTACGCCTATCTGTTAGAGGATTTTAAGGCGAACCCCAACCCGAAACGTCACCCCAAAACCGTTGTCATTTTTTCGCCCTACAATCAGTCAGTTACCTAAAAAATGATGAACCATGATCGAAAGCAAGGAAAAATATTTCGATGCTGACTAAATCTAAATACAATAAAAAATAATGACACGTCTTTCACAAAAGAAGAAGCAATGGAAACTTTGATACAGACCTAATACATATATCGTCAACGAATAAAATGAAGTCGAAGTTCCTCATAAATTTAACATTCCACAAGTAAATGTAATTGATTGTCGTGAAGCCTACGGTGGGCACGATGAATTTTTGTTTAAATTCCTCGACCGGGATTCCGATCGTCGTATTTTCGTTCCCCTCCAGCTCTTCAGAGTCAAGTGGAGCAGCGTCTCAAGGGATCGACTCCCTACTTGAAGCGTCCTCTTTATTTTTTCTAATAACGATGAGTCGACCGCGACCACCAGTCGAACAGAGTGAGAATACGAGAATCATCAAAACAAAAATTAATGGTAAAAGAACGAAGCCGTCGGTGATGGATAAGAGAACTTGACGTTCGTATCGGTGAGCTGATTCTTCGCAATGGTAGACCTCGAAGATGTATTTGCTTTGGTCTGAATCGATCGCGCGGCGTCTTAATGAGGCGTACCAGCTGCGTTCGGAAGGTTCTGAGATCATTTTAAGGAAGATTCGTGCTCAGTGGAATTTCGAATATCTTTTTGTATGGATTGGACATTCGTATAAAATTTAAGAACCTAGAATTAAACAAAGAGATCCGTAATCTTTCGATAGGATTAACCTTGGTTCGGTATTCAGGCATACTTCGATCCTAATCACGTTTTCGGTTCATTAACGCTGTCGTGACGTTGCACACTTTTTCGATTTAATCATAACCTTATCTCTTGAAAAATGTTCTCAGATTCGCGAAAGTATATACAAAATTTAGTAGTATCAAAATTTAGTAGAAAGTGTATAAAAGCACGAAAAGCATATTGTACAATTATACAAGGTCTTCAGGTCAGGAACTTTAAGGGGTGACAACTACAGTGTCAAAATAAAAGTGAAGAATGGGGAAATTATGTTTGAAGATCATTTTAATGTTATCAATAATCAAAAATTGTGGTCAGAAAAGCCTTCAGCTGTTTACTTTCGCTCGACCGCCTCGTCTATGCTTGTCCTTAAGATATTCTTATCAGCGAAAACCTTTTTTTTTTTACATTTCTGTCCTCGTAGGATTCGAGTAACGTTTCCTTAGTTCGATGGTACTCGTCAACGAGGACACATCTAAATAGTCGTCGCGGCATAACTCTCGTGGAAAATGTATTTGTTTTTATAGTACTAATTTAATTTATAAATATTAGTTTGTTTAGTGTTCATTCTGTGTGCGTACCGTGATCTTCCATTGTGGATTTGAACGAGCAAGCAGGTTTAACGTTGTGCATCGATTCGTGTGTGCTTTTTTTACGTAGTGTCGTAAGAAGACAGTCCAGGCTCGTGTTCTTTCTTCGCTACAAAGGTAAACGTGTATTTCTTCCAAGCGACGTCAAGTGTACACGTCGTACGCTTAACGTTTATGCACAGATTTCCCGGTTTCAAGCGTATCTTACCGCAATTTTTAACTGTAAATTACTCAAAAACAAAGCCTCCACCAAAATTTTATCATTCTTAATTTTCGTTTTGTTTCGGTAAAAAAAAATACACAAAGAAAGAACATAAAATATAATTGATATTAAATGTATACACTTTATTACTGATAATAATACAAAAGCGGTGGAACGAAACTGAGAGGAAAACACACAAGTGCATAGAGCAGATAGAGCGTAGGGTACAGAAAAAAAGAAGAAACAAAACATGATCGTCTCAATGTAATATCGACTTAATTATAAAATCTATCGACAGATGTCGTTAGTATCAACAGTTTCTTATCTTTTAGAAAATAAATCCCAAAAAGATAGAACTTTTAACTCCAGAATATAAACAATATTATAACAGAATATCCCGAAGTATACGACGTTCCATCGGAATACGATTTCATCCCTGTTTACCAATTTATGTAAAAGAACAGCATTTGACGATAATCGAACCGATAATTTGAAGCCCTCTAGCCCCGCCGTTCCCGTTTCACGTCGAATATATTACGTCCAATAAATTCGACAGTAGGAGTGTCAAAAGAGTCGATTGAATTTGGCCGGGGCGCGCTCTCGGCACTCGCGGCCCGCGACTATTCCCACAATAGACACCAAATGTCGCGTTCAAAATTGAAAGCTAAAACGCGTTAACAACATTCCGTACCGCCGTCCGAATCGATTTCGTAAACGGCAACAACGAAAACGCCCGTGTTACCAAACACACGCAGAAAGGCGCGACGTAAATTCTCGCGTGTCTCGCCGCCACCGATTGGATTCGGGGTGTTCCAGAGACGGGGAAAATCTGATCGAACACGTTTCCGAGCTGTGTACACGTTACCGATCGTATCTGTTACCGTTGCAGTGTTAGTCGACGATGTCATTCCTACTGATCCCGTTTCACAGACGAAAAATCATATCGAAAGAAATGTTTTTCTCTACGTGCACACGCGGGTCCAGGTGTACATTTATATTTTTTATTGCAATCGGCAATACGTTCTTTCCGTGAGTGTAAAAATTTTGTTTTTATTACTTGTAATTTATTACTTTTTATAATAGCAGAAGAATTGAAATAGTTGAAGTATTGTAGGATACAGAATCCACGTTTTTGTGTTCAACTGCAAGTGCATCGATGCACTTCCCCAATGCAACTTCATTTTCGTTTACGAAACTATACACGTTTTTATATATGTAAGGTATTTTTTTTTTGTGGATAGTTATTCCCTGAGATATTTAGAGAAAGATCGTTCTTATAATAGTATGCTTCCTTCTCTAGTCTGGATTCAATTGGACTGCACTTTCAAATGACCGTTGAATAGGGCACGTTGAATCAAATTCTACAGGTATCACAATGGTTCATTAACCATTCATAGCCTTGAATGGAAGTATCAAATTTGAGCTTACTGAGGTCTTGATTCTACAGTCTCTTTATGAAACAGTCACGAAAATGGAGATGTAATTTTTTCATTATTAAAGTGTCTACTGTAAGAACGCATTCAGTCCTCAAATTACACGTGTAATAATAGCAGGTGAATCTTCTTTGGACGCAAAATGTAGAATTAAATGAATGATCTACGACCATTCCGTTCTCCGGTAATAACAGTGCAATCTGAATTGACGACTTAAACGTATTAATTTAAACATTAAACGTTTATCGATGCAACCAATAGGTAACAAGTTATTTTAAATACTAGTTCTTATTGACCCTGTATACATATTTTTCCCCCTGAATCCAGTTCCTGAAAACTCAGGGTCCTCTTACCTGTGCTTCTCAATGATTAACCAATTAAGGACAAATGTTGCGTCAATGCAACATTTCATTGGGAATTTTTTCCAATCAATTACCATTCTTGAATTCTGTTTCTTAACATTCTGGTTATGAAAGGGAATTTGCTTAACAATTTTTCCCTCACTACTTCTTCCACCTATGTATATAATTTTCTAAAGAACAAAAACTCTTATCTGTAAAAATCGTATTATTCCACAACGTGGTCCTCAAGGGATTAAGAGTGATCTTCTCTATTCGAACTAAATCGAAGAAAATGTTTACCGATAAAATTTGCCCAAGAGAGCCTATGCACGAGGAAGAATAGCGACCTTCTAACTGTTACAATCCTCCACTTGAACTCTTTCCACGGGGCCGGTCGACAGCGGGTGGGGTCCCCTTCGCCCTTGTTCACCTCGTTAACCGGGGATAATGATGATTCGATTACCGGGCATCGCGCGTAATTCAATAACGATCCGCGCGCGCGGTTTAGGCGTAACGCCCGCGACGCCATCGTCGACCGGCCCGGGCCCTACCATGACGATGACACTCGTCCCGCGTAATCGGTCATTACGGCCGATGACGTGCGTTTTGCGTGAGACTGCGACCACGGGGGCCGTTAACTTTGTTAACGTTCGAACGAGATTCCCCCGGTTGCATTAGCGGCTGATGGACTGCCCTGGTCGGCCGCCTAGCATTAATCTTGCCACCACCGTTTCTCTGGCTGGCTCTGCCTCGAGACTCGCGAAAGAACGACGTAGAAATCCTCCTCGTTCCTTCGAGGAACGCTCGACTATCCGATCGAGTAAAACCCTTCGTGGGTTTTTTTTCCGTTGGAGCCTGGCTAGGTCTTGCGTTCTCTCCACTTTTAGTCGGTTGTAACCTATGTTGGGCTAACTTTGATTCAGTCGGAGTTACTTTGTCTGAAAGTCAGAAAATATTGATTTTTCATTTTGCAGCTCTGGGAATTGTGAAATTAAATTGAGAAGGTATTTCACGTGGAAATACCTGCAAGGTTCGGAATGATCATTTTTTGACTTTGGGACGAAGTTACTTTTGACTGAGTTAAAGTTACCTCAACTGATGGTAGATACGTATGAAATTACCGTTTTCTATATGTATAGGGGGTTAATGAAAATAGGGGATGTTTTCAGACAGGATGATGAAATCATGACATTCTGTACGAGGCTTCGTTTCTGAATTATTAGTCATTGAAGACACAGGCGAGATACGAATGTAATATGCCTGACACGCGACAGGTTATATTCTACTTGAGAGGCGCGTTTTTCGACTGTTTCGTCAGTTTTTTTCATTTGTTTGATTTTATTTCGTTCCTTAGTTTCACTTAGTATATCAGCTCGAATCGGCTATTCGAGTAGTATAACTCATTGAGTCAGATGTATTATATTATGTAGTGTGAACTACTAAGATGCTAATCCTATATGCTAGAAAGTGTTTTCTTTTGGATTTTCATTTTTTGTCGATCGTTTGATTTAGATTTTTCCTATTTATTTCGTTCACATTGGTCTGATGGAATACATATTGTTTCTCTTGAGCTATGTTATTTCTAAGGTAGGGTTGTTAATCCTTGTTAGGAGTTGTTAATGTTGTTAGTCTTTTATTTGATGTATATATGAAAATAGTGTACATAAATCTTTTAGTCTTTATGTCACTGTATTTTAACACCTGATTTTCTCTTTGTTACAGGTAAGGAAGTCTTTCAATTATCGATGTTTCTTCCGTTTTGACGACAGTGCAAAAATGATTCAACGAGTAAGTAGATATTCCTGGTATAATATCACATTATAAAACCACACAACAGACTTTTCCGTCTTTTATTTCAATATGAATCACTTTCAATACATTTTGAGAAGAAAGCAGAGATCAGAATTCAATCTAAAAGTATAAGAAGACGAACAGATGTTCATATATCACTTTCAGTTATTAATGAAATTTCGATACACGAGGAAGCTAACTTCGCGAGTTTAGAAACTTTTTTACGGAAAGCTCCGACTTGAAAGTTATGTTATGGCTACTGGGCGTTTGCTTTTTTTTTCAAGTCAAGCACAACATACGTGAAACAAATGTTCCTAAGTGCATTAGAAAATAATTGAACAAATTCCTTCATTTATCTGCATTCACACATCTTGCATCTTCAACTCTGTGCAAAGGAATTTCGAGTAAAAACTTTTATTTCCCGTGACCCTCTACGATAAATATTCCTGACATTTCAGTTTTTTTACCGTCCGTCTATATTTGTTAAATGCCGTAACTAGTCTAACTCCCGTGTTGGCTATTATTCCGTTGAACGTAAAAAGGCAGCTGAAACTACGAGGAAGCGATCTACAAGTTACGTTTACGTCGCAAAGAAACTGGTTCCATTACCGCGATACCTTCCCCGTTGTTCGATCATTTTTGCCACAATTATTCTTCGTACTTCCATTCGTACGATCATTATTGAGTCATTTGCTCGGGAATAACGGGGGTGATTTCAGGGAAATGGTTTATTCGTGGCAATCTGTACGCGTCTGGAAACACGAGGAAGCGATGTTACGCGTGCAGACGAACATTCACGTGCAACTTTGTACCTTCGTATACCCGTGATTCATTCTTCTAACCACTGGGAAATGAAGTCTAACAATCGTAACTGTTGTAGTGATCCGTTAATATACCATTATATTATCTTGAGATAATGATATAAAATGATGATCAACAATTTCTTCCTAACGTTATGGAGAAGAGACATCGGTTGCGTAAACTTAACACTGGACCTAAAGTTTCTATCGTCTATGAAAACGAATTTATTCAGAATTATCGTTTTCAGAATCCTATTTTGTTTTTGTTAACCGTTTGATTTTTAACTGTAAAGTGAACAAAGTTCACGAAAAGATTGAGTTGCAAGTGAATGATTTCGAAGCCGTTACAGTAATTTTGCTCGTCTAGAGGAAGTTCGATCGTGGATGTAAGCATTCGCGTGACATCGATCGTAAATATCACAAATATACGTGGCATTTAACGTTGAAGCTGTAAATTATGTTATTGATAACAATATCCAACTGGCTACATGGCTCTGTTCAACCTTTGATCTTTCTCGTCTATACATATGGCCATATTGTCCGGCATTATTTATATCCTACGCGTGATTTATCGACTTGTCGTTTGTATGTTTCGCCACGCGCAGTTTGAATAACTTTGAATGTCTTTGTCTCTTCGTTGGCTCTGAAGGTTGGGGAGTATACACCGAAAATATAATAGGGGAATAGACCGGTGTCACGAATTTAAATAACATCGATAACGAATATTTAATAAATTCAGCGATAATTTGAATTTAGAATTTGAATAAAAATGCAATCGAGATAATTTTTTTGCGAAGCATTTGGAATTCGATGAAACTTCTGATAAAAATCTAGCATTCGTTTCCTGTGAATATCAGAAACGATTAATAACTCTCTCATCCTCCATTTTAAAATCATTTCTGCGACTACAATTTGCAGTATAAATGTCACGACGTTTTCATATTCAAATCCATTTAAACTCTGAAATTCATTAACCCAGAAAACCAATTCCAGTTAAAAGTACCTTTGTCTCAACTAAATACCAGGGCTCTCTAATTAACTCTTTCGCAAGTGCAATAAAATGACTCTCGAATAGTAGTGGAACTACGAACGTGTATTCCAAAATCAGCACAGTTTAATCTCAGAAATGAAATAGACCTTTATTTCAGACTTCGAAATAAAATATAAAATATAGTTTTTTTTTTTTACTTTATTTTAGTTCGAAGGATACCAACACTTATATAGATTAAGATTTTCTTTGACTTTTCTGTTTTAACCAAATACAACTACATGAATCGTGTCAGCAATTCAGAGCGAAACGGTGCAAAAGAAAACGTGTAACAACTCTGTTAACACAAAATAGTATATATAATAAAATAAAAAAATATATATAAATTAAATCTAAACCTAATAATAAAATAGATGTTTCAATATATCCTATACTTCCTACAGAGATGAGAAGGAACACTAGGCACAAATGGTATAGTTAAAAAAATGTATATTTCACAACATAAAACCTAATATTTAGCACGAGCCTCTCAAACTCAACGTGTGCTCTGTAAAGTGAACAAACGACTAAAACGAGACCCGTAATAGAAAAACAAATCGATCATACCCAACGAACCCAACAAATCATCTATAAAAATTGAAAACGGGACAACCGAAGTTCCCGGAAACGCGTGTTCCAGCCGGACGGAGGCGCGCGTACACGCCTCTGCTGTAACGAACGGGGTTGTTCGGCGTAGTCGGCGAGGAGACTTACGTTCACCTCGGCAACGAAACCGTAAATCGATAACAGCCGTCCTAGGCACCAGTTACATAATATCGAGCCGAGGCACGGGCACAGTACCCATTAATTAATTGGCATTATGCGCAAGATACCGCGTACCGTCTCCCTTCATCTCGCCTGCCTCCTTTTCTGCGATGGTGCGACGGGGTGGGGGGAAGCTTTTTCCCTTCCCCCCTGCGTCCTTCAGCCCCCACCCTGGTCGACCACCCCAGTCCCTCCTCCCCTTATGTCTCCCACGCGTCTCCTCTCGGTGTGTCACCCCTCTCTCCCCACCACGATCATCCACTATCTCTCTTTCTCTCTCGTAGGCTCCCCGGTTTCACTTCCCTACCCCTTTCGAACGTCTGCTCTTGCTAGGCTCTTTCTCTGTTGCAGGCGCGCGCGCGGTGAACCCGCTCCGTTGCACTCCCTCCTCCCCGACGTCCATTAGAATATTAATGCGAATTGATGCACACGTGTCATTACCGTAATGAGTTGGTTGGTGCTGTCCATGGGTGTACAAAGTGTCGTCTGAAAAGCAATCACGAAATTGCGGGTGTCTCTCCGTACCATTCCTCCCGGTGGCCTACCCCCTATCCACCATCATCCGTCCATCCCCCTCCGCGCAGGCCTCTTCTCGTCGGCCTCACTCGCGCCAGGCTCTTCTCAACGTTTCTCTATAGTACCGTGTACATATTCCTGGAGAATTTAAGTAACCCGTGCCCGACCAGCCGTGACGCTCTGGTCTCCAGGTAAATACCCGGTGAGGTGTCCCTGATACCTGGAGGAGAGGAGATCCTCATCGTCCAAATTGTATAGTGTTGTGACAATACAAACGGGGAATCTTGATGTATCTATATGTCTGTCCTGTCGAGATCCAGCTGATTTTGCGAAAGGGGAGAGAAGGAGATTCGTTGGGGGTGTGTTTGTTGGAGGGACATTGTTGCTGGGTAGGAAGCGAAACCTTTTTCGTCGGACCCTGGTCGATCGGGCTGGTGTCCCCTGGACTTAGCGGCCATGACGGGACAATATTGGTTTACGAGGACTTTATATTGTCTTAATCCTCTGATCGTTGCGGTACTCGGACGGATGTTCAGCTTCAACGTTGCCTCGCTGTTTTATGGTCGATTAGGGCGAACGGGTAGTAGCTCCGACACGGTGCGCGTTTTATTTTTCGGTTCTTTTTGACCCCTTTGATCGGGGGACCGGTTTCGAAACCCTTTTGCGGTATTGTTGCCGAGGAGGACCTCGAGGGTGTGATTTAATTTTGGGATATCGGTGGTCGAGCTTTCGGGTCGGCGGTGGAGGATTTTCCGATGATTAATTCAGCGGTACCTACCGTCGTTCCGTGTTACTGTACGATTGCGATTGCATTAGGTTTCTGTAAGGGGTGGAAAGAAGATTCATCTAATAATTCAGTGAACTTTTAGAAGCATGAAAATCTGAGCAGGATTTCTAAATTTAGAATCACTGAAATGAAATCGAGATAATTAACGAAAGGCATTTGGGTTGCAATGAAAGTGCTAAGAATAATCTACCGTTCGATTCTTGTGAATATCAGACACGATTGATAATTCTCGCAAGCATTCAGAAAAATGTTCGTTTCATAAACAATGTGTCTGCGCACGATAATTAACAAAAAATTTGGTACTGTCGATCGTCAAAAAATGTTCCAGATATTGTCACTAAACTGACAAAGTATTATCACGTACGCCACTTTTGGCACTACTAATTAAAATACTCCGTTTCTTTGAATTATATACATAGGTCACTTAGGTTAAATAATAATTTGACTTCATCGGAATAATATTACCTGTTGTTACATTCAAAAATAACGTATTTCTCAGTGTTTCATTGAAATATGGCGGTACCTACGTGAGGCAGCTAAAAGCCCGCGCAATCGCCAGTGGGCTAACCCTCCTTTCCTTTTTCTAATTATACCCCTAAATGAGGTTTTTCTAAACAGTAATTAAAACCCAGAACCGGTTAATTTACACCAAGGACATAGAAAATAAGGGTTATCGTTACGATACAACGTTAGATCGTATCGTTATGTCCAGCGACGACGATTTTTCCGGATTCGCGGACGGAGAAATCGAAAAATGGAAAAATCTCAGAGAGGGGGTGATCGTTCCGCGCAGCGGTAAGAGACGTGCGTCGAGGGGGACCGGCGAAACGAGCTGTAAAGGCGATCGTTAGAGAGTAACGGGCCACGAGTATATACGATCGTATCGGCGGCTAATGGACGTACAATTAACGTGCCGCGCATCTGCGATTGGATCTCCGTCAAACGGCGATAAATTAAGTTAATTAGCTCGTTACACGTATCACCCGGTGGCTCTGGGCACGGTTTGACGAATGTGACGCTCGTTAATCGTCCGCCGACTCTGCTCGCTCGCCTGCTCGGTTTCCTTCGACCGAGCCTGCTGCCTTTCGTCATCCCGCGAGCGAAAGAGAGAGAGAAAGATCACCTCGATTTCTTCAAGGCTGAGACTCTCCTCGGCCACTAGATACATACATACGTTATTTCCACTTCGTTGGACTGCTTTCCTCCGCGTATGTATTCCGGGATTCTACTCGACTTGATTTTTACTGTATTTATTTATTTTTTTTTTTTTTAACACGTTCTGGACATGTGGACAAACGCGACGTTGTTTTGTCTTAACGATGATGTGTAGAAGATCGTCATCCGAACCGTAGAAAACGTCATTCTATTTTAGCTACTAAACTCCGTCCCACGTAAGAATAACCTCGTTGCACGCATGGGATGGATCTAAGAGGGCGTCACCAACGCTTGATTCTCCACTTTTCCTGTGATTTCGTTGGCGTCGGTGACGCCACGCGCTCGGGCCACACCGTTCATTGGCAGGAGTCCGGCAGAGATAACAAGCTACGAGCAATCACGTGCGTCCGAATCGGTCGGCAGTAGTACGGGTTGCGCAGATCGGCCGAGAACTCGTCCGACCGTGAGGTTATTCTTACGTGGAACGGAGTTTAGCTCGAGTGGTTGTTAGCTGTGTTGATTACAGTTAAAGATGTCGAGGGATTAAGGAATTATGTAAGTTGCCTTTTGTGTGAAGATTGAATTCTCGTAAAACAGGATGTTAAGACGTAAATTAAATTTATATCTGGAGTTTCTGTAGCTCTTCTTGTGCATTTTGAGGGGTAGTATCATCACTCAAATATGAAAATAGGCAAAAGTAATAGAACACGTTTTAATTATATTACCGAAGGGTAACAAGTTTTAGTAAAGTATGAAATTTCTGTTTTGTGTAATAATTTGTCGCGTCGAAATAGGATTTGTGGTACAAAGGATGTGGTTGTATAATTACCATAAATATATCGTCAAACCTGTTGAAGTTTATTAAGGTGTCTGCGATACAATGGTTATTATAAATCCTTGGTAATGAATGTAAATAAACCATTTTTAATAACAACGAACAATTCAAACGGACATTCGAAATCAATGTGCATGAAGTATTATTGAAACGAGAAAGACCGACAGTGACGCTGTCCACACGAGGGAGCGTTTACAATGGACCTACTATACTATACACGATCAATAAATGCTACGAGTATAGACCCTATTAATATTTCGTCTCATCTTTTCGCAAGGGTAATACAGGGTAATACGAGCAATACATAGTGGCACGCAAGAGACTGGCTGACCAAATCCAATTAAAATTGGAATATACAGGGTATCCCATGTAAGTGTCGTGGCAAAATTTTAGGACATTCCTTAAACTTTATAAAAAAAATATGTTAAGTGTACACAACTTTCGTGAATCAAAGTTTCTATAATCCCAATTTTTTCGGCGAAATGGATGTTACCGTTTGTTGTGAAATGAAACTACAGCATTTTTGAAATATTTTGTATAAAAATAAAACTATATATTATACTAACTTCTACAAGATCTTCAAAACATTTACAGATTACAAATATACATAATAGATAATGCAACCATAACACAGTTCGTTAAAAAAATTATTATATTCTTCAGCATTCTACGGGTAAAACGATTACGTGTCCGTTCATTTATTCAATAAACAATGATTCCAGCAATATGTATTCTCGAAGCCACGATCACGAAAGATTTTTTAATGGAATCCAATTAACAAACGTACGGTGTGAAAAGTTTATCTCGTCGAGTGTAGTGTTAGAAGGGACCACGACCAGCGAATGACGTCTATCGCAGAAATTACACCGAGATAGAGTTATTTATCGCTCTCCGCGCGCGGAGCATCCTATTTGATTAACAGGCAAGAGAGAGAAAGAAGAAAAAAAAAAGGGTAAAGAGGTCTCGTAATACGATCTTATACGTCCATCCCCCTCCCACCGCTTAATGGTTAATAATTATCCGTCTCAGCCTGGTGAGCACGTAACGATGTTTATCTTCGGACCCATTCCGCCACACGAACTTCTATTACTAAATAAAAGATCCTTTCACCCCGATAACACGAGCTGTCTCCCTCTTGCAGCGAGTCTACGCGAGCCTCTCTCTAGCCTATGAAAATTATCGAGCATATCCGTGAAAATCCCCCTCGATTCCTACGATTCCACCACGTTAATGAGTAATTAGCGTTCGAACAGCAAGTAGCGATTACCGTGGGGTGGGTTGGACGTACAGGAAAAAAATATCCCGAAAAATAGTCTAGGGTGAAGGGGTTGGAACGACGAGCCACGTCGGGAGCGTAGACTTCGTGACACATATACAAGAGAACTGTGATAGTGTGCGTCGTAATTAGTCGGAGAATCGACGAATTAAAAAAAGCGAAAGAAGGAAAAAAACTAGAAAACAAGGGAACCATAGAGAGACAGTGAAGGGGGGTGGGAGGAAGAACAAGGGAGGCGCGTTCTTGTTTATATACGTCGGAAACTCGACGGGTCTTGGTCGTGCTCGCGCTCGGCCAGTAACATCGGCCAAAATTTTAATTAATCCGGAGAGCTTATTAGTTCGAGTGCCGACAAGGACCGGACCAGGGGATCGAGGAGGGGGCCGGGAACAATTTCCAAGTTGAGCGTGGCGCAACGATGAAGGGGGAAATGAAGAGAGGGGGTTGCGTTTCTCGTACGGCTCGTAGAATCGTGGAACGATGGTAGTCGTGGGGAGGAACCAGGGTAGAGGGGGAGGGTGAAGAAAAATAAAAACACGGCCTCGGGTTGGAAAAGCGGCGTGTGATACAAAACAGACGCGGCCGTGTGTCCGATAAGCCTCGCTATATTTCCGTTCCTATTACCGGGGCCAACTTTCGAGCACCTTTTTCGAGTTCTTCGCGGGGATAACGACGTTGGCTTTTCGCCCTAGGGACGCTCTCGCGGTCATGCGTGATGATCTTCATGGTGTACGGTCTTTGTAGCGGTGTCGGTTTTTTGGTGTACATTGTGTGTGTATGTTGAAGGGAGTGTTTGGTTAGCACGTGGAGCAGTATTGTGGAAGATGTGTTTCTTTGGGAGAAAATTGGCGAGAAGGATCAAATGGATTGGTCAGATCGTATTTATATCGAAGGTAATAATATATAATATATTAGTATATTAATTAATATAAGTATATTAATCCCTTGCCCTATGATTTTTTTTTGTGTCTCCGGTCTCCAGAATTTCTTTATCGTCGATAATTCCACAGAATCAAAAGGAATGTTTGTACTTGTGGCAATTGTACATTTACTCTGTATGTCAAATATTAATATCAGCAAACTAGTATTTCACTTTGACTCAAAGAAAACTAATAATATTTATGTTTGTTGAAACTATGTTGATATCGCCACTCGATGTTATAAATTATAAGGCAAGAGGTTAATGCTAGTAATAATTATATAAAAAATGTTTATATTAATTGTTCGGATAATCGCACGTTCCAATAAAATAATGGTATTTCAATAACCTAGATTTCTACTATACAATAAAATTCAATTACTAAGTCACGATTTATTATTTTACCAAATCTAGGGAAGCGTCTATAGCCTGGCCGTTACAATTTACTAAACTTCACCATAAGCTTTCGGTGTGCAGCAAGTTGCATTATCCTTGCGTGAAACGGCAATATTTCACCCGGCGACAAATCGCTGCGATTAATTCAGTTTCTGTCCAAACGAAACTATCATCATTCGAGTCTCTCCTCTACCCCTGGCATCACGTCCCCCAGCCTTCTCTCTCTCTCCCTCGAATTTTCCACGGGGTCCATGAATGACATTTCAATCCAGGATAATATCGCAGCTGCACTCGCTAATGCTCTATTATTTCCTGTTTCGCAAGCGTACGGCTACAGGATACGGCGAGAATGCATCCTCGACGTGCACGCTTGTACTGGCTCTGCTTCCACCCCTTTTTCCTCCTTCCTCCTCGCGCACTCTCAATTTCCTCGACTTCCTTTGTCCCTTTTTTACCTCCTTGCTTTACCTTTTACCATTGCCTCTTCGCCTCTATTTACTGTCCCTTTCATTCCACCGCGATTTAACTCCTCAAGATCTGAAGGAGACGTTCGACGGCTGAGGGATCGAGGGAGGGGTGAGAGTAGTCGACTACCCTCTGCGAAAATGTTCGCCCCTTGGATCTCGCTACTTTCACGTAACGAATACCACAGTTTTACGTGTATACAATTTAACTGAAAAGAATTTAACCGTTCTTCTCCTCGATCTTCTCTGATTTTTTATTCTCTAGATCCGAGTCTTGATATGGTTTTATACTCGATAATCTATAGGGATTATTAATTAGTACACCGTGGATTTTTATGCAGAACAAATATAGGGATTTCTTTGTTATCTTGAGTATCTTCTTAGGTTCAAAGTAAAATAGAATTAGAAATAAAATAGACTTTTTTTCTATTTCACAGAGCAATATAACGTAGACTATAAATAAATGAAATCTGCATTCTACTAATTGCTCTTGCAGAAATATTGATCGTTAAATTTTAGTTGTGTTATGTAGAGTGAATAGCAAGGTGGTGAGTAATTGTATCTGGTGTTGAAAATTTCATTTTGTCATTGACAATAATTCAATTTCATTGTTCATGTGGTTACAGTTACAGAATGTTCAAAGGACGCGACAGATTTTACTTAAAGATTTTCGGTGCCAATATTCGCTTCTCCCGAGTCGCGCGACAAGTATATTCGTCATCGCGGCGCGCGACACCTTTGCTCCGAGCGCATATTTACGCGTCATAAATATTCAAACTTCGGCAATTCGAGTCACGTACACAGAGTGAGAATTAGCGGCTCGAACTTTGCGGCAATATCTAAGTGTGTACCTACGGAGCAACAACAGGGGAAGAATCAGACCTCTCTAGCTAGAACCGACAACTATCTCCCTGTGTATCTCTCTCTATTTGTCGTTGTTAAGGCTGAAGCAAGGTCTATTTAGTACCAACTAAACCTACGATATGGTGGAATTGTGTATGCACTTATAAAACAATTCGTGTAACTGTAATTGTCAACTTTTCTGCAAAGTACGGAGGCATTGTAGTGTACAGAAATTTTTCCATTGCTGAATAGAAAATCCATAGCTTGTATTGAAAGGAGGAGACTTCGAAATCCGAAATTAAATTACAGTAAGATATTGTTTATTATGAATATTTTCACGATATAAGACATTACACGAGTGCATGAATCAGATAGCGTACAATTGCAATAGAACATTTCAGAATAGTTTAGTTCTGTGGTCGCTATGAAAGTATATTATTGTATATACACTGCGTGTCCCACCTATAAAACCACCCGAAAATTTTCAATCCCTATGTACTGTGGTTAAAATAAAAACGAACCACTATTTTTCTATAGAATATAATCTATCCTTTGATCGGCAACCTATGTTAATCTATTATTTATATTTTTTCAAAGTGTTTATTTCATGTTTATGTGTTATAATTTATTTTTATATATTATATTTTATTTGCGGAACTCAAGCGGGTCATTTAAAATTATCAAATGGGTCACAGGTTGCCGACGCTTGCTCGATACGTTTACACGATTGTCGAAATAAATGAACCACACTGTATACATCCACACCGTCCCACCAAAAAAAAATCGACAAATCAATCAAAAACACCCCATTACATTATTTCCCCGAGAAGATAAAAAAGAAACAGCACCATGTAGATTATTCACCGGCAGTCAATATCCTACTAGTAGCCAGGCATCTCGTTACATTTCCACGTCGCGCATACATATCCCCGCCCCTTAAAATCACGTTCTGCGTGTTTCACGCGTATGCATATACGCGCGCGCACGCGAAACCGCAGCCGCGTAAGCTGAGAACCGACAAATGTCGGAAGCCACGAGCGATCGAGGAGCAACGTCATGCCGGATTGCATCTGCTGAAAGGAGCTCTTTTCGTTATTCCCGCCGAGGCAGATGTAAAACGAGGGGTGGGAGAAAGGGAGAGGGGATAAGAGACACTCTGGATGAGGGAGAGTACACGCATCGCGGTGGTAGTAGGGAACGAGAAAAGGGGAGAGAGAGACACAGGGAATTGTATTAAACGAAAGAGACGAAGTTGAAAAAGGGGAAAGGGAGAAGAGTGGAGGAATGAAAAAAGGGAGTGAAAGGGGAGAGTGCAGAAAAAGAGAAACAGTGGTTTAGATGGGGTGGTTGCTACGGGCGAGTGAGGGAAGGGGGTGGAACGGAGGAAGTCTTCACTCTTTAAGGACTTCGGTCGTTTGTCGTCGCTGGGCAAATTAATTCGATGAAGGCACGTTAAGGATCCTGTTCTCTTCTTCATCCTGCGAGGGGTAACAACGAAAGAGGACCTTTTTGCCCCACTACCCCTCCCTGGGGGTGATCACGTGAATCCACTCGAGCATCGTTAGAGGGATTTACAATTAGCGTGTCATTGGGGGCTAGGGGGTGGAAGAGGAGGGATGCAATTAGTGCACGATGCAGGTTTATTAGACGCTGGGACGTGTTAGTTAGTTTCGCTTGTCATCGAATTTACGCGCGGTTCGGATGATCTTACCGGATTCGGTCAATGACGGACCGATGATTGGGGTGTGGGAGTCGAATTGACGATATATTGCGGAAATTTGTTATGTAATATCAGAAACTACCGAGATGGCTATATTTTAAGGAGGATCTTCTTAATTGTGATTTGTTTTGTATTTTAGTTTTTGGTTTTTTTTATATTGATTTTCGGTAAGACGATCGACCTTCAACGAGTTCTTGTATCGTTCCTTACTAAACCGCTATTACTAATCCTACATCGCTTCTACATGGGTCTACGATTTCGAAATCATTACCATCTCCGCCCCATTCCGCCCCGACAATTAAAACTCGATTGCTCGCGTAAAGTTTATATTTTCTTCGGCTGAAATTTAATTAAACTTCGTGGGCACGACCTGAATTCAGTTAATTCGAACCACGCTTTAATTAATTCCGCGAACGAAAACACCCGATTCTCTGAGCTGTTCGCGAGTTAAGGAACCGATTCCCCCCTCCCCCTCGGTGGTCCTTGAAAACAGTCTTCATATCGGCCGAGACATTTTTTTTCCACTGACATGAAAGTTTTATCGGCCCCATGACACTAACGCTCGAAAAAAATATATAAAACTTGGTTTTGTGTGTTAATTAGAGGGTGCTGAATACGATGCTGCTTTTTAGGAACAAGTTTTTTGTTTTTTTTTCCACTTATTTGTACACTTTTTTACCCTTCAAGTATGTTGAAGTAGTTTCAAATATTGATCATTCAAATTAAATTGGTAAAATTGATAAAAATTATAAACCGCCATATGGAGCCCCACTTAGATACACCAAAGCTACCTTGAAATTACGAAGAAAAGGAAAAGCGTATTAGTCCATGCTCTTCAGGGTTAAATTAAAGAAAAAATCCTTACATATATGGTTTTTCAGAATTTTCTTCAACAACGTATAATCCAATATTTCCAACGCCGCCAAATCCTGGTTCACAAGCCACTGCAGTGGTCTCCCGTTTACTTTCACCTCGCGATCCACGGAAACCGAAACCGAATTGTAATCTGAATTCACCGGATCGCGCGCGCGCGCGCGCGCCGCGTGTCCCGTGGAAAAACAAGCGGTCGCGGATCGAAGCAGGGTGGAGGAGGGTTGATCGTTCGGGCGTGGGCACGCGGTAAGGAAATTAAATTGGGTTCGGTCTACGAACGAGAGACCGTGATAAATCTGAAAAAATATGTGTTTGACAGATATTGGCCGTCTTACTCCCGCCGTCCCCCGCAATAAGCTTCCACCGTTTCCCTCTCGTTTTCTTCTCGCTTCGTCTCGTGTTTCTTCGTTCTCAGCCCCAATGTGTATGTTCTCCCCGCCCTTATTCGTCGCTGTAAAATTGCTGTACCTTTGTGTAACAGCTG
Source organism: Dufourea novaeangliae (assembly GCF_001272555.1). NCBI lineage: Eukaryota > Metazoa > Arthropoda > Insecta > Hymenoptera > Halictidae > Dufourea > Dufourea novaeangliae. The sequence goes on along the minus strand of NW_015374010.1, from coordinate 144,039 downwards.
TCGCAGCCGCCCTCAGCATCTGATAAACTGATAGAAGTGACACATGCCTGGGATCTACAGGGATGCACACATCTACACCCCACCTCTTTTCTTCCTTCTTTTTTTTGCACGGAATAAAACGCAAATTTCGGAATACATACTCGACGTTCTGGAGTCGAATTTAGAGGGAAAACTTCTGTTTCGCACGTGGTCTACACCCCCTCGTTGGAAGGTTTTTGGAGGGTTGCTCGGTTATAAATTCCGATTTATGGACGTATTTCCCGGAGACACTCGCGAGCGCTCGTCGCACCGTCATTACGTTTGTAAATGACCGACGTGTTCGGTCACCATCGCCGTGGACGAATTCTGACGCGTTTTATTGCCGGTAACACTCGTTCGTTCTCTCTCCGTCGAACCTTTTGTCACAGGGCTCGTGAGAATTCTTTGTCCTGGCTGGCCGCGACGACGACGGTCGTGTCGAAGTCACGGCGATTTCGAGCGAGACTTAATTTTCTTGGATTTGTTCTGGCCCCTTTGTTCTGCCGTTGTTTCTCGTTCGGTGACGAACGCCATTTTTTTTTTCTCTCGGTTCTCGATCGTGAACGGTGGTAATTATGATTGTGAAAGCCAGTACAGACCGCATGGACTTTGTACTGACTTGGTATTGTACTTGTTACGCGCACAGAACGCGTGAGTACTATACATATATTTGCAGGTAGTGTCTTGTGCCCACGTCTGAATTGATATTTTAGTCTGCAACGATATCGTGGAATGAGAAACAGCTGACGTAATTTTGCGTAAATTATCTGCTTTTCAATTTGCGGAAAAAAAATGACGTAATATTAAATATTTCTGGATACGTGAATTTTCAATCGATTAGCAATTATGGAAGCAACCTTTTTCGAGAACTGAACCTAGAAGAGCAGCTTGGGGTGTAGGAATTTTATACAAATAGTCAAAATGTGATGGTGAATGTGTATTACAAAAATGTTGCTTCGGAAAATTGAAGGAAGGATACGAAATACGAATTAAAACGTCTAATCATGGGGCGACTCAATGACTAATAATAAAATGTGATAATTTAAAATATAACAAGTCAAGCTACAACAAGTACAATATACAAAGTTTATAGATCTGTACGGGCTTTAGAAAGTAGCAATGAAAGTGTTTACTCGGGGCTAATAGAGGTTGAACAGTTTAATGAATTCTGGAAGTATTTGAAGATTACGAAAAGTATTTTATGGAGTTTTCAGATATATACATTCCTTGATCTATGATCAACGAGAAATTATAAATAAATAATAAGTATGGCTCAATACTTCTTTGGTACGTACAATAAAAATCCCACGTTGTCATGGGTACGAGAAGCACAAGGACTTGTTAAGCTTTCCAAAACCATTGAAAGGAAATCTATGGTCTTTGGTGGCCCTTGATGGGGGCCCACGTGGTTGTTGATGACCAATAGAACAATCTGGCCTTTGAACGGTTCCAGCGACCTTGGAGACAGCTGAAAGGATCTTGGTCATCTTGAAGGGCCTCTTGGTCCTCAAAGACCCGGAGAGAAGGGCCTTATTGTTTCTTGGAGACCTCCGGACGAACCCACTGGTGGTCCTTGAAGTTAGTTCACTCGCTTCGAGTGTTATTCCGTTCCCTTTTACTCACAAGTACCAGGTTCGAGGAAAAGAATGTTGAACACATTGCCCAGTACTACCAACTTGTGATTCAATAGTATTACGCTTATAAAATTCAGTCGTTTCTTAAGTGTCAGTGTCCTTTTTCCGGTTCATCATTATGGTTTTTCGTTACCCCAGAATTAATTCATCGATAACCTGATCTTCTAGAAGTGGCTCGTGAGAAATGGTTCTCGTGGTGACATAGTACACGTTCTCTAATACTAATATCACTCTTAGGTTTACATCCCCTAAAAAAAAAGGAACATCGATAGCTTCCACCGACGACCACTTTGCATAGTTCAAACGAATATACACCCGTGGTCAATTCACGTGAAATAATACGCAGATTAACTTTTTCAAGAAACATGTCAAAATCCTGTAATTTTCAGGAGTTATGTCTCTTGGACATATCCCATTTCTGTAGGAAATTTAAATTATTTACATCCATATCTTACGAGATAACGTACAAATATGGCCTTTTCCCGCAGTGAACTGTGTATTCAGCCAACAAAAATCACATCCCATTCAGAAGCAAATTCCCCAGAAATTGGAGAATCCAAAGAATGGTGTGCATCCCCTTTTTGCAATTAGCAATTCAAATGTTGGTTACTATGGTCGTAACAACGACTATTACAAATAGCTTATTATTCCCATAAGTGTAATTTTAAATTTTTTACAATATTAACCGTTTGCCTTGCAACATTTAGTCAGACATGTGATAACGATTTCAAACTGAATTTTTTTCAACTGAAACTGAATCGATGTGAAATACTGTTTCGCTGGCATTAACATTTAAGGTTTATAATAAATTGTAACACTTGCCATAAGAATAGAATTCCTTCTGTATCCAGGAAAATATTAACCATAAAGTAATTCTTGAGAGTGAAGTCGTAAAAACAATCGTATGGCAAGGGGTTAAATTCCTGACGACAAGTTTCACCCTTCACGTTGAAATCTGTCGCAGCGAAAGAGTTAATGGGATGACGAATCCAGGCGATCGGTATCGACGGATCGCCACTGCGAAGTCTGGCTACTGATTAACAAAAGTAATCCCCTTGCGTGTATATAGCGAACGACGCTTTTTGCAAATTCCATCGGGAGAATCCACCGGGTGTAGCCAATTTTGCCGGGGCAGCCCCCCTGTAAAGTAATGATTTCAATTTCGCGAGATCGCCGCCAGGCTACCAAGGGTTTACCCCTCTCCCACGCGGTCTTTCCACCCCCCACTCGCCCCAGTACGGCCTCCTTTCTCTCTCTCTCTCTCTCTCTCTCTCTTTACGCTGTGCCCGTTCGAGGATTTGGATTAAGCGACTAAGGAAATTCAATATCAGTGGCTGAGATGGGCACATAAAATTACTGACTGCCACTTCGCCTTAATTTGCGCCGTAAAGTTCCCCCACCCCGTCGCCTGTCCTCCCCCTTCGCCCCACCTCTTTGTTCTCTATCCGATGGTGGGGCTGCCGTGTTTCCGTGTAAAACTAAGGGATTATGATTCGGTTATTGGCTCCCGGCCCATTTCGCCCCGCGTAATTCGACGAAATTTGCCGGGTCGCCGCGAGCTCGACCACCCCCTTGATGAAATACGAGGGGGTCCCACCCCCAAACCTCCACCAATTTCTCTCGTGGGATCGTTGAAACTAGGCGCGCGAAACGAGGCCCACTTCTAGCCCTTTGTAACGAGATCTTCGTTATTTTTTTGTGTCTCTAGACACGGGGAACTCTGGTGAGATTGCTGTGGAGGAAAATGAAATTTTAGTCGTGATTCTGCTACTCTAGGTGCTTGGGAATATGTATGATTTTTTTAATAATTGTGCTGGTGTTTGTGTTGTTTATAAATTGAGAGTCTTCTTTTTTCCGTTCTTGGTTTTTGTTTTAGTTGAGGAGTTGTTGACACTTTAAGGGCACAAATTTTAAGTGTTCTTTGAAATGCACGGGGGCGACAAGTGACCCCAAGTGATTTAAAACTGGAAATATCTCCTGAACTACGGAAGTTCCAAGAAAAGTTGTTGATACATTTTTTGGAAGCTTAATATTTGTACTTTCGGGTAGAACGGTTGAGATTATAGAGGAAAGAAATTGTTTTCTAAAATCGAGGTTCACGTGAAACTTGAGACTGAGGTCTTTTAACACCCCCAATATAATTGAAGTGTTAAAAATGGCGGTTAAACGGACACGTGTATGGTGAAGATTTATTACAGTAGTTTAGATTTATCGTTGTGCTTGTGCTTAATGAATCTTTGATATTATGTAAATGATCATCGTCATTGTACCTATTGAATGTATACTCTACCGATCGAGTGAACGATACTCGTAAAGGAAAAGAATCGACGTTCTCTCGATCGAAGAATTCTAATCCGAGTGGAATTTCACCAGAGCCGTAGATTGCGTTGCCCTATCCAAAGGAAAAATAGGGGCGTAAAATCAACGTTCAAAGTCCACGCGCTTTTACTCTTTTCCTTGATAGATCTCATCAGCCGTAACAGATAGAGGAAAACTTTTTATACGAAGACAGTGTTATTTTGAAAGATTTATGGCCGCGTAGAAAGAAAAATTTAATAAGATTTAAAGAGATATAAAAGTACATAAAACCTCTGGGGAGAGGGGGGGTGGGCGTCGTCATCCCTCTTTGAGCGAATTTCCGCCTGAAAAAAAGGGAGAATTCGTTTCTAACTTATTTCACTGTGCTCTGCATTAGCGGGAAGTTTTATTAAAAACAGATTAACGAACTCCCTCGGAATATTAAATTGAGGCAACAGGAGAAAAAAATTCGATTAAAATGTTTATTTGGGATACAAATGCTTTCCGACTTATTTCTTCTTTTTCAGAATAAATGTCCCTTCTACAGTTATTCATTTAAAGAACGGTACAACTATATTACAGATTTTATGAATTCACAGTAATACACGGGAGTTGAAACCTGTAAAATAAAATATTCATAAAGTTTAATTAAAAGAAGTTAAATAAACCCCGATTGAAGGACATAAAATTGCGTTATAACCTAAAATATTCTACGGCGATTCAGAGTCCAATTATAACCGAAATTGAAACTTACTAATTATGAAGGAACAAAAGTTAAATCGTCAGTTGTAATGAATTTTATATTCCTCGATGTATTTCGTCATTTCGTCACACAATATACGCTGTTACATATTTACATATTTACGTAAACATTCAGGATAACGAAAAGATAAAAACTTAAAAATTTAACAGACAGAAGCGCATAAATGGTCAGGTGACGCGCAACAGTAGAAAAACGTCAAACTTCGACCACTTTTCTCGAAAAACGTGATTACTGAATCATGGAAATGTATGAAAATATCGATTTTTCTGGACTAATTTACAAAAATTGAAAATCCAATGGGAATTCGATAGTCCCATATTCCACTTCTATAGGATTCAACGAAAAATGGTAATTTCGTTAAAATTTGAACGGTACTTTGTTCCAGACAATCGTGTGCACGAGATAAATGCATAAAATCTGCCATCCAATAATATCGCGATAAACTACAGAGTCACGTTCAACGATACGCGTTACATCGATCCAGGAGCAAAAAAAAAGAAAAGAAAATCGCCAAACGATCCAATTGGGCATCGCCGTTTGGGCCGTGGCGGCAAGCGCAGAAACCGCAAGCGCGTGAAACGCGATTCCATCGGCGGGCCAAGTACGCCCGGACATTTCGATAATCAGCGGCCACGTGTTGCTCTCGCGCGCAGCGTTGACTTGCCATAATTACTTCAGCCGAACCGTTGCAGTCCGCCGCAGCCGATACGCATACTACAACCCAGGACAACCTGGTCGGGGCGAAACAATAATTTACCGACGCGAGTCAATGCAAACGTGCATCGTCGCTGCTCGAAAATCATCCATTACATACTCGGGAAGTAAAACACGTGGAATATTTGGGCTTGCACCTGATTAATTTAGTAACATCGCGAAAAAGGAAATAATCGAAGACGTAAACAGATTCATGTAATTCATGAAGGTTACTCTGGTTTAGAAACATTTCTTAGTTGAAAGTAGTTTTAACGGAAAAATAATAAAAAGAATTTTTAACCCTGCTGGTCTCCTCGAATTTATATGCCCCGAAATGAAGATTATATTTCGATAGGTATGATAGTTTTAAATATTTATTTTTAATGTTCAACGTATTTAAATTTTACGTCTACTTCTTTGTGTACTTTTCATTTCTTAAGAACAAATTTGTTCACAGTTTGAAGTAATTTTATTGAAAGGAATGCAAACGTGAAGCATAAGTGTGGAGACCAGTAGGGTTTCCCGATTCGGCTACGTTGTATTCAGTGTTTCAGATTATGGCTTATATTGCAGTTGAAAATCTTTACTCTCTATTTTCTCAAAACTGAAGGCCTATGGGAGAGAAACCCAGTAGGGGTTTTCTGTGTATAGTCTATACTTTAATCCAGAACAGCGTGGACCAAATCTGAGACATCAGTTTGGGGTCCCCTCCTTATAAGTCCGCCAGTGACGCTTCCGCCAATGGTTAACAGTCTGAGACCCTAGCTTGAAATGCATCAAATCGCTCTATTCCACTTGGTTCTATGTGTGCCATTTCCTGTCTACTAATATTGAAAATATATGTTCCCAATTTTTCCGATTGCATCAAAGAACCTGGGCCTATTGGGAATGAACCATATCGGTCCCACCTTCCCTCCACTTTCTATCTTCAGAGCAACGCATTCAAAGGTCTTTTAAGAATTTCTTAAAAGTGAACATTCCTGTAAAAAGGGGTTTGAGGGAATATTCGTGAAATATATTCCGTTCCAAGCGCCTGTTAGCCAGAGAAAGGAGAAACAGAAGGATGAAGAAGGACAGACCGGCGAACGGGTTGCAGTTGCCCGCAGGGGCACCAAGCAATTACAAAATTGCAAAAATTAACCATAAAACCCTGAGCCGGCATACCGGCGCGCTACCATAAAGCTAGTCGGACGGCCAATCGGCGCATATTTTTGGCGTTTACGACCAATCACGTGGCCGGTGAACGCGCGCCGTTGCCTCCTCTTCCCTTTCCCCGCTTTCCGTTGTTCCTGTTCGCCACCGCGGATTCTACGCGCTGGAAGGAAAGAAAATTGCACGGTGATTTTGCAACGCCACTCGAAACACCGCTGTAAAACGATCTTCCCCCGGTGGCAACCCCCTTGGCTCCTCCAACGGAGGAGCCTTTAGCTTCGTCGGATCAACTGCTCCAGGCTTCGAAGTCGACTGGAGAACATTCTTTCGAGAAAGTTTCGACCGCTGTTTTACACGTTGGCGCCCTGATTTTTGGCCTGTATGGCTCGGGTCCCAGTTCGCGACGCAGATCTGCGACGATTCCTTCAGTTCAGCCTCTGGAAATGTAAATTGAGTCGTTGGAACGAGCTTCGGGAGGAAATCGCGTGGAGTTTTCGATTTTTATGAAGATTTCCAAACGGATGAGAAAGTGGAACGTTTCTTTTAGGGACAAAAAATATACATCCTAGTTTAATTCTTTATTGTTTGTAAGGAGAATACCCTAAAGTTGAGGTCTCAGATTTGGTTCTTCATAGTTTTGTCAGTTGAAGTATACATATAGACTATACACAGACGAACCCTGTTGGCTTTTCACCTTATAAACCTTCGTTTTTTCTTAGAAAATTAAGAATAAAGATTTCGAGATTTTCGAATACATAGTAAAACATCTGAAAGAATGAAGATTACAGCGATCTAGCAGAGTTGGTTAAAGCGCCGTGTCTCGTATTGTTAGTTTGAAGTACTTCTGTGGCTCTGTTCTGTAGTGTACCGAAACTGCTTCCTATTGTGTTTCTTAACGCTTTCCAGAGATGTACTATGACCTCTTCTTAAGTTGGGAACTGGTAATTATTGCATTGTCCATTGGATCCCTTAAAGTCCCAAACTGTACCTAACTGCTTCCTGGAGGTTTTAAGATGAATATTTGGAAGACGTTAACCCCTTGCCCTATGATTTTCTCGATGTCTGCAGTTTCAAAAATTACTTTTTCATCGATAAGTCCCCAGAAGCAAAAGGAATTGTACATGTACTTGAAAATCGACCAGATTTCTTTTCCGTTTCAATGTGCACAAAGTCGAATCCTCCGACAACTTGGGTGAATGTATTCAATTTCAGGACAAACGAAATTAAAATTCTACCGCGTCGGTTTCACGACCGCGATAACCACGTGAACGCGCCCGCGACTGAATTGTTCCATTTATTGGCCGTTTCGGCGGGCCTCCACGCGGCTTCGAAGATTAGCGGCGTCCCCGATGGTTAAATAAATCGATTCACGCGGAAACGATATTTTTGGGAAGCGGTTTTACGGTCCTCGTAAAGCGACGTTATGCGTAATTCGAGCCCGCGTCCCCGAAATTGATCCAATTGGGGCTGGCCAATTCAAACCGGTCCAATTTCGGCGCACAGGCCGAATCGCGGATTTCTTATCGTTGGGCTATTTGAGGTCGGAATTATTACAAACGGGCATGAACGAGAGTGAAGAGTTTAGAATAAAATAGACTTGAACATCTTAATGGAAAACACGGAGATCGACTTCGAATAAGTGAAACTACAGATCCTCGCTGACAAAAAATTAAACATTAACCGGCACAGAATTTGACACACTTTTAAAATCACTGTTACATTAATCCAACACTAGGAATTAAAGGGTTAACGTTTCTCCTACATCGTAATAAAAACACACGATCCACCGATCCACATCTTCCTTCCCATGAAGGGGTGGGGATAGGGGTTGTTACACGCGGTCCAAGCGTCACTTTTCCACAGCTAATCCCGCGCAAGAATTTAAATCAATGCGTTAATTCCCCGGTGACCCCATTGTCCGGTCCGTTGCTAGCCCCACGAATCAACAATGCGTTTCTCCGTTCGCCGTTATCCGGGCGCATTCACCGGGTCCTCCGCCATATTAACGTTAATACGGGGGTTGTTGCGCGCGCGTGCACGTATCATCGTCGACGGAAACGCAACAAGGGGCATCAGCTGCCGTTCACGGAGGGCCCTTAATTATTCTATTAAACAGGGCCGCGGACTTATTGTGATGCGTGTGCATACGCGTAGAGAGAGACACATAGATTTTGCGTTTAGGGGGATGGTTGGATGGGGTGGGGGGTAAGTACGACCGCTGAATGGAACCATAAATTTATTTTACCGAACAGAAGATCGCCGAGGAAGGGGAGGACGACGCTGTCTGGTCGTGATTGTATGCGAGTTGCGGTATTGTGCGTTGAAACGGAACCGAAGCCTCTGGATCAATCCATCCGGATGCTCTTTTTTTTTTTTTTTTGCCACCGTTCTTCGAGACACGGGGAGAGCGTGTTGAAGGATATTGATCAATTTAGACTGTGGCCCGCGATTAAGCCTCCCCTCCACCGATTTCCTGATGTTTACCCGTTCGTTTCTTTGGGGGTATGGCTTGCTTTGTTGGAACTGATGCTCTTTGTGAAAGGATGTCGGGATAATCCCGTGTCGTGGTGTGATTTTCAATCCTTTCGACGCGAAGGATCTTTGTTTGCATGGGAACGAGGTTTAGAAATGTTTTTTAATTAGAATTTTTTTTTTCACACGTTGTAATGGCCTTTTTGGTAGGGTGTTTCGAGAACCACGAAGTGATATTCGGAGTGTCGGTGTGATTGGTACCTTTGAGGAAAGTTTCGAGCGAGACCGTTAGCAGCGTGTGTTGGAGGAGTCGGCTTTAAGTGAAAGTTGTCTCTCGAGTACGAGGAGCTCGTTCGTGATCAATGGAACTGTTCATGCACACGAGGAAGTAATGTGTTCTTGAAAGTGTATTGTGCTTGATTATGTTGTCACTTCTGTTTTATTGTAAAGATAATGAAGAAACGGTACTTAACCCTCATCCGTCCCTTGTACCATTTTGACATATTTTTCTTCTGCAAAATGACGTTATTCTGTCGTGAGCAGGTAAATTTAGTTGAGGCCCCTGACTTTTATTTTAAAGAATTCGCAAATTTAACTATTTGTCTCTTTATTGTACTAATTTTTTTATCGCTGTGTCAATTGGACACTGGGGGACAAAGTAATTAACTTAACACTCGTTACCATCTTTTCTACTAATTTAAATTCTTTTGTGATTCCTCTAAAAACCTCTTTAAGATTCGCAAAGATATAAAAATACTATTGTTAATATGGAAATACTAGTTTTGTGTTAAACTCGGATTGGAACAATAGAGATTCGTGCCTTCCTCGGTTTCGAGTAGACAACGATTCTCCACAATCGACCTACATATGGATTCAGATAGTTTTCTAATCGAATAGTGCTACACACAGAGACACGGTATCGAGTATGTTCGATATGATACCGTTGATAACCCTTTGAATATATGCCCGGTCGTGAAGGAGAAATTCGTCGATGGTCCGGATAGTTCAGAGTGGTGTTATTGTAAAACGTTCTCATCGTGGCGGGCACTGGTCCAAAAGTTGGTTAAGAGTTTTCACGGTAAAATACACAGGGATCGGGGACACGTTCGTTTGCATCCCGACTCTACTAGACCGCGATAATACGGTTTGAATACGGTTTATCGTCGCGAAGTTGATCGAACAGCAGATTTGTTGTAAACATTCGTCACAGAATATGGAGTCACCGATACGTTCTATCATCGATTTGTGCCACGTTCATTGTGCACATCGAAAATACTGGATAATATAGTGGATACTATCGTTTCGAGACAGGAAAAATAAAGCTGATTTTGGAGGAAAAATTTATCGATTCTATCAAAGTGAAATCTAGATATCTCTATATCAGGACGGTATAATACAAAACTGTTAGATGATTCTGGGTCACATTCATTCCACTTGCGTCTAGATCAATTTCGGAACCTTACGTATAATTCATGTAATAACCTAAAGTGGCTGTGGTTCCTTTTATCGATTCTATCAAAGTGAAATCTAGATATCTCTATATCAGGACGGTATAATACAAAACTGATGAAAAAAACTGAAACAAATGGTTCCAATCTTCGTGTCTACTAGGACTTACTGTTCCCTATCTCTGTGTATAGTCCTTCCAGGATTAGCTATAGAATAACATTAGAATCTCTCTCGGTTATAATTTATCTATATACTAATGGTACCAATCTCGAATCGATCAATATTTGACGAATCAAAAATTGATGAATAGACTTGCGACATTTATATCTCGGCTGATTCAAACGGAATAAGATTGCTGTGGATAAGAATTATTAGTAAAAACTTCAAACATTTTTTCCCCCTAGAGTCACCACGGTCACCTTCCTATCGTTTTAAATTACGAAACGTTATATAAATGGTCCAGGTAAACCACCCCCAGTGTGGCAAGTGAGGGTTGACACAGAATCCCATTAATTTCTAATAAACCAGTAACAGTAAACTAATTCCAAAGACAGTAGACGTGTCAAGAAAATCGTAAGACAACGGGTTAAACGCAATCGTGTATCCTCCTCAAACCAGTCTCCCCCCTTGCCTCCACCCCCAAAAAACCGAAACATCGACGAGAAGAGATGCACTCCGCCGGTGTGCAGGTTACCACGATCCTCTCGAAACTGCGGTAACACGGTTTAAATACACACGACGCGTTAAGGTGTTGATATCGCGCGCGGCTACGGTAAGGTGTAAAACCGCAGGATTCCAATGGAAACAGTTATTTGCGGTCACGAAGTGCTTCGTGACGTGTCCCTCTGCCCCCCTCTGCGTTCGCCAGCTCGCTTGGTCGCGCGTGCAAACTTCGCCCGTGGTATAGTCAGGGGGGCCATATATGCACGCGCAAACACGGCGCACACGGAGAGAGGCCAGCAGTATCCAGGCACCACCGCGTAACCGATGGGTAGGTGTACACACCTTCCTTCCGTCCTTCCTTTCCCAGGAAGTGGAGTCAAGTGGACCCGCCGCCGCCACCGCCGGAAACTCCACTAATGACTAAACTTGCTAATTTCGACCAATTAGGCTCCAACCGCCCCCCTTTGCCCCTTTTCCCCCCCCCCCCTCCCTTTGCCACCTCCAGCTACCACCGCCACCCTCATTGCGCTCGAGCCAACTAGTGTGCAGCCCGTCGTCTAATGCGCGCCGCATTTACCTTGACCGATAGAGAGACGACGACGCCCCGCTTCTAATTTCGCGGTACATTGCGCAGTGCGGGACTGGCTGCGGATTAAATATTTTCTTATTAAACAGAACCTTGCGCCCTCCCTCCTACCCTGCAAGAACTCGGAACGGGAATGGGTCGCGTGTTCGACGCGATTCCAGCTAATTTGACACCGGGGGTGGGTAGGGGACAGAGACGGGGTTGATCGAACGTGTTCTTAGGCCACACGGATGATCGATTGACCTTTGATTAGATCTCCTGAAGGGAGGCCACTGTTGGACCCATAGTTTTGCTTTATGCCCCGACGGAATTGATCGCTATCCGATATCTTCGTGATCGATCCGCGAACGGGGGTGTCGGGTGACGTGAACAACCCCTCCACGGCTCGCGCAGTTTAGTATTTGTGTTGTTTCGTTGATTCGCAAGGCGGTGGTTTTAATATAGGTGGCGGCGATGGTGGATGGGGATCGAGCAATCGATGTTGGTGGCAACCAGCTAGCTTTAGAAACAAAGTTAATATCCAGCTGTCCGGCGACCGCGGCGCTACGGCCAGGGGCTTGGAATATGCACCCTTCCTATCGGCGCTGAAGTGCTCCATTATCGTTGGCCCGTCCACCCTCGTAATTTATGCACTCGCGTTTCGCAAGCCTCCTCCTCCTCCTACGCCCCTACCGCCGTGGAGCATCCTCCTACTGCTAGGTCGTAATAATAAATACACTCTCCTAGCGGGCTCGTTCTGGGACGGAACGAGGGACGCCCGTCGATGGCGGCTACGACTGGGATTTTTTTTTTTTGAAAATTGTTGCCAGTAAACGTCGTTCTTGATGATCACCAAATCGGATAGTGTTGGTCGGTTACGTTTCATGGTCTGTGGTAATTTTGTTTTGGGAAGTTTCTATCGTTTTTTGTGCTTAACTTGGGGCGTTTGGAAGTTTAACACATTACTGGGGAAAAATTAGTTTTTCGTACTTTATTGCATTATGTACACTGCTCGAAAGAATTATTTTCGAATATTTCGTTTCGATCGGTGGATAAACGTGAAAAACTTTTGAAAATTTAGAAACTTAGAAATTGACTAATCTCCTCACTTTCATATCGTAAGGAAAGGTGCAAAAGATCTGAGAAAATTTATTGTCATAACATTTTAATCGTCTTTGTAAGAGTGTATTGACAAGTCATTTTCAGCATGGAGAGCAGAGACGTGGTGGTCCGACGATCACGGAGGAATAGTTTTGCGGTGTAACTTCCTTCAGGATTATTCTGTAATTGAACGACGGAAGGAACGTGACGGGATAAGTAGTCAAGGGGTTGGGAGGGGGTTATTGAGTGTTGTGGTTGGTTTGAAGTTCGCATGGCGCGGAGTAACAAGCTGCCACCGTCCGGATATTTATGGGGGCCGTCAGGGGTCGAAGCCAGTAAGCCGGACCAATACGCGAGGGCCAACTTGCAAGCGAGTCGAGAAGGCCCCGAGTATATAACACCTTTACATTTTATCTTTTAAAGCGGCGTTCCTCGCGAACGTTCCCCCCTTCTTTCTCTTCCCGTAATTTTTTTTTCTCTCCAACACCTTACTACCCTCCACCTCGAAAATCAATTTTCCTTCGCGTAAGCAAATTCCGGGCCGTGCGCCCCCCCCCCTCTTCCGGTGATTTATGGGATGTGGACAAACGAGCGTGATCTTTGGTAACGAGGACTCTCTCTCCTCGATGTCGTCGCTGGCGTCTCTTCATCCCCCTTTTCTCGGCCGAAGGTCGTCGAAGGTGACGCAGTAGATTTCCACAGGCGAGATTAATGGTACGGGAAAGTGGATAATGGAACCGGTAAAGGACTCCGTTGAGTGGTGGGATTGTATCACGAGGGAATGTTTATTTAATTCTACGGGGGCAACGGTTCGATTATTACGTTAGCGTGCGAAATGTCGGTTTTCTGTGGTGAGATTGTTCCAGTGAAATAATATACTACTAATTATTTGTAGGGGATGTTGGTGAATTTTTGAAAGGCGAAAGGCAAGGATTAGAAAGGAAATAAGTATGTGTTTGTGACTTATATTCAATATACAGGGTGACTACAATTTAAATGTCGAAATTTCGAGAGCGTGTAGGGGTAGACTAAGAAAAAATTCTTTTAGAGATTTGCGCGTTTGTGCTTCGTTTTGGAGAAACTAAAAGAAATTTTCGTTTCTTCAATTACTTAGTTACACTTGTGGCATCTTGCAGCAATGCAGGTACATATTAGAACTTGCATCGACTGTTTTAATTGCACCTAGATATTGCTTACATTTGGCAAGCAATTATTTAATCCCACTAACTGTTTAAAAGTCAAGATGGCGATTTTAGATACAGCTGCTTTTCACTGTGTATTCTTCGATGAAAATACTACCCAACTCTGTTTGCCAACTAACTTGCGAAGCTAAAGAATTACACTTTTGATGATTGCTCGAAAAGTGTTTCTGAAACTTATAATTAAAAAAAAACACGTTTCAGGAGTCGTGTCGCTTTTATAACCACGGTTCGATATGCAGGGTATTCCGTTTAAATCAGGCCACACGGGGAATATTTTTTACGTAATTTAAATGGTTTCAAAAGACGAATCAGATGATGGAAAATATTATATAAGTAAATAAAAAATTTTTAAAGTTTAAGGTCATACTACACATAATAATGTTGGCTGTAACATGCAACAGGAAAAATTATGTGCATATACATAAGAAAAACATGGGTAACCTTGAAAAAAAAACCATTAAAAAATAACACTCAACAAAAATGACAAAATGTGTGCAGCCATCCGATTTAATTCAATCCCTTCATTATCCCCGATTATAACCGATATATTATACACAGTACAATGTCCAATCCCGCGGATCGGTGAGGACGACTCCCACCAAAAAAAAAAAAAAAAAGAAACACCAGTACCAAAGTTGAAAGTTATCCCTTATCACCAGCCATACACACAGGGAATCCGCCGTAAGTCCCCAAATCCAACGATTTATCGCTCACGTAGAGGCCCTCGATCCTCGTTTCCCGGGTCAGGGGGTTAAGTGGAACATCCGCGAGGAATAACGAACCAGCCGCGCGCGAAAAATTTAAAATTAGTTGGATGTAAGGTGGACGAGGTGGTAGAAATGGTCGGAACCGCGGGATACGCGAAAGTCGATAAGGGGGTCCGTTGGTTTCGCGGAGTGACCGTATTAAGGGGGGTGTAGGGGGAGGGGCCCGCAACGCCGTAGAAGGTGGGGGGACACGAGGCCATGCCAGGGCGTTAATGCGCCGAAGATTTATGCCGTAACGCGGCCAGGATGAAATTCCATCGCGGTAGGTACGCGTACATAAGTGGCGCGAGCTGGTAACCGGGTGATGCTGGGCGCGCAAGAGTTATGGTGGCTCCGGTACTGATATCCACTATAAACCCCTTGCGAGCGAGCGACCTCTCCCTCTGTGTCCTCCGCCGTTTTCGCTGGGCATACTTAATTAAATACGTATTAAGGGGCCTGAGTGTGTTCCAATGTACGGCCGTATCGTGGGGTAATATATGTTCACCTAGAACCGCGCTGGAAAGGGGGGGGGGGGACAATGCGCACCCCGGTCCACGGAATGATTACTTTCCTCGGAGGTGTTCACCTCGCCCCTCCCCATGCGACTAGAGAGGGAGGAGGAAAGAATCTGGTAATTACTTTCCGCTCTGGGGCGACCGGGTTTCGAGTCGTTTCGAGAACTTTGGGCAATCTCGAGGTGTAAGGGAGCCATTCCTTGCTGGAGGGGATGGAATTTGGTGTTATTGTGAAGTTTTGGGGGTTTCAGCGTGGGATTAGTTTGAGGGAGATTGGAATACGGTGTCTATTGTTGATGTAACGCAGCGGAGAATTGCTGTGTGGTGTTGCTGGTGAATTTTGGGGACTTTTAATTCGACGATCATCGTTAAGACGTAGAGATGGTCTATATATAGGCTAGCACTTTTACTTCAGGAGTATGGGCGTAACCAGGTTATCAATCAGGGGGGCAAAAATATTAACACGTCGACTGCCACAGTGAGAAAGGTTGTATTTAACCAGACACACTTTATTTTCTTTTTAAAGTCATAAATCGTTGAAAATGTATCCGTTTTGTTAACAGAGGCTGTTGGTCGTGTTTCAGATTATATTGTAATATTAAATATCACGCAAAAATGGTACACACAGTAGTGTCAAAAATGGCAGATAGCTATGATCCATACTGGTATGCTTACAGTTAAAAATCATGTTTCAGTCGAACATCCAATACACGTAAGACCAAAACTTCTCCCTAAATTTTTACTCTAGCCCGAGGTCAAGAACTGTTTCCTCGAAAATTACACGATAATTAACCGCTGCAGCACTTTTCACAAGAGATATCGTTCTGTCCCTTTATTCAACCCGGACCCAGCTGCGAAATACTCTCCGGGTACGTAAGCTCTTCAGGAAGGGAGGGAGAGGGGGATGTTCATAACGATGGTAAAGACTCTGTTCTTCCTCCACCTCTATCGCGAACGAATACTCTCGACCGGTGTATCGTTCGTAGCATTCCTGAGCAACCGGCGAACGACAATAAAATAAAACATTACTATCTTGGTGTAGCGCCTCCGCGTGGACGTTCTCATCCTCGCGGGAAGATTTGTTCTCAGTAATAAACGCTTGTCGGCGAACGAACGCGCCCGGGCCCTTGGAGGAATGGGCCGCCGCCATCTTGGGAGAGTACTCTTTACTGCGATTCGCTTTCGCCTTGCTAGAAAATGTCTACGAGCTTCATTGCGTAGGAAACATTGGGTTAAACGATGGCGAGGATATCTATAGGAGGTCGTTTTAGTAATCTGTACCGTAGACACCTTGGTCCAAGTCCTTGATCAAGATTCCTCGGACCTGAGGCCCCATCAGCGTTACGAAATAATTACTAGAATTACTATTTCTCTATATCGTAACGGTTGAACTTAAAATGTATCGATTTATTTAACTTTGTTCGAGAGAGCTAATAGGAAATATGATCAACGTGTGAACAAATTGTTCGTGTGACAGAGAAGTATGCTCAATCGGATGAAGCATTAAAGGGCAGGACGAAAAATATTTTCTTGAAAGGATAAATTGTTCTTTCTGCGAGTCTAAAGCTTTAGGCCAAGCATGTTAAGAGTCTATGTATCATATTCCAAAGTTCAGAGTCTTTCCTGTTCGACATTTAATTATCAAACGTGAAGATTCATTGGAATTTCGAGGACAATCTCTCTCTGCCTACGCATCGATTCCTCGAATCTGAATTTCTCCCATAATCGAGGCGGACTGACGCATTAGAACGGACGAGAAACTAGAAAAACGAGGGGGGAGCGTACAAAAAACCTTCTGAATCGAGAGAACGAGACGCAAAACAAAAGAAGCCGGTCGAGACGGCGGCAGGACAGAGGGAAGCCCGATCCTGAGAGGAATCGGGCCGAGCAGATATAATGATAACTTGGATCCCTGGTATAATGACCAGCGAAGGACAGCGCTCGAAGACACTGAAAATAATCTAATTATTAGTAAGGACGATTATAGTAATTAGATGCAAGGAAGAGGGGGAAGCCGAGTTCTCTCGGTCGAAGACGAGTTCCATGTTTGCCGCCAGCCTACCTATTACAGGTATACACCGACTATGAGCGCGCTCAAATGAAAAGGTGTACACTCTTACGGGGGCCTCCTTTTCGAGGAACCGTGGTGCCCTCGGGACAGCCGTGTGCAACCCGGACGGGAGAGAAACACCGAGCAAAGGCCGCGATCCCGGCATGCAATTATGTTGGAATCTCGACAGCGGGAGAAAGCTTCCCTCGATCGCGCTTGGCTATGCATTGAATGCAACAAATCTCGCGATAATCGTCTCTTAGAGAGCACGGTTTTGGACTTAATGGTTCCTTTTGTGTCGAATGTTTTCCACTTGTGCGAGCGATCAAGTCAGATTTAGATTCTGGATTCTTAAAAAAGGGCACAGGAACCGTCTAAGCTTCTTCGAATTTTTTTTCCAAGATCAAATTTGTCGTACCGCCAGAGATTGTAAAGTGTATATAGGTTTATGAACATAGGAACTGAAATCAGATCTTCCTCAGCTCTGCAGACTCACACGTCCGTTCTTGAGAACGCAAGAACCGAAGCCCAAGTCACATCGAAGGATTCTATATTTTGGTTCTATACAAGTTTTTCAGTCCTCAATTACCCCAAGTCGCTTCTGGATTAGGTTCTAAACAAATCCATTTGGACTTTATAGCGACTCGTTGATCCAACACTGACTTCTCTTTCTTGAACTTTATCCATAGATACTTCCTTATAAATTTTCGTAGAATAACGATATCTAATATTATCTAGGAAACTCCCATTTCACTCCTTGTATTTTCTTTTTGATCACATGTTGTCGATCTTCATTCTCAATTCGCACCCGTTTAATAATCCTCGTCATCGTCGAAAATACGAAATCCATCGACTGTCCTCGCATCGGTTCATCACTTCCCAGTTCCACCCCCATTCAGAAGATGCAGCACTCTCCCTTCCCCGAGTCACAGAGGACATCCAAATTCTTTTTTTTTTTCTCGAAGGATATCCACCAGAAGCATAATAATCCCAGAGCTGCGAATCAACCTGCGCCCGCTCGGACTCACCCTTCGGCAACTCCTCGAAGCAGCGGCGGAGGATTCTTTTCGTCCATTACAAGCATCGGAACGGCGTCGTTATTGTATGGAACGAGGCGTCCTCGTTATCGTCGCTTATCGCTAATAAGATCGCTGGACCGCTCGTTATCGTCGTCGTCGCACTCGCCCTGTCCTCATTTTCGTACGATTGCGATCGTTAATTATCCCTATCGCAGCTGATCGTCGTCCTCCTCTTCCACTTCCTCTTCACCCACCCCAAACCCCCAACCTGGTCCGCCCCCTCGTCGTCGTTGTCCCTCCCCCGCCGTTCAGCTTCTCGTCGCTCTGTCGCCGTTGTTGTCGTCGTCGTTCTCCTCGTCATTATCATTCCGGTAATTACCGGTGTATTCCCTCGTTATCATCTTGTTATCGCTCGACCGTCCTGCTTCCGCGGCCGATCGAATTTCGAAGAGATATCCTGGCTCGTAGAGGTCGTAAACACCGACGATCATCCCGCGCGATTTTCGTTGGTGACGAGAGAGACAGCCCCAGCTAACCTCCCCACCTGTATCGACGATTTCCTAGTCGACGATTTCTTAGTCGACGATTTCCTAATCGACGATTTTCTAGTCGACGATTTTCTAGTCGACGATTTTCTAGTCGACGATTTCCTAGTCGACGATTTGGAAAAATGAATCTCATTTTTCTTCACATTAACCCAAACACAGTTCGATTATTTATATTTTTAGTTCTATATTATACAATTCCTGTGTGTTTCTTCGTTCTGTTGGACACGAATTTTGCTTATGCGTGCTACAAATTATGATCGATATTATTAATTGACATTCTCGCGTACGTTAAATCGATCCTGTTTCTATTCCTTGTTTGCATGGGAGTAAGAGGGCTGCCTCGGAACAATTCTTACGAGGCCGTCAATTATTCCCGAAGCGTTTCGTTGAAATGGGAAACGATAGGTACGCCCCAACGGTTAGGATAACGCGAATGATCGACCTGACTTCGACCTAATACGCACTCTGACTTCGATTTAAGTATAGCGTTAGCCCCGATCTCATCGGATCCAAATGAATATCCCACCGTCGGCATATGGTGTGTAATTTCGTTGCACGGAATCATATTCCGACGAAATGTCGGGTTCCTACTGAAAAAAAATGTTTTCGAGGGACGATGGAGGGGGTAAAGAAAAAGAAAAATAGTCAGGTTGATATACTCGTTTCAGTCCATTCACATTAGTGCATGCTAAACTCATAAACGTAATTAATCTTTATTCGATTTCAATCGAATTTACTGAATCTTGAGTTTTATTCTTGAAAAAAAAATCTTTATCGTGTATTAAACTCCGAGTAATCAAGTTAATTGCGGTTTGAACGTCGTGTTTCGAAAATCTACGTTGAAATATTACGCATGAACAATACTTTCTAGTGAATCAAAACATAGATTAACCCCTTACACTTATTTTAGTCCTCTTGCAAGTATTCAGGTGAATTTATATTCTGTTATTATAGAAATTTATATGACTCCAATAGCTTACATATATTATACTCTAGCAGTAGGCAAATATGTATATTTCCTTAATTCAATTTTAATTCAAGTCCAATTTAATTCAAGAAATAGTTACTGGCTTTTATTTAACTGCGCCCGAGGGTTAAATTCACAGGAATAAGAATAAACGGTATATTACGATTGTGAAACTTTGCAGAAAGGATTAACATTTGAGAAAAATATAAACATAAATTATTAAGAGCGTACAGGTTTCTGTAACGAAGATTAGCATAGGACTTGTCCAGAAATAAAACTTTAT
Source organism: Dufourea novaeangliae (assembly GCF_001272555.1). Lineage (NCBI taxonomy): Eukaryota > Metazoa > Arthropoda > Insecta > Hymenoptera > Halictidae > Dufourea > Dufourea novaeangliae. The sequence goes on along the minus strand of NW_015374010.1, from coordinate 123,898 downwards.
GGATATTAAATTAAAAGATCGAGCGGGAAATGTCTGTGCAGCAGGTACACTACCGGCCAAAAGTGTGAGACCAGAGTTCATGATAGATGGAACAGTAAACTCATCATTCTGTTATCGTATTAATAAAAATTACGAACTCAGTACATATGGGAATCATTTCTTATTAGTTTGAACATATTGCCTCCATTTAATTATTTGTAGAACAATATTTTTCTTTTTCTTTAATTATCGAATCTGGTCCCGTACTTTTGGCCGTTAGTGTATATCGTCGTGGCACGACGTTAACCAGCTGAGACCACGTAACTACTCAGACTCGTGATGCGTAACTCACGTCTAAATATAAAAGCAACGAGTCAGACTCGTTATGACTTTTCGGGAAGCGGTAAACATTAGCGCGTTAAACGTGACGTTTATGTCTCGTAAAAAATAAATACCTTGAAATCGCCGAAGACTTTTTTTTATCGGCTCCCCCTGTACATTCGTGTTTACGGGCAGAAACTAAATCAAAATTCCATAAGGAAATCCATAAATTTCGTAATCTTGTTTCTCGCTTAAATTGTTTCTGCATCGGCGATCCTTGACGGTGTACAGTTATTTTCAAAGTATACATCCCCCAGTGAGCCTAAACAAAATGAGACAGAAATTTCAGAAATGGAAAACACCAGATTTTTTTTCTTCATTACAAACAGTATATTAGGCATAACAGCAAGTGATCTATTATATTTTGTCGAGTTCACTACTTATTTTTACGGAATTCAGAAGCCTATGCCTGATTCAGTGACTATTTGGCTTTATTCTACAATGTTCGTCGCCATCTTGAACGAAGAAAAAGATAGATGAATATCTATTGAAATTTAAACTGTGTTACCAGTTTACAAAAACGGAATGGCGGATCACTTATCGATACACCTAGTATTATTTTTTATTTTCACGTGAATATATTTTCCTTTTAAACGGGACAAAAAATTACGCAATCCGTCTTCTTTCGCAGTACAATCGACAATACCATCAATTACGGTACACTATCGTTTCCTCGAAATATGATTTATCCGCTCTGCTGAAAAAAAAGACGATAAAATATCCACATTCTATAGAACGTGATCGTTCTGTTATTTCCCAGTCGTCTAATTATTTCGAGCGTTCGACAAAGAATCGAATCCTTTCCAACTGTGGTTTCGTGAATTACGTAGCAATTGAAGAACGCACACAATATGGCCGATGAATCTGCACCGATCGTTCCTAAAATTTTCTGCTCCTCCGATCCTCCGAAGCGATACGTCGTCGTCTCCACGTAAAAACGGTACACGATGATTCTCTCTCGGCTGTCCTTCGTCAGACTGAAAGCAACCGGTCATTTATCCGGTCGAATAATCATCGATCGTAATGAACAATCCTCGCGACTAATTGGACCAGATTGTACGCGCTGGTTCTTATTATACTCGTCGATCTACGCGTGACATTGCTTTGCGAGTAATTGCGGAGCTTTGCGTTACAGCGATCATCATATCGGAACGGCAGCCCTGAAACGTTCGTGAGTCTCTGTAATCCTCAGAAGACGCGTTTACTACACTTTGTGTGTGCCCCTCTTTCCTTAATTAATATCTTGAAACCCTGATTAACGACCAGACTCCGATGTCCACTCACAATGCCGCTTTTGGAAAGTGGAAAGAAGATTTCCAAGGGCAGAAAGAGGATTACCTTCAAGACAATCCTGTGGAATTATTGTTAAGATTAGTAATCAATGATTTATGCCAGGTAACCAAGAATGTTTGTGCCGTTTCAATCATTAGAGATAAATGGCATACTAAGTGGATCAAACAATATTTTATTCATGAAAATAGTCACTTTCGACTTCTATTACCTGTTCTCAGCGATCTAACAACTTTTTTATTCAAGTTTTCCACCCTGGTATGAAAAAATTGCTTCAACTCCCTGTCGACGTCGTAAATATTTGTTTATTACTTACTGCATCATCTCCGTATGCGGAGAATATTTCCCTAATGGCTTCCAAAGCGCTGGTGACCAATTTGAATTCATAAAGTAAACAAGCCCGAATGATTTACTTTGACATAGTCATACTAAAGTCACAATAAGATCTCTTTTTCAAAACTATAAATAACCATAAATTCTCCGTTACATAAGCTTTTGTTTAAGCATACATAGCTACAAATTTAATTGATAGAGTGTGCACATATACAGCTTGACAATGAGAAAACCTAGAAACTGTACATGTTAAAAGTCTCAAAACGTTTTCATTAGACCATGTATCATACAAATAAATCTTATCGTCGTTGGAACGATCTGCATATCAGAACTTTAATATCTTGCCCGTCACAGTTCCCCCTCCATTTCTCTTTCTCTGTAGTCGTCGTCGTCGCCGTTGTCGTCGACGGTAATGAAATGGGTCCTCCCTTTTGAATTTCCATCGGCGGCAGCTAGCGTCGGGCGCCGTGAGCGAGCGGTTCGGTGAAAGCCTGTCGTCCAGATGGCCCCACCGATAAGCAGAACCGGTAATTAATAATTAACGGTTAACAATTAAGAGTGGAAATTAGCGCATAACACCAGCCAGGTTTAATTGGACGCAACACACCAGGGGCCAAGGGGGGGGGGCAGGTGGTTTGCTCGCGACAGGAACGCGAGCGCCGATTCCTTCGATGTCGTTGTCTTCGGTCTCTGAATTTCATTTCCTAGCCTGGGTTACGTCACTGATTCGATAAACATTACGTGGGAACGGCAAGATACTCTTTCGGTATAATTATGCTGGGGATTATGAGAGTGGAGTAAGTCAAAAATCGAAAAAAATTAACGATCTGTCGATCGAACCTAAATATCTGAATTCAAGGTCATCTGAAGGTCATAGTCTAGTAAGTAGTTGAATTTGTCTTGTTATCGGTTAAAGCGTGGAGAAGTCAACAATATATAGTGTCATTTCCCAAAAAAAATTTGTGGAAATATTGAATATATTGAATATGTAAATACAGTATTCCGTCGATCACTGTCCGATTGGTTCTACACGATTTTTGTCACGGCATCAGCCCGACTACTAAGGAGGAGGGGTCGTGGAACCTCTCAAGCTCATACTCTGTTGCCTCCAGCCCTCGTTTTTATTGACAAAAGGAAAAAAAAACAACTTTACAAGGGTTTGAAGCATTTCTCCTGTACGATGCTTGTCGCTACGCGGACCCGAGTTCTTGACAATAATCGACAGAACACTGTATGTAGCAGACAAATCATTTCTTTGTCATATTATCCGAAATTCTTAAAAAATGATGGTTAATCTTAGACGATATACACCCTGTATATACAATGCTTTTTTCCTAAGATTCATTATTCGCAATACTCTTTTAAACAAAACAGAATTGACTTTATCGAATTATATATTTCTCTAAACTTCAAAGATCTTGAATTTTATGCTCCACAAGTATATGTATGATCAACTGCTCGAATGTTTTTGCTTCGAATAATTCGTTGAGTCTGATCAAGAATTTTAGTATCGATACTTCCATATGGAACAAACGCAGCAACAGGGGTCGAAACAAGAAGAATAAAAGAAACAGCATTGCACATAGATCAAGGCGGAGGTTTTAATACGATCTTATTAACGTTCCCGCGATATTAAGGCGGCATTTTCATTAATCCAGGACAGCCTTGTTTGTAACCGCGTGCACACTCGAAGCGAAGCTTCCAAACACAACCGCGCCAACTTCGACGCGTCCATTTGTAATTGAAGCCCGCAACTTCGTGGCGCCGCGACATCAAAGCGCGACGCGGAATGAAATTTCGGTCGCCGCCTGTTACACGTCGCTTCTTTCTCTCGCCCTGTCGCGATTGTTACATTCCAAACGCTCCGAACGGGCCTATTCACTGCAAAATATAACAAGTGTCTAAATATTTTTTTGACACGAAAACTAGTTACAACTAATGCAGCCAACAACAGACTAATGAAAACTAGCGATAACTCTAAAGTTACACAGAGTTTTCTTTGAGTAGCAAATTTTACAAAAGTTTCGAAATAACGTAATTCATAGTAAAGTATTGTAATCTAGGGTTAAAGGTTAATTGACAACGCTTATGACGCTATAAAGTAACAAAAGTAGACTAAAATAATTAATTTTGAGGAAATATCATATTTTCTTCATACAGATCAGGTGTCCTAATACTTACGAGCGTTAGTGTACATGTTCAAAATACAGGTAGTAATAGGTTAAACACTTCAATCGCAGTAGCAAATTATATTCATAAAAAATCTCAAGAATTCTAACAGAATACCGTAATAATTTCTCCTTTAAGCCTGATCTAAGGGTAAATTAAGAGACTCCTTATCTACAAAGCACTAAAATTTAAAAATCCATTAATAGGCAACCGGTCAGTAAAGTGTGAATTCATTTTCGCTTGTTAACATGTTAATATCATAACCAGACCGCGAATGTTTCACTTTAAACCCGCACTTTCACGTACTAATTCACGAACACAAGAGTTAAACAGAAGTTCATTATCCGAACGAATGGATTTTTCCACGGCTAAAGAAGTAAATAAAGTCGAGTTACACATTATTAAACTTTCTTTATTTCACCATCTTACACTCGGTTGTATCCGTCATAAAAACATAATGAAAAACTTGTATACACTGCCCCCCTACAAATATAAATACACCAACGTATGGAAAAATCCAATTTAAATTCATCGGCAGCTAATTGTTTTAATATTCCCGTCGTACATAATTACCTGTTTCCCGTAATCCAACGGTGGGGAGCATTACGAAACGTTCCCCCTAGGAATAGAAAGGAAAATCGAGGACGGGGATCCCGGATAATTTACGTTTCCGCAGAGTGTCGGAATGATTTCTTTTTTTTTTTAATTTCCTGGTCGGCGTAGGCGTGACGACATCAAAGGTCCAATTTTCTGGCCGCTAATTCGAATCAGCCGGGTCCCCCCGCCCGGAAACCACGAATCCGTAGTGGGATCGATGGAGGGGGAAGGAGGTGAGATCGTCTTCTCGATCACGGTAACGGGACCTCCGACAACGACCGGAAACGAACTGATGTGCGCGTTGCAGCGACGCCTGACAAAGCCTAGCTCTAATTACATCCCTTTATGATCTTTTCCGGCATCCAATCAGATTTCCTCGTTTTCCTCCGCTCGGTAACCCGGTTAACTCCTCGGCACTGCATTCCGTCGGCGGAAAGGCAGAGGTTGAATGGTGTCATCTGTGATCAATTCGTTCGTGTTGCTGCGGCTGGACGAAAGTTAATTTGATCGTGAGTAAGTCATTGTATATGTCACAGTAAACACGTGAAGTTTAGTAAATGTATATCCTTAGTTTACGTACGATTTTAGCAGACGTATGAACCGAATATAAGAATGTAAGACTGTATCACAAATATTCGGAGAGAATTGTATTATTTATTTTCGTGTGTAGAAAATATGTTGGTCTTATAACGATTCGCATAACTTCTCTGTCCCCTCGTTACACCATATTTTGTCAGTGCACATGAAAATGATACGATGCTGTACGCGTAGGAATAGAATAAGGACCTAACGAAGACAGAATAAGGTAATCAATACCGATAGGGTAGATCCAGATCCAAAAAGCCTCTAAAACCTTATACGTCGGCCATCGCTGTAATTCATACAAAGAATAAAACATTCATTATTTCATAAATCGCTCTAATCCAACCTGATTAACCCTACTACAGAACACAGACACAACGACAAACATTGCCATACCATCAAAAGTCTGCTTTCTAGCCCCTTAAAAAGGACCACGGACAAACAGTTGATTCCAACCGAACACTGCCTATAATAAAATCGGAACGTTTCCATGAAGTCATTAAGAGAAGTAGAGAGAATTCAGCGGACAATAGTGTTCGATTGGTTATCAAACACCACATGACTGTCAACACCCAATAATACCGTGGGCTGGCGTTGAATAGCCGGGCTAATTACATCAAGAGCGGCCGAACGAGGTTAAAAGTCGTCGTCGTTCGGTCCAGGCCAACCGGTGGAAATGCAAATACCGTCGAGGAATTTCGTCAACCGGCGAACACACCGGGGGGATGCGTCCCCATTAGAATTCATAAAACGGGGCTGACCTGTCCCTTCGTTCGTTAAGGGCCGTGAGAGACCTGGCGTGTGACCTGCACCGTACACGCCCACCTTAATTAACAATGATCGTCCTTCCTGGTAGCTCAGCGGGTGCCGTTTCGGGTCTGACCTATCCCGAAAACTTCTGTCTTTTTGTCCCCGCGGCGGGTAACGAGTACCTTTTCTTCGTCCGGTGTACCCAAACGCAGCCTTATTTCGCCTGGTCCTCCTCCCCTCTGGCATTAAGGGTGCATACCCGGGATCTAACGGTGCTGGACCGTTTTCCAGGGGGAAGTGGGGGTGGAAAATTTCGAGGAGAGCAACCTGCGTGGCAAGGTAGACCTATGGGCCCATTCTGTTTATTCGTGTTAAAAGTTTACCGACTGGTAATCTATTAATAGGCTTTTAAATTTCAGTGTTTATAGATAAGAGGTAATTGTTGCGTTAGAGTTCTTGTTAATTTTCGTGAATCTAATTTACTACTGTGATTGAACTGCTTGATGGTAAAAACATAGCGAGCAGGTTTAGATTGTGGTGTAGCCGACTATTCAGCTGGCTGAGAAAGCAAAGTCAGTGAAATATGTGCGATATCACACAGAGAGGCAGCTGAGTAATCAGCTAACTGAGCTTGTTAGTTGATTAGTTATTACCCTGATAGCTGAATTAACGTTTAATTAACGACAGAAGTCAATATGTTGATGCTCTCCGTATAAGAAACATTCGAGGTATCAACCCCTCTTTCTCCACGAATACAGATCTCACGAAGGAATAATAGAACCTATTACTACACCTATTATTATCAACTTCGAACGTAAATTCTATAAATTTCTTTCAGAAGATTAAACTTACATTTAACTAACGATAAAATCCGATAAGGTAATGTATAAGAAACATTCGAAGAATCATCCCCTGTTTCTCGATCCCCACGTCACACACAGCCCCTTTACGAACCTTTTATTCGCCTCCGCAACAGAAACTCGTATTGGCGTTCGTCCGCGAGACGGCTCGCCCGTTTCCGTGATACGAATCCAGTCGTTGGGTCGGCTCGTAGATGCTCGATTTAATTGCACGGAACCCGGATAAACAAATAAACCAGTTCGTGGTGCAGTTGTCGTAAAATGTTTATTACGGCAATCACTCTAGGTAGGTCTCTCTCCCCCTTACAGTAACAATCGAGTACATCTTTATCGCGTGGACGAAGAGAAAGGGAAGGGTAGATCGAAGCGAGTCCGATCCAACGGTGGATAACAAACACCGAAGAAAAACAGAGAAAAATCTAAGGGGTTCGGGGTGGGGGGTTGTACAGTGAAGAAGATTGCGTTCGCCGTACCACAATCCACTGCTTTAATGCCCCACACACGGGTCTGGATTGAATTTAAATATTTCCACGGCCGACAAACTCTTTCGTGAATTGCCCCCGTCGTAAAAGGTGTCCACCCATCCTTCGCCAGGTTCGTAACCCATCTGCGAATCGTTTCGACTACGAACCGTTCTGTGTTTCTATGGGATTCACGAACGGCATTATGAAAATCGTTTCGCTCTCCGGTCTTGAGGACCAATAAAATTGCACCGAAACCTCCCCCCCCCACCCCCTCAAACCGCCGACGGTGAAATTAATATCAGACCTGGCACAGTTTCATCGCGGGATCTAATGCAGAGCGGTCGGTCTTTACGATCAATTCCCGAACTGGTACCTGGCCGGACAAATATTGTTGCCTTGAGGAATTTTCTTATGAAAGAAGTTTTTCGAAGGCTGTTTGAACTGTCCACCGATCCGGTCCATCGATCTCTAGATATTTACACGAAGAGTTACGGCGCTTTAATGCTATTTTGTTCCCCTTCATTGTGTAATTAACCCTTTTTGGACCACTTCAGTTATACATTTGTATAGAATTCTCCGCTAGGTGGTGATAGTGAAAGGAAAGTCGAATTCCTCTCTGCCAAGGGAAGACAGATCCCCCTCCGACTTTGATGGAATTTCGTATGTCTGTTAAGCAGTTAAAAATAAGGGATACGTATTTTTTTTTATCGACCCAGACGCGACTTTAAGGGGTGAAACCACCCCTCGAAGTTTTGATCCGAACTTTTTTTGTTATAAACAAATTATATTTTGGACAATTTGTTAGCACCATATTATTCTACATAAAAAACCGCAAACCTCATCCATTTTTCATGTATCTCCTCTGGTTTACGAGATAGTACTTTCGATAACTACTACAACTACTACTAGTAACACTACTAAAATTCATAGAATTGAAATAACGTACGTGTAACCCGCGACGATAATAAGTTAATAGTGATGATATACATAAGAACTATATAAGAGTTGTTAATGAAATTTAATGCATCTGCTATACACCTTGTAATAAACCTGCAAACCTTACAACACCAAGTGTATTCCTCCCTATTTAAATGATCAAAACAAACGCAATACCCTACACAGAGTATTTCCAAATCTACCGATAAGTCCCTAACGTCCAAGTTAATCCATTGGTATATCTAGGCCCACAAGCCACAAAACATTTAGCAAATCTCAGTCGAACACTTTCTCCGATCACCGTTCACTTGTCCTGTCCCCTGAAATAGCACCTGCTTGTCACGTTAACGAGAACCAGCCCGGAAACACAGAATCTAACCTCCATGTTTCTCTTGTTACAGATATCAGCAGAGAGCCGGAAGACGAGAGCCTCCGGTTCGAGGCGAGCTGGGCCCCAGTAAGCTTCGAGCTTCGGTAGGGCCAGAAGAGCTTTTGTTTTTTCGTCGTGGGAAGCTGTTGGTGGGCTCGTCGGGCCCACCCTCTCATCGGTCAAGCTGGCGAGCGCTCTAACCGCTGGTATGAACCCCCACCATCCGGGCCACTCTGCAGCCTACCCGCATCATCCCTCGCTCTCGAGCAGTCCCCATCATTCTGGGCCCCATCACGGTTACAATACCGGCGGGGGTGGCGGCGGCGGGGGCGGCGGTGGCACAACCACCACACCGGACCTGCCGAGCCCCCATTCGCCACCCCACGGGCCCAATATCGATCCGGCCGCACCGTACGCATCGATGCAACAGGGCCAGGGTATGGGCAGCAACGGGCATCATCACGGCGCCGCCGGAATGATGTCCGATCATCCCCATCACCCGGGTCACCCGCACCCCCACCTACCCGGACACCCCGCTTATCCACCGGTTAATCACAACAACAATTGTACGCTTAAGGTAAGTGGATATGTATCGTTTACCAATGCTCCTGGAGCCTATTTGTTTCGTTTGAAATATTTATTGTTCAATGTCGAGGATCTTCGAACACCCATCGAGGTTGTTATAAAAAATATAGGTATATATTGGTAACCGCTAAAAATTATTACTTAAAAATAAGAAATTATACGTTAAATTTGAGAAATGTCTTGCATCCGTACAGAGCACACTATATTCAGCGAAATACTCTTATCAGAAAAAATTCTTTTCGCACGTCGACCACGTTTTCGCAGTCCAGATCATATACAATTAAATTCTGACGAGTACCATTCGATTTGAACATCCCTCCGATACTAAATATTGTCCAACTGGAACATTAATTGATCGACCAGTAATACGAAACCATAAAAAGAAAAAGAATCAATCGTCGGCTATTATTACATCCCTCGTATTTATTTAGTGGCCCATTTAGCATTATTCACCCATTCTCGCTCGTCAGCTGCCAGAGGGACCGCGTCAACGGAACAAATTAAATTAAGGGTCGTCCCCCCTTTCGTAATGACCCGAACGTCTCCACGGCTCTCCGCCATTTTTCGTCGTCCACCATACACACACATACACGCATACTTACGTACATATACGAATCCTCTAGCGCCACGAACGGTTCACCGTGCGCGATTAAAATGCACTTTCTACGCGGCGGGGCCGTCGCGCGAGGATGGTCACGAGAAAAAGTTTTCAACCGGAAGCACCTGGAACGAGTACGTACAGCATTGTTCGCGTAATAACCAGTGTCGGTCGTTTATTACGTAAGCTCACTTCGCTCGACGATTTCCCGGCCAACGAGAGAAACGTGTCCGTAATCTCTGTTGGTACATTCCCGATGAGAGCATAAACGATCGACGAGTGTACCGAAGTCGAACAGCGAAGCTAACAACGAGCTTGTAGTCGATAATATCAATTATCGAGTGGGACTAATGTTTGAACACTTTGGAACTGGTACAATGTAGTTTGAAAGTTATCGAACAACGTGCTAGAGTGATTCATAAATGTTACTTGTCAGTCTATTTTGTTTGCCCATTTTAGAAGTATTTGCAACACAGAAGAAACAAATAATATAGGTACGTGAATTAGTCCTAATTTGAAAGAGCAGATATAATAGTAGCTAATTATATCGCGAGATTTCAGTTCATAAATTTGGAGATTCTGGGAGAGCGTGAAGTGTATCAATAATTGGGGTGCTTGTAGAAAACATTGTAAGTGTCAAAATGGAAAATTTTGATTTTTTTATCGAAAGATATTCTACGCGCCATTGAGGATATTGTAGCATTGAATTTTTATGAAATAATTATGAATTACCCTAGTAGGTGTTACGAATAATCGTCTAACATTAGATGGAATTCGAGCTTGAATTAATTTTTCGTCAGAGACCAATGAAAGGATCATTCCAACGAAATCATTTTTAAGATTCGTAAGAGACATAATTTTCGAGTTCTGAAATAGGAGAATAAATTCAGCAGGCGTAAATCGAAAACGAAGGAGGAACAGCGTTGTTCGACTTCAAAACGCGTTTCCTTGAAAACAGGTTCTCCAACACTGACCGTCCCTCCTCGCTCCGGGTCACGTACGTTTATTCGCCACTGCTCTCGAACAAAAATTCTCCTATGCCCACCGAACTCTCGGAGACCGAACTAGATTCATTAACCAACCCTTTCCTGGTAAAATCGAGTCAGAATCGTCGTGGCGATTTGAATCTGGGATTAATAAACATGAACACTATTCATTTCACTATTCATTTTCTTCTGAAAATTTACATAAAGTTAACTGAACGTTATAATAAAAGTTGCAAATGATCAGAGAAATTATATTCCAATCATCGTTACAAGAGAGTACTGACAACTAATTTTCACTTATTTGCTAATTCCAGTGTTAATTTTCAATTTAACACGTTGAAATGTGCAGTAAATTGTATAACTGACTGTTCTGAATCGTTTAGTAGTTCTAGTATTGAATCGAAGAGCAACACAGTTATACTGATTTTAATATTCAACTTTCTCCAGTAAGTGTACATTCACGATAAAAACAGAATGGATTTTGCTTCTGAACAAGTACCAATAATAAAGTAACTGCACCGAATAAGGCCGTCAGAAGAATCGTCAGACAAGGGGTTAACAAATAGCCACTTCGGTATCATTAAAATCCACTAACCGCGTAACGAAACAATCCCCCCTCACGAAACCCTTTTTCAAAAACCACGTGACATATACCACCGGAAAAACCTCCTTACCCCAACAAACCGTTCCGATTGACACGGTTCTCGGAATCGAAAAAGCGTTCCGCCCTCGGTGGACAACAACTCGCTCTCTTACAGGTGAGAGTTAGCCTCTAACGGGAGGTCGGGTCAGGATCATCGCGACGAGAAGAGAAAGAGAGAAGATGAACGCGCAGGGTCGCAGGCTAAAATTCAGAAGGCATTACCCGTCTACGTGACCCTCACTTAGCTCGCCATTGACAAACGTAACAATATAGGCATTTACCATGGAGAAATATAATTGAATAGGGGCGGAGGGGACTACGAGGAACCAGGGGTCCCCCTTTACCACGGTCCCCACTTTCCCCCTCCTCCCTTCGTCGCTCCGTGTTTCACTCCATAATACACTATCTGTCTCTCTCTCGTACGTTCCCTACCAATGGTCTCGCCGTCCTTGTCAGGCCTGGCCGTAGCTATGGATGGGTCCCGTCCCCTTTCAACGTTAGTTAGGTCCTTTCTAGGCTCACCTTTTTATTCCCCCCACCACACGGGGCCTTCTCCCCCCCCCCCTAACCTCCTCCCCACCGCTTCTCCACGGCAGGGCCGGGGTACCTGAACCCGGGGCCTCGCGAGGAGGCATTCAGAGGCCCAAAGCAACGACGGACCAGTCAGTTCACTGTTGACTTCGGTCGCGACCGGTTCGCCTTTTTCTCAGCATCGCGCGCCGCGTGTTTCTCTCTGTCGCGTCGCCCTCCTTCTATCTGTGTATGCATGTGTGTGTTGTGTATCTGTTGTTCTCTTTATTTCGGTGACCCTGACGACTGGATACACTCGTGGTTCGTTCGGGTGTATACCAAACGTCTCTGATCGAAGTATACTTGGGGGTCCGTTACGGATGGTCCACGCGAGAGACGTTGCACGAACGATACCTAGTCGTCGCCGACGGGAGGAACCGTAAAACTTCTCTGTCTCCGCGTTTGTGACCGAGTATTTCGAGTTTGGTGTTCAGTGAATGATCTACCGGTTTTTCCAACCCTTTTTTGGATACTACGTGTGTGGATTAAGAGCCGATATTTAGTTTGGTGATTCGCCACGAGACCTGGTGCCTACGTATATACGTGATTCCACAGAAGTGTGGCCTTTGTGTGCTGACGAATGAGATCGTTGGACCGGTGAATACAGCCGAGAAAAGGCTGTCTTCGAGTTTTTCTTTTTGTTTTTTTTTTTTTTTGGATAGTGTGTGAGAGACCGATTGTGGATCATGGAGGTTCACGCGCATCACTACAACGCCATCGCGTCGCGGATGAACCATATGAAGTGCTTCCCCGGGGATAAAATTGTAAGCATGGAGAATCTTTGTTTTTGTTATGTACTTTGAATTATATTATTCGAGCGGTGCTAGGGATTGACCTGGATGTTCTTGTTTCCTTATTCATCGAGGAATCTAGTAGGTTCAGGCGATGAATTGGATAGTTTTGGAGCGATGATGCTAGGTTCGGCGGATGTCTGTTAAGTGGTCGAAACCTATTTTAATCTTCTTTAACACGTTCGCTACCAGCGTCATATGCGTGCGACTTTCGAGTCAACATACTTTCTTAGGTAAAAGAAGAATGCGCTTCGCAATATTTACCTGTATTTTATGTCAGTCGTAATATCTGTTTTGAGTATTTTTAATATATGATCAAGGAGACAAGGACAGTCCATTGAATAGAATACTAAAAATCCAAAGTAATATGTGACTAATGTTTTTGAATATAATTATGGTAATTTTTATTTTGTCATTTTGATCAAAAATCGTTCAAATCGCATAAACCAACCTATTAATTTAATTTTCAAAAGAACCCATCACCCTTCTGATAAAAACAGGATCCACGTTAATTGTCGCTAGTTTTTACCATTTACTGACCACGTCCAAAAATCTTTCAAAATCTCCACTCCCCAATCACAGAAAATTTATCTAAAATTTTTCCGATACAACAACCCGAAATCGTCGCGAAACGGAGCAAATTGTCGCACGTTTATTCGTTTCAACCCCGTTATCAACGAGAGAAATTCGGAACCGCCGTAGTCGAAATCCCACCACCACGCGTGTCCGTCCCCAATCGGATTTGACTTTGGCCGGGGTAAATTGCTTAAACGACTCCGGTAGCTTCGATTGACTTGATTTGTCTCGATACTCGACTGTTTCCGACTACAACGTTGCGTTTAATGGTATCAGCGCCGATCGAAGTTCGCAACTGGCCCCCCTCTCTGCATGTGCCCCACGCTGAAATACATATTCATCGGCCGATCTTATTCAATGGAAGACAACGCAACACTCTTTTTTTTTTCTTTCTCACTCTCTGTTTTTCTCTCAACAAGACATTTCTTATCAGTGTGAAAGTGTGCTGAACTAATTAAATTTTTCCCGACGGTCGGAACGATTGCGAAACAAATACACTTGGGTGTAGTACGTTTGTGTTTACGTTGATCGCATGATTTCGAGGCAGGAACCGAAAAGGTGCGCCCCGGTGGTTCCGATAAATTCGTATCTGGATTATATCTGGACCCCAGAATCAAAGTCTATTAAATCGACTTTTTTAAAAATGACATTTTACATTTTTCCCGTATCAAATTTATCACTCTTTCTGATGGTAAAATTCTTTCGTTCTAATCCGTGTAATTTTTAATATAATTTTTTTAAAGCGATATCTTCTGATTCACCACTTCTACATATAGACACTTGTCTCTATTCAATAATTCGAAGGTAGTGATTGTTTCTCCTTGAATTCTTATCAAATGGTTCCAGAATTACAAGGTTCTTCAATACTGAAATTTTAATACTGTGACTTAATACACACTGTCGTTGGTATCCAGAGATATTCTTCCAGGAGAGGAGGGTTATCATTTGTTTAAACGAGCGCGAAAGTAGGCCTCTTCGTTCGGAAGGAACGACGCGAGAGGATGGTCTGGGTTGTGGAGAGAGCGAAAGGAGAGACACGAATAATTCCTCGTGAAACCTGATACCATTTCTGTGGTTGGATAGTTCACTTGTGAAACTGTGATTAGATTTTTTTGTGTTTGTCTATTCATAACGACCACATGTACTTTTCGGGTATTACTGATCGTTTTGAAGGCTGTGTATTTTCTCGACGGAATCTTTAAGAAATTCGAAGCCTTTAGAAATACAAGGCAGTAGTATTCCGTTTGAACACCTGTGGATAAGATTTGGAAATCTGAAATATTTTATCTCTGTTTGAACTTGTGCTTCAAGGATTAGTACGGGTTCGTGTGTTTGAGCCCGGTCGAACGCTCGACTCGGATATTTTACGTTTAACATATGCACTCTTCGATAAATCTCGTTTAATGCAGGTTAATAAACGAGGCACTATTTCTGTATTTATTTCGAATGAAACTCGAACATTTATGCTACCTGAATAATGTTTTTTATTTGTTTCCAACAGTTTACAGCAATTTGACTGAAAGAAAGATTGGATAATTTTTCTGAATTCAAATTTTATTCCCTTATCGTGAACATAATGAAGTTATCTAGGTACACCGAATATTTTGATTTGATATTTTACACCATAGGTATTTTACTTATATAGTGGTATATGTATCGAATAAGTTTACTGTATGAGAAATACAAAAAGATTTCGTTTCATTAATGATAACTTCTCTGCGACATTTTTTCTTTGTATCGAATCGATCGACGCGCCACGAACAATCGAACGATGAACGATTCTGCCGCGCCGGTGGTGTGATTACCACGAGTTTCATTCGATTATAGTAACTCCGCCCGTAATTGCGAAGTAATTGCGAAAGAAGTGTCATTAAGTCTCCGAAGGGGAGGGGAAACGGTTTTTTCCCCTCGATGAATTACACGACGGCGGCGCACGCGTTGCTTTCCGTGGTCAGCCGCACGCACAACGGTCCAGAATAAAAATTCAGCAGCTCGAATAGTATCTACCAAACAAATTTCTTTTATTTTTCAAAAAAAACTTGCGTCGACTTATTCTCAAGTTCCTAATTTATTATCTGTAAACCATTTCGAAAAATTTACCCTTGAAAAACAAACGTTCCAAAGTTTAGTTATTTTCGTGTATTACAAACTTTGTATACATATTGAAAAATTTTCTTAATTCTTCATCAAGTTTTTAAAATTCATGACTTAAAATACGGACGATTCGCCCCAAAATGTTTGTTCTTTTCTTTTTTTCATAAATAGTGATATTATTTGATAAAACGCAGTTTACAAACGTGGATTAAAATAGAGAAAAATTCTACAAAAGAAAATAATGTCCACTGTTTAGCTTTGTTCTTAAAAATTCGTCCTTTAACGAAGATGTCGAGAAAGTGTTAGGTGACGTCGTGGAATAGGATCCATTAAGATTCAGAAATTTTTCTCGCTCACATATTTGTACGTAGATAAAATTATAATTTTTCAAATTTTTGACTTCTTGAGCAAAATGAGCTGGCAAATTTTGATTCTGGACCATTGTACAACAGTTCGCGCGTTTACAAAAACTGGCCGCCTTGAACCCTTTCCTCCGGGCTGCTCTCGTATCGACCATAGCCTCGCGCGATATTTCGCGAGATCGGAGCCGACTGATAAGCTCTACACGACTGTGAGCAAATTACAACAAAGGCACGGCTTGAAAATTTCCATTCGATCCACAGGGGGGAATCCCTCCTTGCTTGTTTAACTGCGCGCTCGCTTGAATAATAATATCTTCATTGATACATTTCATTTCGGATGAATTGTATCGAGTCAATAGAAAAGTCTCGATGGGTTTCTTTACGGATGATACGATTGTCCATGGTTTTGTAGAAATAACAAACAATTATGTTAATATATTACGTGTCAATGTAATATATGAGAGCAAGAAAATTTGAAAATGGAAAGAATAACATCGTAAAAAACTGAAAACCTTTTAATACGATTTAATTATAGAAATTCAATAAATAATAATGATAATCTAAAGATTTGTTTATTAGAACGAAAAATTCTGTTGGAAATATATATTTTCAAAACGAATTATTATGTATTTCATTTGATTATAATTAAAATTATCATTAGTCTATTTTTCTTTAGAGGAAAACCCATCGAAACTTTTGCACTGACCCAAGACTTTTTAATTATTAAACAACTAATCAAAGAGATTCAACCATCCCAGAATACCAAGGAACCAATAGGTTATTTACCATTTCATTTTTGCTCCGTCTAACAACTTTGCTATAACATAAATAGCAAACAGTCCCAGATTACTTTAAATAATACAGTTTATTATTGAAATTTGTAACACAGAACTCGCGTCACGTGGTTAAAGAAACCCGCCAGTCCCGCCGCGTCGTTGGCCGCAGTGAAAGGCGATTTCTTTTGTCGTCGGTAATGACGGTCGAGTTTCATTCGCGTCGACTGTAATTTTCTGTAACATTTCGCTGCATTAATTTTCCGATTTTCTAATAAGACTTTCATAACGAACGGACACTCGTCGAATCTCGCCAACGTAGACTTTCTCGTAACGTAAATCGTTGTTCGGATTTCGTAAATTACTATTACACTGCTTTACGAACTTTTTCTCGTGTGATAAATAATTCTTCGTTCGCTAGTCATTGTAAAATTTTTCATACAACGAGAACGTGTGAATTACATTTTTCAACGGAGAATCCAAAATTGTGATTCGATCGAATTTACGAACAATTTATAGATGGATATAAATGATCTGTTATAGTTAATACTAGTAGAAGTTGATGTCACGATTAATTTATAGTCGATGTAACGAACAAAGGAACCCCGTGAAACGCAAGGGAATTAGATTAAGCCCACCGTCGTCGATGCGCGGTGTATCGTGAATTTAGTTTTAATTAACGTGAATGTATCACCGTCATTAATCTCGCTTCATCCACCGTTTCACTTTTCTTTCTTTCGTTTTTTTTTTGTTCTACCTCGCGAACTGAAATCACCGTGGCGCTGCTCGAAAAGCATTTTGCAATAACGCCTTCGTTAACCATATTGTTATGGTTGCACGCAGAGTTTCTTTCTGCTATCTGATGAATTCCTCCTCCCTCTCTCGATATAACGAGGTAAATGAGTAATGAGCTCGCTTATGTAAGATCAAAAATGAACGGGCTCAAGACCTTGCATCGATCCGTGTGTTCACGTGTTTCAGACGTTAAAATTTACTATAATCATATCGATGATAAACGTAATCCAAACTATAATATTACCCTCAAGCAATGCCTTTACCAGCTCCGTTGCATCTTCGACAAAGTGGTGAACAGACTGTACAACATATAATAAAATCCACGTATGCACGTTATGTATATTACTGGATTAAATTGAAAGCAGTATATTAAACTCGTTTAAATTGGGTTATTATTATTTTTTCGAATGCGTTGTAACAACAAGGTTTCTTACATTAGTATTTGACGTCCAGAAACGTGTGTCTCGTATTCGTCGACGAAAGATTCAAGGACCAACCAGTAGTCCATATCTACTTCTGCTTGTTTTGTGATTACTTTCTTACGAAAGCGAAATATCGCCATTATGTAATAAAGAAAAAATTATATTTCTATTATCAGTAACCCCTTACACTCGACTAAAAAAAAATTACATGCACATTTGAAATGGTTCTCTGATAAAACAACACATTTAATTTTCACAAGAGAAATAGCAAAAATTAATCTTACGAATTTATCAGTCACTCGTATCGACAAATTCTGGCGACGCAAAAGGGTTGATGTGTGTATATGATTATAAACGTGTTGTCGTTCGTTGCACCATCGACCTTTGCTAATTCGATAAAAAGGAGGACAACGTTAACGAAGAAAACTGCGACAGTTCCAACGACGTTTATCAAAGAACAACCGTATATTTTAATAATCAGCCACGTCGGCCGCGATTACTCACGCTTACCGGCGTTTACATAATCACGACCGAAGCGTTCGCCGAGATTACTCACCTGACGGTGTGCTTGGAATGCCGCGGCGGTTCCTCTTAATAGAAGCTATTCGTCCGTCGTTGGCCCCGCAACCTGTTATTATTTGCAACAGTTTTCGTTGCATAATCGGCGAATGGACGCGCGCCGTAAATCTCGACTGTGTGTGTCACCTTTTATTCTGTTTCTGTTATGATGAGTCTACCGTGTCGTCCACTCGCTTCCAACAACGTTTCCTGTATTTTATTTTGTGAATTTCACGAGGAACTCGAAGTTTTTGAATTAACTCGAGACTATTCGAATATTTAAGTATTCGAATATGTTGTATAGTGATTAAGTATGTATTCAGAGATTCGTAGTATGCATTTTGATGGTATGATATGAATTATAAATCAAGTTGTTTAAGTTTAGTATTGTTTTCAAACTCTATTGTCATTTAAGACACTCCACAATATTTACCTCTTTTTAGTTTTAGCTTACAGTAGTGAAATGGACTAAGCTCGATTTATCATTCTTAGCTAATGATTCACAGTCAACATCATACTATTTGAATACATATGTACTTGATCACAATTCGAATACTCTGATATTCGATTACTTAAATATTCAAACAGTATCCGAATACTCTAATCTTCAAATACTTAAATATTCGAATAGTATTCGGATACTCTGATCTTCAAATACTTAAATATTCGAATAGTATTCGGATACTCTGAAATTCGAACACTATTCAAATTATATTCGTGAAGAATTGAACAACTGAAGTATTCGAATAGTCGAATACAGAAAAATTCGACAAGAAGTCCCAGCCCTACTTAAAACCCGTGATCGTCAGTGGGTTAGGAAGAAAAAAAATTTCAGAAATTTTGAACTTCCACTGAAACGTTTGTTGTCTCCGTCTCTGTTACAGCAAGAAGGCGGTCCAAGCGGACCAACGGGTATCCAGCAGTGCGCCGGTTGCGGCGGCCAAATAGTCGAAAGATGGCTCCTGTTCGCGATGGATCGGTATTGGCACAACGGTTGCCTGAAATGCTCGTATTGCGGCGCGGCGCTGGCGGAAATCGGCCACTCGTGCTACACCAGAAGCGGCATGATCCTCTGCAAAAACGACTACAGAAGGTAGGATTTCTCTGTCATTCCGATCGCAAAATGGTACTCGGCAATCGAGTGATTCCACAAGAAATCGTTAGCATACCGATTTTCGTAGACCACTTGAAAACCACCAATTAAAAATACGGTTTGACTTCAATTTTTTCAAAGCACGAAAATGCCATCCAAAGGAAATACACCGTGGAGAACTTTCAACAATTATTCTTTCAATCGATTCTCAGTTATTTAACATTTTCGCGGTTTCTAGGACGGTAATGGTGAGTACAAAATTAAAAGCTCCGTTGGATTCATAGATGTTGTACCTACGTGTACATAGGCGAAATTTATTCAGAATTAACGAACCTTTATTAGCGATAAATGGTTCCATTAGACACTTCCGGTGTGTTACTTATTATTAAGTCAAGGCACGCTGGCCTAGCGAGTATCGAGTATAATCAACATTCCGTGGACACACGGAGTAGCTACAATTTAGGGTGCTGTCGTTTAATACCGATTAAGCGTCGGTGAACAAATATTCTTTGCAATAGCTTCTTTAAACGTGTGGGAGGGCTTATATTAGCGTCTGAAATCGATTTCTTATCTTCGATCACTCGTAGCTCACGAATGATCGTTCATTCTAATTAAAGCGTCGTTAGTCACAAGTTAACAGGAAACTACAAATATATAAAGCAGTCAATTTCTCGTACAATATTAATATTTCTCACCAGGGGAGTATTAAAGGTTCCAAAGTCAACAGTGAAGCTCCAGATTGTTCGACAACGGAAAACAATCCAAAATTCTTAAAATTATCCATTGAAAATTTTTCCTGCTCGAACTACCGATTACATTTCGATTCATTCATGTTTCTCACGATGTTCAAAAAATCTCGTGTTCTCCATGTTGAACCCGCGTGGAGCTCATTATCCCAGGTGGCGAGCATCGTCGCTCTTCCCTGATGGCGGTACAAAACTTTTGAAATCTGCCGCGCGAGCGCACACGGCGGATATATACACCTAATCGCGGCGTGGGGACCACGTTCCAAATTTAGAAGATTCGAGGTCAAAGCGCAATTTAATGAGAAACAGACGCAGAACTTAGTTAGCCCGTTCTCTGAAAATAGATCGGCACAATCTGGCCGGGTCCGTGTGTGTGTGTATACGGAATCTAATGGGTCTGTCCATATTTCGTTTTTTTTTCTTCTTCTTCTTCATCGACCTGTTAACTCGCCGCGAAACCGACGGCTCCTTTTCGTCTCTGATTAAAACCGGGGAAATATACGAGGGGTCTCGGGGACGAGCACGACGAGACCGTTACCCCGAGACTTTTTCTTGAATCTGTTTATTTGTCGGTTAACGAAATGTGATTCGATTGATTTTTACGGTTGATCGTCGATCTTCCGGCCGTTTGTGTCATTATTGCCGCGAGAGAGATAGGTAATAAAGTGACGGGGGAGGGGATGGTAAAGGTAGAAAAAGTTGTGTCGATCTGTGTGACTTTTCATTTGAAGACGATCGAGTTTCGTTACGGTGAACCGGAAACGATTGCTAGCGATGCAAGGAATTAATTAATTTCGTCGACAATCAGGAAGAATATTCGTGGTGGTCGAAGCTTTACATTCATGTAATGAATTTTCTCTAGTTGGTGTGCATTGTTAGGTGGTGAAAATTGAAAGATATTGAAAAATGATCGAGAAGGAAATATGAATGTAGGAGAAGGATAAGGTGATTAGATGACTATCGTCTTCAATGGATATAATTGTTGATTTCTTATCTAATTGATATTCTTTTTTGTAACATCTCCGAATATAATGCTGTAACATTAATGACGTGGACGGCAGTTGATTAATATGCCAGCATAAATGTACCATTATACGGCTACATTAATCTTTCAAATGCATTCAGCGCTAGATCAACATTCCCAAAGTACGAGACTAATGACTAAGTGTACACACAGGCTTTAATGATTCTTGCCGGTCCGACCATATGGCGCTGAGTTATGAGTGGTAAGAATTATCGAAGTCTTGTGCAGCAGCTTGTTCATATGCACATCAACATAATCCGTTTAAGTGAATTGAACTAATTAAAAAAAATCGATTTTTTGCATTTCTCAGTCCCCAGAGCTGATAACAAATTACTTATATTCTATTCGGAAATCAAAGACATCAAATATTCCAAATTGAGATTAAACTATTTAATATACAATATGATTATGCCTACGTTATCCTCTACTTAATTATTTGTTGTACCCATAAGTGGACGATTATTTCTTCTATTTCTGAGACAATACATTTCAAATGCAAAGTACCTTCTCGATTTTACACTGAGTAAAAATGGTGTGCAGGGTCTTGGAAAATTATTATGAATATAAATTAAACAGTATAATTCTGATTTCGTCAAAAAATAAGTCGAGTATCTATACTGAAATTATATCTATAAGTCGAGTATCTATACTTAAAATATGTCACCTCGCAATTGAAAAAATAGTGAATCGCTTATTTGATATACGGAATATATCATATTCATAATTGACTGCGGATTTGTATGCAAAATAAAATTTTATAAAGTAACTCTTATGGGCAAGTACAAAAGTAGGAATTTCTTTCTTCTCTTAAGCATCTTATTGAGTTAAGAATAAAACAAAAAACTCGTTGCATCCGACGAAATTTTTGTCTTTTACTGTATTGTACAGAGCTCTGAAGTCTATAAATGCATAAAATCCGCAGTCTAATAATTAGACTGTGGACATTTTGTCTTGTAGTGACATATTTTTCCTGTTCGCCAGATCAACCGATTTTTCCTTCATCCAGTGACATAGTAACAAAGACACTGTACTCAAGACAGTACAAATTTTCCGAACAACTCAATATTATCACTATTTCGACGTTGTTATCCACATCTATACGAACGAGATAGAAAAATCGCGAATAATTTCGATTTCTCCGCGTATCAGGATGGTTATAAGATTTTCCCCAGACATTTGTATTCTTCGTCACCGTCCTACCTCTCTCTCTCTCTCTCTCTCTCCGTCTCTCGTCGGTTGCGATCGACGGACCTGGGTTCCCGCAGCACACGTACGCCCTAATCTGTTAGCACAGTCGAACGATTTAGTCTAGCGTAGTATCAATATTTGATTACGAGGCGTCTCCGTCCCGCATCCCGGAATTGGAGACAGGAATCGTCCATCCAGATGTCCACTGGTGGGGTAGGGGGTGGTGCCTCCTTCGTATTTCCAGAAATCGGACGTCATGATGGAGAATCGATCCCTGGGACACAACGCGACAAAAACGTCCGATTAATTGCGACCGATCTTCGTATCCCTGTACCTCGTGTTTTCGAAAAAACGGGGACCAGAGCCATGGGATTTCAAAGAATATTAGAATTGGGCAGAATTTTTTCTTTGGATAATATGCAGTGATAATCAGCAGTATCTAATAGTGAGATATGATACCTTCAAGGAAAAAAAGACATCGAATATTGAAGAATACAATTTTGTTGAATAGAGCCTGCTTGTCAATGTACCAAGGTAAGCCGTGCACTTAACTCGATGGATCTTGATTATATATTATTCTTTCTATTGAATTTACTACCTTATCAATGTGAGGTGAGAAAAATATTTAATAAGACGAAATATTTACTTTCAAAAGTTTTATTATATTGAAACAAGTTTCGTTTTAGTATTCTAAAATCTCAAATCCTGGGTTCCAAGACTTCTTTCCAAGACATTTCAGATTATAAGGTAATCCTTCCTTTTAAGTATTCAATACTCGCTGTAAATACACATTATCAAATTCGATTCTCTCAAACATTCGTTTAAACAAATTTTCATCGTTCATTTGAAATTTATTTTCTTCGTGAAATCATCACACCCTGCTCGATAAAATCCCACAATTTTCGGGACACCCTGTATACCGTGATGTTCCATTAGGCAAATCCTCCGATACAAAGTCTGCGTTACCTTAAAAATACACTCCAGCGAGGACAAACAAAATCAAGCGTACCCCGATGTGTATTCCGTTGTTCATCCACCGCACCACCCCCTATTCGTCTTCTTAAGACACCGTTAAACGGCCCGTGGGGGTGGGACCCTTTGACGGCGTGGCGTAAAATCGTGTCAGTCCCGGCCAAACGTTCGCGGGCCACGATCCGAGGTCGCGATTTTGCAGCCCGAAATTTCGATCGGGAAACAAGCCGCGCTATCCGAATCGCGGAGAAGTAGCACTCCGTGGCGGAGTGACGCGACAGAAGCATCTAGCTTTGCGAATAGGGGATGATGTGCCGTCTAGTGTGATGGATAAAACCGAGAAAGGACGAAAGAGATGGAAGTATATACGCACACATATGTGAGAAAAGAAAGAGACACGCGAATCAGGAACAAGAGAGACGACCGGTTAGACAGAGACTCTACGATCGAACGAGTGAATCAGAAAGAGAGAAAATGAGACCGTAGGCAAAACAGAGAAGCACGATCCCGGAGACACGGACGATGCTAACGAAAGAGAGAAGGGACTAGGGTACCACAAGGGAAAGGAAGAGAAACTCACATATACACACGTACGGGTAGGAAGAAAAGAGACAGTTAGATAGAGCGGAATAGGGGTAGGAGAGAGGAGGTAGTGGTTCGTTTCTTTTGGATTCAAGGAATGTTTCAATCAGTTTGATTGAAGGGCTGAGCCACGGCAAGAGGGTAAACTCGATTTACAGCCGTGTGCAGGGAGGGGTGGTACGGATGAGGGGTGTGGGTGGAAGGGGGTGTGGGGGGAGGGGGTGGCGAGGGTGGCGGGTGCCACAATCACCGAGATGCGTCCAATCACCCCCAGCCTCCAACGCCATCGGGTTTCGGGTGCACGGACGAGGGCTGAAGGGATTGAAGGTGTACGGGGAAGGGTGAAGGGGGGCTGGGGTTGCGGAGCGAAGAGAGCGGCCAATCATCGCTCGGCTTTCCGCTGGAGCGACGTCGTCGTGGTGCTGGTTTGGCCTAGATGTGCAATCAGACCGCTTCAGAGCTTCTCTGTCTCTCTCTGTCTTCTTGCTCGACGTGTCTCGATCTGTCTGTCCGGGTTTCTCGTTCTCTCTCCCTATCTCTGTCTCTCTCGTTCATTCTTTCGCTTTCTCTCAGCCCCTGTCTCCGAGTCTCTCCTCCTCCCTGTTCCTACCCCCTTGCCCGCCGCGCCGTCGTTTTCTCTGCGTCTGCCTCGCTCCGTCTTTCTGGCCGAATACCAAATTCCAGCAATTTGGTAGGTGGGTACTTTGTTGAATCAACATGATTGGGCTTGACGGAGCCCGGCGACAGGGCGCGCTTCTCGTCTGGTCGTGCCGCCCGTCCGCCCGCGATTCCGTCGGCCCGGCTGGAAGACGACGTCGCTGCGCGGAATAACGCCTTTCTCACTCCTTCTCTCCCTCGTTCACTCTCTGGGCCCGGGGAAGTTCGTAACCCTTTTGCGGATGGACCGGTTTGCCGGTTGTAATTCCATTAAGAGAAGACGACGCGGACCGCCTCGGAACCGCACGCGTGCACACGTTGTCACTTGGTCCTCGCGCGAACGGAAAAGGGCGAGCTAGCGAGCGAGCCGATCGTGTTGACGTGCCGCGAACGCGCACGCTGCTGAGAAACGGTTCGATTGGGACAGGACGCGATTTATATATGTTGGGTGATTCTGTAGCTAGAGGCCCCGAAGGGAATTACCATCGTTGTTCGTTTTATAGATATGGACACACACAGCCAACTCCGTGGGCGGTAGTAGTCGATGACACAGAAGCCCTTGATGTCACGACGTTGACCGATCGTCGGATTATGGATCTGGGCGGTTACACTTTCGTTGAGGCCTCTAGCTAGAGACTAAATCTGTATAAGGGAATGCTCTTTTTGGGGCCTGTAGCTAGAGAATAACCCTACACTAAGTGATTATCTCTTTGGGGCATCTAACTGGAGAATAAAACTATATGAAGGGATGTTCTTTTTGGGGCTAGTAGCTAAAGAATAACCCTGTATATGGTGATACCTTCTTTCGGAGATCTAGCTAGAGAATAAATCTATATAAGGGGATACTCTTTTTGGGGCCTGTAGCTAGGGAATAACCTCGTATAAGGTGAGTCTCTTTTTAGGGTATCTTGCTAGAGAATAACCCTGTAATATGGTGATTATTTCTTTGGGGCCTCTAGCTAGAGAATAAATCTATATAAGAGTATCTTTTTGGGGCCTCTACCTAGAGAATAACATTGTACAACATGATTCTCCCTTTGAGGCCTGTAGCTTACACACATTGGAGTAATTATTAGTGTGGTGAGTTCATAAATTTGAATGTCAGACATAATATCGATTCGGCGAAGAGAAATAGGTCGTTGCTAAATGGGTTTCCTGCGGTATAATTAAAACAGTTCGATAAGCGTCATATTCTTTCGACCTTGAACACATTATAAGGAAGTCGATTACAAGATTATTCCACTTTAGTTTCCTTGTAGTAAGCAACGATCGCTTTACATAAAAGCATCACGCGACGTTATTATTTTCTTCACTGACCATCCGATCCCGCGAGCTTCTATCGCGTACAATGTCGTCGTAATACGCGACGAACGATCCATCCCTCGATCAAGGAAAATATTTACAGTGCGCGACTATAATGGAAGCTGGCACGCGACGATGAAAGAGGACGAGTTTCCCCTCGTATGACAGGAATCGCGATCGACGCCGCGGTAATGGCGTTTTATCGCGATCCTCGACGCGACACACGCGGCCAGGCGAATCGAACTGCGAAAAGGACAAGTGGGAGAGAACAGTTTAATATGGATAATCGTGGAAAAACGGTTTCTTAACGGGATATACATATTCTTTTCGATTCGATCGAAGAACGAATGATACCCACAAAACATTTTGCACCTTCGATTCTTCACTGTGGATATAACGTGTTTTAACCCTTTCGCTAATATAGATGTCTATAGTCTACTATTCACATATCACCAGCGACTATAGTCGCTCTCCCCTAAACCCTGTCCATATACTACAATATTCTAACCGTTGTATACGCACGATATTATAACCTCGAGATATAGATACAGAATATCTTCATTTAAAAAAGTATCAATAATTTCCAATCTACATGACCGTCTTTCCTCGAGATGTATGAAACTTATTAAATACATTAATATTCACAAACTCGTGACTCAGAGTCCCATTCACCCGGGTGGCTCATCCCCGTCAGATTCCGTCGTGGCGAAAGGGTTAAAATAAAAAAAACCCTCAAAATATTAAATATTGCACGATTCACAAAGCGGTCTAAGATGGTGAGCCATGATTGCAAAATCGTTGGGAATAAGTATTTTCTGATTGAAAATCTACAAGGTATATAAGTACACATGCACCTCTTAAGACGCGAAAACTGAAAAGGACAGGGTGAGAATAATAAGGACTCGTCGATGCAGGTGCATATACATACACGAAGTCGAAGAAGGTGAATTTCAGGGCTCGATTCAGCCTAGTATCGGCTCGGAACACGCGGACACAGACGTACACATACAGGCCGACTGGCTGGCTACGTCCTCGGGGTAGGTGGTGGTGAGATGGTAGGTCGTGGAAGAAGGTGGAGGGTGGTGGCAGCAGCGATAAGGGGTTCATTAGAGGCAGTTTATTACTGCCTTTGAAGTCTCTCGCGTGTTGCCGTTAAGTCGCTCGATATCTCGTAATATCTCGCTCTAATCTCACGAGGAGAAGTTAATTGCTACCTCCACCTCCGCCACCTTCTCACCTCCGACCCACCTATATTCGACTCCCACCGCTTCGACCGTTGCGTGAATCACCTCCTATCCCCCCACCTCGACCGTGTCCATACTTCTCTCTCCCTCTTTTGGCCTGGTCTACAGCTACCCCTATGGACGCCCTTTTCTCCGACCCGGTCCGTGCATTCGCACGTGTCGCCTTAACAATTAGACGCTTAATTCTCGGACCACCATTGGGAGAGAGCGAAATTTTCCACCCCTCGACGCGCACCAGTGGTAGTTTTCCTCTTTGGCTCTTGCCCACCCATCTTTCCGTCGTCTCCTTTGGATAATTCGCTATTATGTAAGTATTTGGATGTCAGAGTTGGGTTTTATTAGGGTTCAACTGAGATTAGATGTTGTTAGGTGGTTTTTTTTAATTTTGGTAACGAAGTATAGTTGGTTACTTGGAAAACTAGGCAAATCTGTGGAGTGTGATACTTATGATTTTGAACGATTATTATCAGTTATAGCGAGAGAAATATTGTTGGTCGAAGTAAAATCCATCTGAATCGACCGACGAATGACACCAGCTGCTTAATTCCGTGTTTAACGATTTTAAGATGGCCGAAACGAAGTGAATTGGAAAATGAGAATTAATTATGCAGCACCTGATAAAAGTTACATATTTTGTTAATGTTCTACTGAACGTGTGAACTTCAGCAATTGTGTACACTTGGTAGTGAATGTGTGAAATTTATGATTACTAATTTTACGATATAGAATTGGTCGTGGAAATTTTTTCCACTTTTAGTATGTCATACGTAAATGGTATAGAAAAATTTCAACATTATTTTCGGCGAAGAAACCCTATAAGCTTCGAGCAGATGAACCTTCGATGAACATTTAACATTTCCCCATTAATGGGTCCAATTGTTCATACTTTCTGACTCAATATTACATTCAATTACGTAGGGGATGCGTGTCATTTGCATAGCAGGATGCTTGTTAGAGCGAATTGCGAGCTCGTGTCCTTTGAATCGATTCAAGCTCTCTGTCACAAAAGATTTTCTGTAAAAAGTATATTATTCCGAACTTCTTTGGGCTTCAGAATCAAATAAAGAATCTCGAAAAATCTCTCTATAGGATGTTCCGTTAAAAAAAATCTGATCTTTACTCTCTAGAAATCTACATCACAGTGGTCCAGAATTAAAATTTACCAGCTGATACAGTTATTTAGCTCGAGCAATAAAAACATTTGGAAACTCGTAATTCTATTTACGTAGAAGTCGATAAATGAACAAATTTTTATCAGTAAGGATCCTCTTCGATGACGTCATCCTTCACTAACAGGGTTACTCACTTTTTCATTAAGAGCATGAATTTCTAGGGAATTCTGATTTTATTTTTTACTAAGATCAATAACACGAAAGGGTCCGAGGAGAGCAATAATGTATAGAGCGAATCTTCCATGGTTAATAATTAAGTTGATTTGAATTTCTTTTTTGGAGAACAACAGAAACTTATTATTGACCGTCTGAGCTGCAAAATTTTGATTTTGTACCACTGTACGACAGTCAGAACTTACTTGAATGAAATTGTATTCACAATTCAACGAGAAGCCTATGTTTATATCTTTTTATAAACGAAAAAATTCTCTATGGAGAACAGTTTACATTCGAAAGTTTTCTACACAATTTTTCCGTGTCATTCTGTACACACGCGTCCAGGTTTTCCCGTATTTCCGGTTATGAGCGTT
The DNA here is from genome assembly GCF_001272555.1 of Dufourea novaeangliae. Taxonomy (NCBI): domain Eukaryota; kingdom Metazoa; phylum Arthropoda; class Insecta; order Hymenoptera; family Halictidae; genus Dufourea; species Dufourea novaeangliae. The sequence goes on along the minus strand of NW_015374010.1, from coordinate 94,924 downwards.
TCACGAAGTCTCAGCGATCGCTCGTGAATTCCGCTCCGAAGCCGCTGTAAAACAACGCGAATCCACGTAGAATGTATCCGTAATTAATTTTACTGTTCCTTGCACCAGTAATCCTTGGAAACGGTCGTCTTAATGAAGGTAATATTTCAGTGCCTAGCAAATAACGTCCGCCCGCCGCGTTTGTAATTTACGAGGATCCTGTAATAACAGTCAATCGTTACCGGTGTAATTGTAATTCGAATTAATGGCACCTGGCATTAACGTTTCCCCTGGCCGTCCCGTAGTCGATGCGTTTTCTATTATTCATGCGTGAAATTATTCTAATTCGGCCTACAAATTATCCCTAATGTCGCCCATATAAAATACAAGCCACGACTTTATTATCGGAAATTAATGTTCGCGAAAACAGGTATATTCACACGGAATTAATGGACTTGCAGGAATTTTTACCCTCATATCCCCTCTACACTTGTGTCGGCAAATGTTCGTATAATAGCAATTCCTTTTTCTTTCTTCGTATTGCATCGAACCTAAGAACGAGTAAATCAGGATTTCCAGTGGAACGGTATAATCAGGGATCTCGATTTATTGCCTATTTCTTGTAACGAAGTGGGAATGCATACGATCTCGGAAGACATATTTTAATCAAAGTCTCACGGTTTGAAATATCGTTTTCTAATGAAGAAGAATTTATTAGATCGTTACGAGGATACGTGACCTGATTTCGATTTGAAAAGAAACACACGCCGATGCTGTCGGTGTTTATTTAACGCGATTCGAGGGAGAGTTTTATGGAAACTCGCGGAGAAGCTGCAAAACAACTCGTTTAGCCAGCTGTAAAGGCAAGATAATGGTTCGCGATCGGGCGTTTATGGACAAGATAGGAAAGGTTGATTTTATTATCGGGAGAAGAGGGGGGACGAAACAGCGGATTTCGATATTAACGCGGATTCGAGTGGCCCGGAATTTCTGGGCGGTAATTTAGCTCGAAATTCCGGACGTCTGGCTAATAACGGCTGATAACAAACACGACATTATTACTCTACCTTTGACGGCGTTAAGCTTTGTGCCCTGTGTTTCGATCGTGGGTGTGTATATACAGGCCACACCAAAAAGCATGCTGCTCGCCGCTTATGATTTCCGTAGAAGTGAAATACAAGGGCTGACGCGGGTCTGCATCGAGAAATTTGATTTTTCATCGTTGTACAGTGCAATAAGCAATTTTTCGCTTCCATACGGAATCTTCTTTTAGAAATCTGCTTCTACTCTAAGTACAGACATTACGAAAAACATGCGAAAAATGCGTGAAAAATAATCGACTGTTCAAAGTCAATGATCGAGCATGGTACTCTGACGTGCAAACTCGGCTTCCTCTAGGGTAAAAAATAATGTTGGGGTAAGGGTCTCCTACCGCTTAATAAATTTATTTCAAATACTGAAATATTAATTTGGCATAAATTTCAGTAACTCCCAAAACTAAATGGTAGATGGCCTTTCGCCTACCTCACTTTTTCTCCTAGCAGAAGCCGAGTTTGCTCGCGAGGGTATAAATACGTTTGTGACTCGCTGTACCGACTCGTTATAAGCTCGACACCGGACCGGAACCTGGAAAACACAAGCAAAAAGGGAATAAGTACCAGAGCGTAATACCTCGACCAGTCTTTCTGGCGCGTCTTGTATAACGGTGAGATCGCCTGTTCACCTCGCAACAATGTCGATACTTTCTAACGAATTCTTACGTAGGGGACGTCGGTTCTCCCCGCGCCGCCCAGTGCTAATTGAAACGTTCCGCGGGACGGACTAATTGACGCTGTGTATCTCTCTCTTTCTCTCTCGTGGCACTCGCAGCCGCCGTAATTGCATAAGCCGTATTTCGTGCCGAACGTTGAGCAATAACAACGAGTGTATGCAGCAATGGGGCGATGGGAGAGGGGGATGTATATCTGGCTGCGCGATCGGGAACGTTTCAGAAAACGCCGGCACGAAGGTGGAAACCTTCCCCTCCCCGGACACACTCGTCGCGCGTTTCACCTGACGACTGTGTAAAACGTATGAAAATCGATATTAGGGACTCGAATCCCCCCCGCAGGTAGGTACCAGAACCGGCTAATTGCCTCTTGGGGGGGCTGTTTCGGTATCGTATCGAGTGGCTGTGGCAATTTGCGACCGAGGTTCAACGTGGCTGAAAAGAAAAATAATACATGCGCAACATTGTTGAAAAAGAGAGAGTGATTGACTTGTCCGTCGAGTATTCGAAGGTTTATTAGGGTGTATGTGTAAATTGACGTCACGATTCGATAGTAACAAGGTTTTTTTTTGTATTTTGGCATTGCGAAAAAAAGTTTATTCAATGGGGGGACTGAGCGTTGGTGATGGTTCCATCGCGCATGTGCTTAGCTCGAAGGCTGAAACGTTGGTCTGTCTTTATTCGGAGGTCTAGTTTATTGGACACCTTGTGCAAGTTTCCTCGTGTACAGTTCTTCTGCACCATTCTGTTTCACTGATTCTTTCAACTGTGAACTCCTGTTCGATTCTAAATCCAACAGGGCAGCTTATGATCATTTTATCGTTACGGACCATAGTAGATTTCTAGAATACTGGACTAAAACATATCGACAATAGTGTTTTCTCATTTTCATAAACACCACACCTAGGTGTCTACGCAACAAAAGCTTCATTCCCATGGGCCCAGTAGGAAAAGGCTCTTCCTGTTTCACTGATTTCATCATCGTTACAAACCATAGTACAAGATTACTTGTGGATATCATTTTCACAGTAATCGACCTACACTTCTAGAATACTTACACCTAAAAAATATTGACAATAGTATTTTCACAATACCATAAACACCACACCTAGGTGGCCACGCAACAAAAGCTTCATTCCCATGGGCCCAGTAGGAAAAGGCTCTTCCTGTTTCACTGATTTCATCATCGTTACAAACCATAAGACTAAATTACTTGTAGATATCGCTTCCACAGTAATCGACCTACACTTCTACAATACTGGCCTTCAAAACATTGACTTGTTTTTCAATTTCATAAACACCACACCTAGGTTTCCACGCAACAAGCTTCATTCCCAAAGGTATCCCAGTAGCAAAAAGCTGCCTGTACCCCTATCCTCATTTCTTTCACGCTACGGTTCAGCCTGGTACACGGGAATATGAGTATCGACGTTATCGAGTGGCCACGTGAAAGGAGGCTCGAGCCAACGCTGGGACAAATACGTTTCGAGGCACGACGATCGCGGTGGCATTTATTATTCAGCGGCTCGAAAGGGTCCGCCCTGTCGCTCGCGCGTGTATGTGTGTGCGCAGTTCGATCGTAGGTAAACGTCCCCGGGAACGTAATGTGGGCTTTACTTTAACGATTAGGTTTTTCGCGACCGTGCAAGAGCGCGCCAGCCTGTGTGCATACTCGTCGTCGTCGACGACCGACAGGACGGCTCACTTGGAATTGATTCGGGGAATAATCAATGCGGGAGTAACGTCGTTCCCTGTCTGTACGCGATGGAAATAAAGCTGTCGCGACGAGATCGCGTTTGCTTTGCCCACGTTTGTATCGCGGACACAACTGTATGTGTTCGTTCAACTCGCGGATTTTTCTTTTCCTTGGACAAACATGAAGGAAGCGACAGCTCGTTGTTCTTAATCCGCCGAGGCTAGCCCATTGTGATGACTGAACTGGGGAGTTTGTGGATTTATAGCATACACGATTGATTATGTAGAATTCGGTGTAGTTAAGTTTGACGGAGTTTGAGGAGGTTTGTATTGTGTTTGGAATCTGGTTGAATGGCGTAGAAAGTAAGGAAACTTTTATTCGATTCCAGTTCTTGTGAATTGGACTATAGAAGTCTATGTTTGCATAGGCATTCGGGAGAGTCTAGCTATGATATTACATCGTTCAGATCGATATGGGAGCGTTCGAATCTTTTTTGTTTGTTAAGTTTGGAGTAAGTAGTCGGTGTTTTATTTCTCAGTACTCTGGCACGAAAACATCGGCATTACACGCTGAATTTCTGAACACTTTTGGACAGCGAATTGACCGTTGGGAGAAATTGTAGATTGAAGAGGTTTGAACAGATTCTTGGAGCAGCTAGTTGTTTCTTTATTTAGTGAAGAGAGAAAAGATTCTAATACTAAATTTCATATTAAAATCGAAGGGTTTGATTTCAGAAAGGTCAATTTATCCTTCGAATGAAGCTTATTATTTTAGATAGTTTGAAGCAATTGTTTATATTGACTCTTCTTATTACTCGATGTCTTTAAAACCACACCCAGGTACTAAGAATATCAATTCGATCATTATACAAATTCACGACCTTTCAAAATTTTTATCCCAGAGACAGAGGACAGTAATACATTAAAAATATAAATTATACAGATTGTACAGAAGAAGGTATAATTTTCATGTAATTACATAAGAGCCGTTAAATCGATTAACTTTTAATTAAATATTCGTACATTCCGAACAGTTTCCTAATAAATGTTTACATTCGAAGCCCGTTATTATGTCTGCACACGACATGTCCAATTAAAAACCAGAATCGTTTCTCCGTTCAATCCCGTTTACACGTTTCTATTTGCAAACAAAGTCAGAGGGTTCCAATGGATTAATAATTACGCAACGCGTGACGTCCGGGGTCGCAGAGGATTCTAATATCGATATTTATTTAACGCGATGAACACACCAGGGAACTGGGAACCAACGAGCCACCTGTCGCGACGACGGCGATTCGTCGAGGTGGAGGGGGTTGGGTCGGTGGGGGCAAAAACAATTTCGTATCGAAAGGGTTGGTTTCAGCTGATTTTCTCTGTAATCGTGGCGATCCGCTTTATGCTACGCGCGTTACGGAACAGATGCGTGAATTTTCGTAGGCCGGGACTACTGAATATTTGATGACCATCGATGGCATCGTTTTGCTAACATGCAATCCTCGGGATATACCACGCCAGGGGGGTGGTGGTGCGTGTATCGATCGATGGAAACAACGTTTCGTTCGGATATATCGACTGGAGCGCGGGTCCTGGGTGTTCGTGCGACCGATCGGAAGGTGGAGGAGGGCGTTGGAGGGTGTAGAGAGCAGGGTCCTCTCCTTTAATATACAGGGAGGGGGTGGAGGGGGCAAATGTTCCCGACGGAATAAATTTAAATATTAAGTTTAATCTCAAATTAAATCTCGGAACAACATGAATTTCAAGTCGACGGCTTCTTGTTCGATGGCGGAAAGAACACGATGGCGGAAACGACACGGGGGCCTTTTCTTTTACGTGCACGTGTGAGAACACGGAAACTGAGTAATATTCCAACAAAGAAACACAATTCCTCGTTTATGGAATTGATTAATTCTCCTTGGACCCTGATGCCGTTTAGAAACTGTTGCGACCTGACGCAGGTAGGCAACGGTCGCGTCTTGGGCCCGTTAATATGGCCGACAGACCGTCATAAACGGGGGGGGGAATTTTTGGACAGCTGCACATCACGTGTAAATATTCGGTGTCCTTAAGACAGTTATTTATTGCGGGCTGATTACCTGGAATCCCAGAAACAATACAAGTCCGAGCCCCACGCTTCGTCTTGTATGCCACACCTATAGAAACATACACCGATGAGAAGTCTCTATTCGTTTCTTCACCGTCACACAAATACATATAACCGAGCCTGGAATTAAACAGTGTCGACACAGACGAGATATAGGAGTAGACGTTTCATCCGGTGTATTTTTGCTGCCCACTTCTCTGGGGTTGCGCACCCCATTTCCATTTTGGTGTCACTACCCACCGCAAATTCACCGTTCTTAAAACGTAGAGGTCACTAAAATCATGGGCTTTTTAAGGTGTCGGTACTACAGTTTAAGTCTGCCACCAACTCCCATAAGATGAAAGGCCTATTCTTATACCTCGTCAGTGGTGTCAATAAACGAATAGATACACCAATTTTCGGGAGAACACATTCAGCAGTCAAACAGAACGTATTCAACAGTCAAAGGGACCACATCGATCACTCGGATAAAATTAGTGCACTAGTGAAGTTTAAGTGTCGTTACTAAATAGTGTTATCACCATCCACGATCAAACCATCCCCCAATTCGAGCTCCACAACACAAATATCTGACCCTTGCAATTCCATAGATCTGGGGAAGATTTTCTCGTCCTTTCCTCTCGGGAACGGTGTCAAAGATCGGAAATAAACGTGATTAACATAAAACAGACAATCAGGTTAAGTGAATAAAAAGTAAGTGATCCAGCGATTTCAACGAATATGCCACGCCCTGAACAGAGTTGCTTAGCAATATTATTCGAATACGTGAAAAGCAGCAGTGTCTAAGACCCTCATCTTGGTCTTTAAACAATTACTACGATTAAATAATTATTTATGTCAAGTGAAAAAAATATCAAATCCAAAAATGACGAAATACTTTTTTTTAATCGTTTATTTGTTATTCAAAGCTCTTTATTAAATTTCTTATCTAGATACTTAATCGTTTTTTATCTAGATATTCAATCTATTCGACAAAATCACAAAGGCGCAGACAGCAATCCGCATTCAGGCGCGGGCGCGCACACGTTCGCGCGGGAATTTCGAAAAATCCCTGTTTCCCAAAGTTTCGTCGAACGGAATAAAGAGTGCGTTTAACCGACGCGAGCGCGGATAGAAATTCACAGAAACTGCCCGGCACCGCATGAATTATGGAACGTTGCACGGCGAAGGACCTTCTATTTTGTTTTTGTTCATTTTTTTGTTTTCGTCGACCGTGTGCACACTGAATGGTCGTAATATAGCGAGGAATAGAGTAATAAACGATTCATCCGAGTCCACGGGAGCACCACGCATAACTTAATGATCGGTGCATACAGGGATTTGCATAGACACACGCGGGACCCCGTTCGGTCAATCAGTGACCCTCGACTGTCATCTGTTTTCATAGTTGTACCAGGACCTTAGCCGAGATAGTTCCCAGTCGTTTCGAGTCGCTTCTCGTCCAGGTTGTATTTACAGACAGAGAATAGTTTTAACGTTATGGTACTTGGCCATAATTCCACTTCTACCATAAGTTTCGGGCAATCCAAGAATACTGATCAGATTATGTCAAGGTCCTAGAACACTTACACGATTCCAAAGGCAAACTTCGTTGATTGCAGTCCAGGTTAAGGTAAACGGGACATTTCTATTCAAGGTATTCATCTACCATCCAGTTGAATATATTACCTTGCGAAACACTAAAGGTAATTTCTTTGTCGGTCTTCGGATACTCTGGTGGATGCTAAAAGTATAACTCGATACTTCAAAATATAACTCAGCACCGTAACTACAGACATCATTCAGTCCACTAGGTGTCGAAGAACAATGATTCTGGATCAGAATCCTCTTTAACCCCTTGCCTTACGATTCTCTTAACGTCCACAGTCTTCGGAAATAATTTACTATTACTAGCTTCCTAGAAACGAAAGGAATTATGAATGATAAATATTAATACCAGCAGAACGGTATTTCACTTCGACTCAAAGAAAATAAATAATGTTTATGTTTATAAAACTCATATTGAATATCGTCACCACAAGTCCCACGCTATATCATAAGGTAAGGGGTTAATGGAAGAACAGGTAGCAAACCTTCTAACAGCATCTAGTCTAAAACAAGGTCTCCAGAAGAAAAGTTGCACTCCTGCAGAAGGAATTCATTTGGCAACCCATCCGTCAAATTCAGGACACCTTGAATATCCTTCAACAGACCAATCCCGACACACGAGCTAGAAACAAAAACATTTCAACAAATTCTATCGAAACATCCATAATAGACTTCTTATTATTCGTATCGTAATCGTCTTTGAAAACAAGAACTGTCCCTCTTCCGGGTAGCATCCAAGAGATTCCCAGCCACCTGAAGACGGTCACAAAGTGTCCAGATATATCCAGAGACGATGGAGATCACGGGAACGCGCACGATCTGTCGAGTAGATCATCGTGTCCACGGGACCGAAACGAATTTCACGCGTACGATCCCCGGTACAAGGGAAACGTACACACCGGTGTCCAGATATTTCCAAGCATCAAAGATAAGCGGCATCGTGGCTGCCGAGGTCGTCGTGTTACGGCGGTGAACGGGCCCAGACCACGCGGCGATTACTGAAATATTAAGAACGTGCTTAGCCCTCCCCTTTCCCTCCACCATTCTATTATTAACCTCAAAGGGAGCCTGTCAACGCGGACTACGCGTAAATACCAGCTTAATATGTGACCGACGACAGACGTAGCCGAGTCGCTTCCTTGGACCTCGTGAAACACGGTTCCTCAAAGAGACAGTACACACCGTATATACTTACATCGTGAACACCCGTCGTGGATCCAACAAATCCAACCAAAATTGTGCACCTCCGTGAACTTATTAGCGGTATGTTAATTGTGGACCCAGAACGGGTGGGGGTTGATTTGCTGGGGTTTTCGGAAAATTCCGCTAGCTGCCTTTGGAGTCTGCTAGACCAAGTGGGGGACAGTGATGGGCATAATTATTATCTAAATAAAAAGTTTGGAATAACGAATAAAAGGTACAAAATAGTATTTCGTCGTTTTTTCAATTTTCGTAAGAAAACAATACTTCTTTATGAATGAATCGACATTTGTTGAACGATTATTTAATCTGATTGACTGTTTAAAGCTCAGAACGACACCCTTTGATACTGCTACTTTTCAGTGGGTATTATTCGAATAAAATTCTGCCGAAGTCTGGCGGGGGAACAACTCAACGGTTGGAAAATGTTTAACCTCTTGAGGGATACTGGTATGTATGTGTACGTTTAGTTTCAATTTCATTCAGCATTTCAAAAAATTGTCAATTTATGATCAGTGGAAAATTCCTCGAGAAAAAAATGGATGTTCGACCAATTGATTAATATTTACAAATATATCTCCATTAGAATAAAGAATGTATTTTTTCTGGTCTTCATAAAGTTGTCCCTCAAGAAGTTAAGTGATTGTGTATTGACGACAAATAGGTACTGATTTGATGAATAGAAGCTTTATTAACCCTTTAGGCCAGAATTATACTATCGTTATCTCGATTTTTACAGTAATTTTTATTCCAGATACTTGAAAACAGTTGAGATATGGTTTTAGTTTTATTTTTATTCAAGTAGTTAAATATGTTTTAGAATTTCATCACTAAAAATACAAAAGATCCTTTTTTTTTCACCTGGAATCCAACAACTGTTAACTATTTTGGTCTATTAACCGTAAAGATCCATTAGGAAAGTCTCTTGTACTTCGTATTGCTAGTAACTTTTCGTCGATTATGGAAGAATTTGGAATCATTAATGGTTATTTTTTAATGAAAATATTGTGCGTAAGTTCGTTGATGCCGTCGCTCGGTGGTTCGATCAAAAGGGAGAAGAATCTCGGGGAATACTGGCCCCGAGAGCTATGTATATCGGCAGTTCGGATCTGAAACGAAACCGAATTTATGCATCGGTGCCTCGGAGGGAATATCCCACTCTGCCGACGAAAATGTTGCCCGAGTCACGAAATAGCAGAGGTGAGCCCGAGAACCGGTTTCAGGAAGGAAAACGATACGCGGCACAGTGTTAAGGGGTTAATACACTGTCTGAAAACTTGGACGTACCACGGGGGAATCTCGACGGGCCTCGGATGGGACTCTTGTTCTCACACGCGTACCGTGGAAACCATTGTCCAACGAGTCTGGATATACACGTGTTCGCGACAAGTAGTCAGAATTCTGTACAACAAATTTCAGTCGGATAGATTACAGGAGTTGAATGATTCTTGGTGGCTGAAGCAGCTGTGTTATGGAACGGCAAGAATCAGCGAAGCGTCGTATACATTTTCATTCTAAACTCGATAGACAATTATATATAACCTTATCGTTGTCAGTGTTGAAGTTTTGTGGAAGATATTCATTTGATATTGTAGTAATTGTTTTTGGTTGATAGTAGATATCATTGTTTCTAATCTAGGAGACATAACGATTGAAATATTTTTTAGTTGCAATATTGGAGACTCGGTAGCAACTATGTTGTTCAGGAAAAATTATTACAGTACCAGGGTGTAACGTTGAGATTATTTTTCCAAAAGAACACCATTCATAATCGAAATTCTCAACAGTGATACCTAGACTGCGAATTTTTCTGTAAATTCAAATTTGTATAGATTACTGGATTGAAATTATACCAAGCGATTTGTTAAAGGTTTCGTTAGGTTTGAAGTCAAGTAAAATGCATACTCATATTTTCGTAAATTTTTACTCTGATGTATTTTACATATTCACAATTTAACTTCGATAGTTTATCGTAGTAAGACAAGATAATGTACCAAATGAAGGTCAATGGGCTTCCAAAAGTGTCAGTGGACTGCCGAAAGTAATCAGAATCCCGCTGGAACTAGGTTCACCGCGTATTCGTGTTGCTATTGGTGACCAACTAACAGGTCATGTTTTAGGCATTGCCGTTCGAACACTGGCACACGCGTGACTAACATTGTCTTCGTCAAGGTTCATTGGAAGGGTGCTGATCGCATTAGCCGCGGAAAGTTTAAACAATTTCATTGAATATAAAGTAAAATCATTCTCTGAATCTTTTTTGGATTACATTAATTTATTTAACACACTTTGTATGGATATACTGTTAGATTTTCATATAGATCAATTTATTGAATTGAAATTCTGCCAGAGATTTGTTTCCTTTATTAAAGGTTTTGTTAGGTGCCGAAGCGAAGTATAATTTATACCAATCGTTACGAAAATTTTCACTGCATTGTCTTCTGCAATATTCACATTTATGACAAATATATGTGAATAATAGTGTAATTATTGAAACATACATTTTTTAAATCTAATACATCTAATTGTTTCTTTGTTTAGGAATTGTTATTATCCTATATATAATCAATGATCATAATACGTGCAATCTATTATTGTTTCTAGCTACTACCTTGAAATTTCGTTAATTTCCAGAATATCACAAATATGACAATTTCCAATATTGCAGGAGATACAATATTGACGTGTTCAATTTAAATATTAAATATTTCCTTCTATTTTTCATGGGACATTTCACACAAATGAAATGTCTCGTTTTCAACAGCTATAGAAAGAAATCAGCGATGTAATTCAATGAAATGAGAGGTGGAAATAAAACTCGCCGGTGAAAATTTATCGAGGAAATGATAACCGGAAGTTTGAACCACGAACAATCGATTTCTCGTTCCTTTGTCGTGCACCACGTGTGTTTTCTAATATTCCTCTTGGCTGTGTAACCCGTCTCTCGATGTGATTGCCACGTTTCCCTCCCCTCCGAAACGACGAATGATGGATCGACGAAGGTTAATTAGATACTGGGCGTTGCGCCGAACATCCGCCGCAGTTTCCTGCATGCGATTAATTAGATTTTCGCGATTTAAGGCTCTCGTCGGTCGCGCGGAATATTAGCTTGCGCCTCTGTAGATATCTCGAATATGATCCTGATCACCTTGCACGATAAAATTACAAACTCCTTGATACTTTATGAAAAATGGAAAGAAATACAACCTTACTTATTAGATGTACCAATGAGTAATTCACTTCATTTTTTGTGTATATTCTTTTTGTTTCTTTTCATCGTTATACTCGACTTCGATTGAACAAAAGATCGACCGAGTATTCAGAATTTAAATCTGATTCTAAATATTAACCCTCCGTGGGCAATGTGGATCGCTGACGACCCAAACGAACTCCCATTTTGCCCTAGAATTTCCTCTGAATTTATATTTTTATTGAAAACAGTTTAAATCGTTTGATTTAACGCACGATTTTATAATGTAGTAGAGACTTCGATAACTATCCCAGTATTTTTTCAGATTTTTCGAAAGCCTAAGGCAGTATGAAGTTTAGGTTTGGTCATAAACCACCCAGTTTGCCTACGGGATATAAAAAAATATATTCTTCTCATAAACTGAACTGCTCCACTGTTTTCTGATTCTTTGTATTTAAATCAATCAACTCGTTGTCTATCCCCAATTCATCCAATTTCATCCTCCTTCAAGCCAAACATTTTTTAATTTGTCCAGTGTCTCTTCGATTCCCTAATATTTCGACAATTGTCCACGAGGTTCAGTTCGCAAAACTTTAAGCAGCAAGAGCTTGCTCTCTCGGGGTACACGGTCTTTTCCCCAACCGAGAGATCATTTCTAGTTTGGCCGTCAGCTTCAAGGGTAGAGTCAAGGCGGGCTCAGCGCGCGCGCCCGTCCGCAAATAAGCGTCGATAAATCCGAGACGGAATACAAGCGGGATCGGCCGCGGGGCAACTTAATCCAGGGCCAAATTAAATCGTGGACCCGACAAATCTGTGCTTTCCGAGTGATTTGTGGCTCCGTTTGATGCCGTCCCCCCACCCCCATATCGGAAATAGCTTGAACCGCCGCCCGTCGTTCGCCCTGGCCCGGCGATGGTGGGCCGTTCACGGAACCGACACGACTGAACATGGAACCGACACGACCGAGAGTGCAGCATAGTTGAATCTCTTGCATTTCCTTTCACTACCCCTTTCTTCCTCATTATTCTTCCGGCTCTGGACAACAGTGATGTCCCTTGTTGTCTCGGGAATTATTGTCTCTACGAGGTGATCTCAATTTTCTTTTAATCATAACGAATATTATGTCATGATTTTTTAGTTGTTCCAGTGCATCACTCTGTCGAGTTTCTCCATACACAACTCTGGTGTATAATTAGGACAATGAAACAAGGGTAGCAAAGAGAAGAACGAAAAAATGGGAGTTGGAATGACACAGATATAATTTGTTGAAAGTTGGACCACGTTATCTCAAAATATTAGTGACAATCCGCCATAGGCAGACATATTTTCTCACCCTCTGTGGGGAAACTGGGTGGTTTGTGTCCAAAGCTGATTCCTTGACTCTTAGACATTCCAAAAAATCTGAGAAAATCCTAGAACATTTATTAAAGTCTCCACCAATTTATGCAACCGTTCGTTAAGTCGAACGTTTAAAACTTTTTTAATAGAAATAAAAATTCCGAGGATCTCTCGAGAAAAATGGGTCTTTGCATCCACATTGCCTGCAGATGTTTACAAAAAATCAAAGTTTCAAATATTCAGCCCTAGATGAAAGGATTACTGCCGAATGAGGGCTGGCCCAAGCACGTGGGAACGCGGCTTAAGCTTCGATCCGCGAATGCATGCTCGAAGCCCCCCATTCCGTCGCGTGCTCTCGATTCTTTAACGAACGTATTCTTCATCGAAAAAGGTAGAGGGGGCAGGGGTCATGGACGAAAATAAAAGAAGTTAACGCGCACCTGGTGACGTCTCAGGAATCTCTCTGTGTAAATAGGCACGCACGCTCGAATACATATCGCTTTTAACGACTGTCTGCTACGGCTCAGGCGGATCGCGTCGCAATGCGGATCAATACACCCGTAATGGCGGGACAGATTGTGAACGTTGACAGGGTGATTGAAGCCAGCCGGCTGAACTGAACTTCGCTAATTGCCAGGGATAATCGAAGTTAACGGTCCCGGGGAGCGATTTTAACGGTTGCACCGCCGACACGGGATTCTTCGCGGTGAGATCATCGGTTGAGAGGCAGACAGAGGGAGGATATATCTATAGGAAGGCATATACCAGCGCGACGCCGCGTTTTCCACGTGCCACGCGTTTCCCAGCCGGCTGCAGCTTCGGGAATCGCGACTATCCAGGGACTAATTAAGGGAGCCCGGAGAAACTTACGCGACAACCTTTGACACTCTGGGAAGACGTACATTACCGGCGACCCCCAGGGTTGATTGCCGTGAAAAGAAGTTTTTGGTTCTTTTATTCGTTGTTCCTGTGCCGTGTTCCCACGTGTGATACGCGGGTACGTGGAGTATACAGGTACGAGTGTTGGAAGATTTGATATTTGGTATTACGAGTGTGAATTCTGGTTTGTTTGAACTGGTTGGTTGAACACGTCAATACTAATATTCGAATTCATATGTTCGAATTTAAATATTCAGATTCAGAATTTAAAATGTTCAAATTTTCGAATGTTCCAATTATTGAAATTTAAATGTTCAAACATTCACATGTTCAAATTGAAATATTCAAATTCAAATTCAAATATTCAAATTTAAATATTTAAATTCAAATACTCAAATTCAAATACTCAAATATTCAAATATTCAAATATTCAAATATTCAAATATTCAAATATTCAAATACTCAAATATTCAAATACTAAACTATTCGATTAGTCAAATATTCGAATACAAATGTTCGAATACTAATATTCGAATACAAATGTTCAAATGCAAATGTTTAAATTCAAATGTTCAAATTCAAATACTCAAATTAAAATATTCAAATCCACATGTTCAAATGAAAATATCCATATTCAACTGTCCCGTAAGAAACTACAGTAGAATTGACTTTCACGAGTAAAAGTATCATCCGCTTCCGATCACGAGTTCTGTATTTCAGACGGAGTTCCATTAAGAACATCTTTCAAACTTCCTCATAAAAATTATTCAAGCATTCGGTCTTCGACCCGTGTGCATACGCATATCTCATACTTTAAATCGCGCTCGGTACACGTACAACAATCCGAAACATAACATTCTGTGTCTTTCTTCGGTGCACATGATCGATTTTCGTTCCGCTGTTTGCTCGCCGTTCGATGCCAACGAAGCGTAGAGACCAGGATGGAGGAGTAGGATGAGAATCGGGTAGAACGAGGTGTATCGATCAGAAGTCGCTAACGATCTCGCCCGAGTATTGTACCGACCGTCACGGAACCACTCTCGTTTTCGACGACGCTCGCGGGTTTATTCTCTTTATCCCGGATCCGAGCGGCGAAAGAAAAAAGAAAGAAGACATTTTGGCGGTGTTTCTTCTCCTCTCTCGTCGGATCCGACAGGAAGAATTAAAATTCATGGGCGCGCGGCGGCGCGGTCGGTAACAACCGCACGATGGCCAGGGGGGGAGGGAGAGAAAAAGAAGAAGAGGAAAAAAGGGCGAAGAAAAAAAACAGTCCAACCCAGGACAGGAACTCTCTCTCGGCGACTTTGTTCCCTCACAATAGTTGCACGACATTTTCGTCGCTCGGCGAACAATGATCAAGTTTATGGAATAATACGCTTTTATGCGGCGTTCCCGTGTCCCAACAACACTTTATCCAAGCCGAAGCAAATAAACCACGACTCTCTTAATGCGTTCATCGTCGGATGAGTTGTCCATGAAAATCGCGAACGATAATTTGAGGATCTAGAGGCGATGAGAAACTGATGTGTACCGGTGATTGTAAGTCGAATAATAAAAAAAATTGAGTTTTTCTCTAGTTTTATGTTACGTAGATTTTTATTTCGATATTATGAAAGAATTTTCGAAATGAAAAGTACACGGCTTAGACATTACTTTAATTTAATCACAGACATATGTGACACTTTAACGCTGGAACCACTAGCAGTGGATGTTTACTGAATTAAATTGTATAATACAGTAGTGATATACATGATATATAGTACAATATAGTACAACATAAAATGTGTAGTAAACTGGAAGCCAACATAAATTTCGCCAGAACCGATATTACCTAATTTCAATAATCGTTAAATTAGGAATCTGCAATCGGTGCATATTTATTTATTAGGCACAAGTAACAGAGGAATTTCATTGAGAAAATTGCAAGTTACTTACCTGATTATGGATCTGGTATTATAGAACCCAACTTTTTGCATAACCATTCGTAACAACTTTTCGCGAAACTTTATATTAAATCGGTAATTTTATACTCACCCAGGAACAACCTAACGATCTGTCACGTTGTGTGCACAAGTACTTCATGTGTCTGCTGTGTATATATTTTGTACCTCATCGAATTTTGATGAATCCTCCGACAATTCATTTGACAAGATTAATTTCATAACTTCGGTGAATCGAAGGTTCTCTATCCATGCATGGATAACGGGGGGCGCAGCGGTCAACGAGTTAAAACGGAATCGAGATTAAAATCGACACCGATCGGAGGGGGATGAAGAAAAGGAAGATGAACCGGCCCGGATAAACGCGCAACTATAATGTTTTATTGCCGGGGAGATTTATTGCATCGAACGCGTCGTAAAACTTCTCTAATAAATCCTGCATTTTCATAATCGCGGAGCGTACCCCCTCGGCTCGACAAGAAATTCAATTAAATATCAGCCGTTTCTTTCATTTTTCTTTTCTTTTTTCCATCGATCGACGTTAACTCGTTTCTTCCCTATTTTTTCGCCTCATAAAAGTGAAAGGGGGAATTTACGTCCTCTCGGTATGAACACAAGAAAACCACTTTTTTCCCTCCCACCATTCGAAGCTATCCAGGTTAATCGTTGGATACGTTTTTATCTAAAATTCTATGGACTATACAATAATTTCTAAATATACATGGAAATCTCTGAATCTAATAGTACCATTTTCAATTCTTTCGATTGGATGAAATCACTTTAACCCTTTTATTCTTAAATTATGTAAAACTTACCAGAGAAATATTTTGTTGCTATTTTACATCTGTTTTACTTTTATCACAGTTATATATTATAGATTTGGTGTTATTATACATAATAAAACCAAATCTTTCTTACCTTCAATCAATAAACCATCTTCAAATGTTTTAAAGAAACTAGAGTTTTGTAAGTTTCTATTGTATTTGTAATAATGCTCAGCACTTTTGAATTTCATCAAATGAAAGAATCGAAAGACCAATAATGTCTTATTTTACAGATCAGCTTTCAAGTACGCATTCAAATTTCCGCCATACCATCTATACAAAACTAAAAGAAACTATTGTTCATGAAAAAAATATTCTTAAAAATGTCTTTGATAGTCTCAAAATGACAATTGGTTGTAAAAATACTTTTCATACAAAATACCAAAAAGAAAACATAGTCATATAGCTACAGTGGTAACGAAAGGGTTAAAAATGAATTCGCAGCAAATCCCACTGAAGTCTATTTCGCTTGGTCATAAAAATTCCACGATGTCATTCGATTAAAACGATATCTACGAGACAGAGCTCTCGACAAGTAGTTAAGGCCCACCACGTTTTTCTTTCGAAGGTTAAAAACGACGCCGGATAGACGTGTACACACACACACTCGCCGACGTCAAAGCCTTTCTCGCGACACCCCTGGGGTAAATCACCCCTTTCCGTCGGGGAACGACGCGTTTACCCGTGGAGAACCTAGTCTGCGGCCGCGTGTATCGTTTGCTTGTAAAAATAACGTCCCGTCTAACGGCGGAATTCAGGGGAAAAAAACCGTCGACCTCGAATTAACGGTCACTCCGCTCTTAATCCGCGCGCCGATATGCTCCTGGTGTTTCCACCCCCCATTTGGTTTCTTTTTTTTCCGTCCGTTTCGTCACCCCTTTTTCTGGATGTTTCGTTAACGCCGCCCACTCACCACCCTTCGGTCGGGCCAAAGTTCGTGTTGATTTTTCTTTTCGTTGGATGGATCGAAGTGGAGGGTCGTTACCCCGCGAATTTACGCTTCTTCTGGTTCGTCCTTTCGTCCTAGAGATCATCCCATGCGTGTCTGTGGATCGAGTATGTAATGGTGAGATCTGACTTTTAAACGATAGAAAATTTATTTGGTCGTAATATACCGCTGCTTCAGTGGCACAGTTTAAAAAAATTTCAAATTTGCTTTTATTGAATACAAGGTTTACGTTTCTATTTTCTAAATCTGCATATTTGTAATTGCATCAGTTTTGCGTCAGGGGCAGTTATATCGGTATCAACCTGGCCTTAGCTATACAAATGTAAAATTTAAAAAGCCTCTCTAAAGTTTACGTGAAATGTTCGTTTTCTTTTTTTAAGTCCATGAGGAACCCTTCTGGAGTTTCTTCACTTGGCCGATTTCTTTCCAATGTTTCGATACCGTCATGGCACTTGTGTCAAGTCGTACAACAATTGTTCTGCTAGTTATATTATTACTAGAGTATTTGTGATGAAGGTTAATGTGTTCTAATCATATATTATTGAAATACTTTATCGTATCTAACGCCAAGCAAAACACAGAAACTTTCCGTTCAGTCTAATAGTTTTTGTTTTTTTTTTTATCGGTAGGGCTCGCTGATAAATGCACCACGATGTATTCATGGCTAGCCTTCGCGAGTTTATGGTTTTCGATTTACAGGTTTCGGTAGATCTGTCCTCATGCCTGTCTTGGGAGATTTTGGAAAAATTTCCATTCGTTTCTTGTACACGTTCAGTATGAAAGTTACTTGGTTGGGCAACCTACAGATTATTAACTTATCGATCGATTGCATCTATTATCTTAAATCATTCGTATGGTGGTGTTGCACAGTGAGGTATAGTACAGAGCCAGATGCTGTAATTAGACTGCAGATGTTCGTGTTTTTGCAGTTCGATTTGCAGACGTGGAAATTAAACGGAAATTGACTTTCGGCCATTGTGGCCGGAAACCATCAACATTTTTCTCCTACCCGTGTTCCTCTGCATTATTGTATTTCCATATTCCATAAAGGCATATACAATACACACTCTCGTTATAATATGAACATATCGCAACAGCTGCAGTGTAACTATCCTACAATAAAGTCACATTACAATGCAATCATTATCACGTTGAACATCATAGGGGTCATCGGTGTCCACCGCTATTTGCGTTCCTTAAAATACTTACATCAAGTCACCTGTCATATCTGTATACTTTTCGCTTCTATTAACATTGGAACATAAACCGATAACCGTCCGCAAATTTAAATTTTTTAAATTTTAATTTTTCCTAATATTTTATTCTTATACACTCTGTATAACGAAGATATCACTTCGGCGATATGGCTGAAATATACGAAAGTCCCAGGGAATCTTCAAGTCTCGTTTATTCATTCATAGTATCACAAGCGTTGTTCATTGAGCTTTAATATCTCCTAAACAATATTTATTTCAGACCTTCAACAATTTCGTAACGCCTTGCACCATTCACTGCATATTAAATGCCCTAATCCTTACAAACAACAGTGTATATCCAATCAGGTAGATATCGCAGAATATTTACACAACGATAAATATCAGTCACAAGCTTATCTCCACAATTCGAAACTCTCGTTCGAGGGTTCCGTCATCCACATAATAAGCAATCTTCTCTCGAACATATTTTTCCTTCCAAACAAAAACCACCCCTTCCGAACAATTAATTTTACTTAAAAAGTTAAATATCTCCACAGAATCAACGGTTAAAACCGAGTACGTAGACGAGGCTCAATTTTAAACGGTACGATTGAGGCATGTCGCGAGGCAGGGGTGCAACCGCCGGTCCAGGAATTCCACCCCCGACAGCCGCCCCCTTCCGCGTCTAGGCGCGCACCACTGGTGGTTTGTCATTCAAGGCACGCCGCCATAATTTGATATATTAGGTACACATAAGCGACGGCTGATCGCGGTTATTAGGTTGGGTACACGGTATAACCACCCCCGTACCCCATTCTAGCGACCCCTGACCCGTTCCGTCCGCCCGCCAGCCCCAGAGCCACCCTTCGCCGTCTCTGTTTCTAGCAATACCTCTTTCTTCATCCCTTTTCTCTTTCCCTCTATTGCACCCTCAGCGTCGTCTGCGTCGATTTTCCACCCCCTCCTCCCTTCCTGCACTATGCTGCATACATAGAGAGCCAACAGGAACCCGTGGAACCATCTCACTCTCTCTTTCCAGAACCGAACGTCATGCCCGGCGATCCAGGCCACCACCGTGGAAATTCGCGTCGCGGGGCTATTTACTATGCGGCTCGTGGCCGCAAAATAGGATTATTATTATAGTCGAGCGGGCCCAACCATCCTGGCAGATAGAGAGGAAGCCGCCTCTAGCTGGGACGTTGTTCGTTTACGATGGAAATTTTAAGGATCGTCGGTGGTTAGGGTGAAAAAGACTGTGTGTCGGGAAGGGTAGTATTCTTTAAGGATGAACTATCCTCTTGGTTGAACACCTGAATCATTTACTTGCGGAAGTTGTTTGTTCGACCCAGTTTATACGGCCAAAGTGAAAGAAAGAATTGAATGAATGGAATTGCCATGGATTGCCATGTTACATAGATATGGGTGACATAATTTTTTTATAGAAATAAAAGTTTAACTTTATCGTAAAATAGTGAACGAAACGAGGGATTCAAGATGGTGTACTGTGACGCATCTAGTGTTTTTTAAGTGTCTGTTTTAGTGAAAATAATTGGTTCGACTTTGTTAACATTTTTATGTAAAGTGATCTGGCAGTCAATGTGTTAAATGAATAAATTAGGCCCGTGAAAGGAAGGTTGCCTGACGTTAATTTAAAAGATACCCTCATTTGGCCGAGGAACGGCGAATTGCAACTGTCGATCGGAATCGAATGATACGTATGCTGATCATTGTAAAAATATACTGGCTTTGGGTGGTTGCAACTAGAATTGGGCACAATTTTATTCGAATAATATACATACAGCGAAATACTAGTTTCAAACAGTTAATGAGATGGAAATAATTGTTTTCGTAAAATCTACTCATTCAAGAAAGAGTAGGTATTATTTCATTATAGAAACTGGATCTTCCATGTTTAAATAATTTGAAATGACGAAGTACTTTTTAATCTTTTATTCGTTATTCGGAACTCTTGATCTAGAATAAGATTCGGTCCCCGTAACAAAATATCGAAATCAATATTTTCCTCCCGTACCGATTCTATCGCGGAAAAAATTACGACAGGCACTAAAGAAACTGATTCTCCAGGAAGAAACTGCAATATTTCCCCCATATTGCATTCCAATCCACAACGTAAAAAATTGTACCATCAAAGGAGATCAGTCTCACGTAAGAGCATCTAGCACCTAAAATGGTTCCCGCAGAAGTCCCCAGAAACTGTCTAATTAACAACATTTCTTGCGGTCCGTGAATTTGTTTAATTAGCGGCGAACCGTGTCCTCCTTACCGGACACCCAGAAACGTAATTCCTTCTTTCTTACAGGCACTAATTACAATGTACAAAGAAAAAAGGCAATAGTAGTCGTGGCCCCTTGGTCGTTACCCATCGAATTCTAATTACCCTGGCATTCCGACGCGAGAGATCGTTCTGAATCCCCTCCCATCTGGACTTTCGGTACGGTCGTCGAATTATAATCGATCTGGAAGTTCGGTCCATCCGATTAATTAATCCGCCGATGGGGATCCGTTCGGATCGTCGCGTCCAAGCCCTTTTGCTCGTTCTGCCAACTTCCTTACGGGGTCAGGGAATCCCGGTTAAAAACAAACACGGCCGCGGTGATCGCGCATGAATTATGGAAAGAAATTTGCGGATCGAGGTGGGAGAGCTCGATTAATTGGCAAATCTGCCCCGCAACGGGGACAACCGACGGTGGTCGTACCTCTCGCTAACGAGGGATCGTTTCGAATTGTTTCACCGTTTTTGCGTGCGTGCGTGGTGTGTCCACGCTGGCAATGTACCTTCGTTACGGTCGTCCCTGAGCGGGGCCCGTTACGGCGGGAAATTCAAAACAGGCAGGGGAATTGTAATTGGTAATTTTTCTGGGGTGACACGCGTTAACGTTCGAAAAACGGGGGGGATCGTTTCCGTCTGACGAGGAGGAATGTTGTATTTGCAATTAGTCCCTGAGAATGTTTCGAGAAATAATCGATTTTATTGTTTGCACGTTTATTTATCTTATGTGGTCGATGATTCCATGTGCTGTCGTCTTCGACTCTCGATGCGGTGCCGTTAGATCAAGGTTTCGAACTGTTTTGGAATTGAAAAAAGTAGCAGATTGCTTTTGTTGAATCAGGGAATCGAGTGTTTAGGTGATTATAGGTGACAATATCGACTTTGAACGAGAAAGAAATCTGTTTTTAGTAGAATCGACGAGATCAAATGATTGCGTGGATTTTACTGTCTTTTCGACTCTCGATACAGTGCCGTTAGATGAAGGTTTCGAACTGTTTTGGAATTGAAAAAAGTAGCAGATTGCTTTTGTTGAATCAGGGAATCGAGTGTTTCGGTGATTATAGTTGAGAATATCGATTTCGATTGAGAACAAAATCTGTCTGTGGTTTGAAACTTTTGAAATAGGTTCTGGAACGGATTGTATAGTTTTACGAAAATTTCTTAATCAACTCGAAGCTTGTATACGTTGATATTAGGACGAAGATGAAAATTTTGAGCGATAATCCTCGGACGATCTCTAGATGGGTAGATGGTCTGAAGGGGCGTTTAGAATTCTCCTGTGGTTGTTGACGACGCTTAATGATACTCCCGCTGCTAATGTTTACGCAGTTGAGCTACGCAATTTAAAATCCGTCGGAGACTAGCCGGTGTAATTGGATCTCGCGACATCGCTTGTTTTCTCTTCCCTTGGGGTGGATAACAGGCGAAAATTAAATTTCATATACAGCTGGCTAGGATATTCTAAGCAGTGGAGAGTTGAAAGAAGCTTCGAATTATGGTATCTACTAGGTAATCGATGGCATTAACCTTTGGAGGGTGACTAATTTTGATGATCGAATAGAAAGTAATACCTGGTTCCTGATAGATCCCTGCTCACCTGCCTTCAGATGTGTTTGGAGCAATTTTCTTCAAAATATTCCGGTCTTTTTATAAAATGCTAATACAAAGAGCAGTACGATTTCGTTAGGTTCTCTGAGTTGTAGGTAATGATCTGTAAAGTTTCTGAAATCTTGGTCCAAAGTGGACGCACACACCACCGTTCGAGAGTTAAGTACCCAACCTTCCACGGTCTAAACTGTGAAACAAATTTTCATATTGAACAATTGCCGTACAGGCTATCCAAGTAGGAAATATCAAAGATACTCTGAGATTGTCAGATTCTGCGAAATGACGGACAACAAAAATACAGAAACAGTATAATCTATGACAGCACTAGTACCAGGTCAGAATTCAAAGTACTCGTTGATCCTAAAATCCTCCGTTCGATCAAAAAGAAATAAGAACTCTTTTTCAAAATGACACAACCGTGGGGCACGACTAACGAACGCGGAACGACTGTGCGTTCTCTTTCTCTCGAATCGGCCCCCGAAAATCGAGGCAACGACGCGACACGCCACTTAACGATAATGAGTGCACCGTCTAAAAAGGCTTCGGGCAACGCGAGACGCTGGACGGCAAAACAATTATCCACCGCGTCCAATTACGCGCTCATCGATACACTCTAGACCGTGAGAGCAGTCACAAGGGCGGCATGGCCTTCTCTCTGTCTCGCCCTCCCCCATTGAAATCAATCGGTCGAAAGATAAAGAGAAAAGTGGTGTGCCGTTTGGAAATACGGAGGTAACTAGCCCGTTTTCGTATTTAATTGACCCGGCCTTTGCTCGTGTACACGCGTACGTCCGGATAATGACACACGGACAAACCGAGGAATCTCTTTTCGATTTCTAGGCGATCGATGTCGCTGGATTCGACCATCGAAGATCCGTCCGGCTTTAACGATTGTCGATTTATCCCCAGCTATTCCTTCCTCTAATTAGTTTCCTGTGTGCTGGTCACTCTGACACGGTGGAGACTGGTAAGGATGTCCGGATTGCGGAGAAGATTCGCTGGAGGGTTGATTGTAGAGTAATGTAGAGTAACTATTTTATTAGCTACAAGATATTTCCTTCTATGATAGAATTGGTAAAATTTCTGTGTTAAAATTTTCAATTTCTATTTAAAATTAACTTGTGGATCCACGGTGGGCGGGTTTGGATAAATGTCAGGCGACAGTATTGCTATTTGTTATTAAATTTCTTTTATTTTCCAAAAAATACCTCCAAAGCAACTTATTATTAACCATAGAAGATTTGCCCCACACACTATTTTTCTCTTCAGACCGTGTCATGGGTCGCAAATAAAAAATAAACGAAAATTCCCTAAAAATTGATACTTTCAAGATTACTGAATGACGTCGCCATCAAAGAGACTCCCTAAAATTGATAAAAATCTGCTCGTTCACCTACTTCTACGTAAACAAAATAATAAACATCAAAATTTTCTACTGCTTTACCTAAACAAGCTTACACCAGCTACTAAATTTTGATTCTGTACAGAATTTGAATTCTAGAATGATGATCGTCGTAGGTTGCCATTTTCCTCAGTTTCTTTCCGTGGATTCCTCATGTTGTATATAGATAATAATGTCCACGGACCGTGACCACGATTTCACACGATTGGTTCCACTCGCGCGCGTTTATCCGCCTCCCGCCCGAGGAGTTCCCTTTTAACGGGGAATCTGTCTCATTAACAATGTAATTAATAATCCAATTACGCCCGGCAAGATCCGCCCACCGGCATATTTTCACGGTAACGGGAAAACAATTCTGTCGGACGTCTCCCTTCTGGCCCTCTCCCCCCAGGTACGTGCACACATACCTACTCCTCCGACTGGGTAGAGAAATGGCGGGCACGGCCGTTCGCGGTGGGGCGCAGGGTGGGCAGCTCGACGCCCCCCATCCCCCAGGAATTTAATAAGCAATTACCAGGGATGAAACGAGACGCATCTGTGTACCTGTATAACGAGGGAGCCCAGCGCGAACGGTGGGAGAAACGGGTTGGACAGAGAGAAAGAGAGAAGGGGAACAAGAGGAGAAGCCTGTATGAACCCAAACACAGAGGGATGAAGTTGGTGGGAGAGAGTTCTAAGGGAGAGCGAAATGGATGGAAAGTAGTGGAGAGAGGGAAGAGAGCTGCGAAGCAGCGTACTCTGATGGAACTTCGGGGAAACAAGAGGAACGCCAACGGAACACGAAATATTTCCCCATAAACCACCCTGTTCCGATTCGATCGAGAAGGAATGTGTCTGTATTTGAAATATCTTTGGGGTGGTTTCGGCGTGAGAATCGTTTAGAGATGTATCGATTGGAGGAATAGAGTAATTTTATCTCGAGAAGTTCTTTCACAAAACAAGGTTATCCTTTTTCAATAACAAAAAATTGTTCCACAGAATTTTCGACATTAGAAAGATATTGCTTCCGTCACGTGTAAATATCGATTGTTGCATTAACCCTCCGCTAATCAGGTAAACAAAAATCACCCTGAACGATGTAGAATTAATGTTACCCTGAACATAATTCATTTACAGATACAGAAATTATTTGAATACAAAATGCAGGTTAAAATAAACAAACCCCGTGTGTATTAAAAAAAAATACAAATCCAAAGGTTTAAAACCGCCGGGGTTAATCTAACATGATTCACAGAGGGTGAAAAAAATTCATGTCGGAACCACACGACGTCACAGCAAAACGGCGACGCGGAACAGGCGAATCCGGTGTAACAGGTCCCTTTTCGAGGCTTCAAAAGTTAGCATTTAATAGGCCGCGCGCGCGATCAGCTTTTCACGCGGGTCCTTCCCCACGGCCGTTTCGTCAAACGACAATGGCCCACCCCTCCCCAACCCAGCTCCAGCCACCGAACGGTTTCACGCTCAGCTTCCGTTCGACGATCTCGAGAGCCGACATTCCCCGAGTCTTTCGATCGCACCGGTGGAAATTCGATAATACGCGTTCCCTGGCGGTCGGTAGCCCGCAAGATTCGAACGCCTCTCGAAACGGCCGATGCCAACAGGTGGTTGCGAAGTGTCTCATCCCGCGGACCCTCAAATTTCCCACGCGACGCGACGATTATATGTATTCGGGATCGAGCGTTTTCTTCCGGTCTCTGATTCCAACGCTTTCCTCTCCAGTCTTAAAGGATTTCACAACCTTTGACGATGGTTTGATGGTAAAAATGAGACGGGATTAGTTTTGCGAATCAGTCGAGAGGAGGGAAGGAAATAGATTGTTTTTAATACGTAATATTATAATGACATCGTAGACAGGGTAGCAAGACGATCCCGACGCAAGAAAGACGTGGCTCTTTGACGTTCTCCCGTGGGGTCAAAGTCCCTAGTTCTTTCCTCTCGCGTTAAGTAACGCACGTTCGTGTCGTACGAGAACACATACACGGTTATCCGGGTTGGCAAAAGGTGTTAATTAATATTTACCGGGTTGACTGACTCACGCATAAATTGTTGCTCGAACCAGTTTTCGCGCAGTGTGACCGACGCTGTGTTTGGCTGGACGATGTCGAGGACGATGAACGCGTTGTCTAGGGGGCGGTGGATTAAAACAAGAACTACGAAAAGCGGTGAAAGAGGGGAAAAACTGGTTACGCGTGGATTGTCGTCGACAAGAGAAAAAAAAGGCTCTGTACCACCTCCTTGATCGTGTGCACAAGGTGTCCTGTAACTTGGTGGTTCAAATCGGAGACGGATAATAATGGTTATTTTAAAATATTTTTCGAAAACGACAATTTAACCCTTTAACTCCCACATACTGCACCGGTGCAACAATTTAAAAATGCGTCAAATTCCGTCGTCAGATAATATCTAACTTTTATCAGCAAGGATGCGTAGATTCACTTATGCGAAGTACATCTCTTCGTTTTCAGTTGAGAAATTTAAGTATTCCTTCCAAAAATAAATAAAAAAAAAAAATGAATAAAAATAGGTCTGTTTAACATTGATATTTTCGATATTTAAAACAATAAAAGAAAGAATCACAGAATAATACTTATATCACATTTCCGAAGATAAATCGATATTCGAAAATTCCTCGATCGTAAAGCTGACTAATCGGTCTCTATTATTCACCGTTACCTTTTCATAGCATTTACAATTAATCCCATTAATCTCTCGTACGATCTCTTCCCTATTTACACAAAATTATCGGCAGAAAACGATTACCGTCACAACAAGGATAATATTTACAGCGCCCAGACAAGAATTCGTTATTATATATCGAATTCATAAACATCCAAGCAAGTAGAGAGAAGCGACCACGGTAATGGACATACACACCCCCGGCTAAGTGGCGTTTCAAACCGCTCGAAATTACCTTAGCTTAACCCGTTTAAGGAAACAATTTCATTCCCCCCCCCCCTCTCCAGTTTGTACGTTCTTTTTTCTTTTCCCATATCCACGTAATATCCACCTTTTCGGTTATGCCACCGTGTTACAGGACACTGGTGTTGTTAGTCTGTTGTGTATACGCGTCGCGGTTGTAGAATCGGTGGGCAGCGCTAGGCGAAAAGGCATTAACAGCCTCTTAACATGCAGATTGCCCCCTAAAGACTTTGGGAGTTGCTCGAACCGTTGATTGGACGATTATTTAATACCTCGTTCGAGGAGAAGCCTCCGTTATTCCAACGCACGTGTGTGCGAGCTTGTGTCCGTGCGTTGCCACGATGCAGGATTTCACCTGGCGCGGATTCTACGTAGCCCTTCGGGTAATCTCTGCGGCCGCGGCGTCACGGCACGCTCGAAATTATGCAGTCTGTCTCCCTCTTTCTCTCTTATTCCGAGCCGAGTGCCGACCCCTTTCCCCCGTTCGACGAGGTTTTTTCGTCGTCGACTCGTTTATCCTTCGGGACGATCGCGTATATCTGCTCGCCGTGACCCTAATGATCCGGCTGGAACTGCAATGCGTGGACAATCGACCGTGATTAGGATCGTCGGCTCATCGTTTGCAGATGCGCCGCGTAAAAACTAGGTGAGATTTCTTTACCGGACGGCGCGCAGTGATGTTTCGGACGATCTAACTAGCGCATAACTTCCCGAACTTGTGGGACTGACCGTTCCATTTTCAAATTTTTTTTCCGATCGACGCCTGTTTCAGGTAAATTGTTCCTGTTATCAGAATTTCCAAATGTAGTTGCATGTGTAATCGTAAAATTTTAGGAAGTTAGATTGAAATTAAAGAAAGTAAAATAACCAGTTAAGAACACACGTCACCTGCGAGTGAAACTTTTTGCACCATAGGCGTCTAGATTATTCTCATTTAATTTCCCCTTAGTAGACATCGTCCCAGATTCGTTAATCCCCGAATTAACGAATCTACACACGTACTCTACCCAAATACTTCATATTCATTCCCCACTGTCTCATTAACAGCAAAGAAAAACTGATACACCTCGAAAGTGTCAAAGCCCTTTGAAGACCTCGTTCCAAGTCAAACGAACGACCCGTCAAACAAGATCGCGAACGGGTGGGGGGTAGATCTCCACGTATAACCTTCAAAGGTAGAAAAAAAGTCCTGACAAAAGGGGGGGAAGGAACGGGGTGGTGGGGTGGAGTGATTTAAAGTCGAAAAAAGAGGTTCGACTAGGACCCGCACGTCGAATCGTTAACGTGAAGGGGGGGGGCCCGTGGGGGAGGTTGGTTAATGGTAACGAAGGGCTGTAGGAGGAACGAAAGAGGGGGGAAGGGGGCCCTGGTAGAGAGACAAGGGAGTCGACCCAGGGGTTCAATCGCATTTAATAGCACGAAATTACACCGAAATTGGATTCTAATTTACCATCCACGGGGCGAAATGTATTCAAATTAGCCGGAGGGGAAATAACGAGTCCTCTTCGGCCCGCTACGCCGCCCGGGCAGGATTAAATAAATTTCCTTTCTGTTAATGATTATGTAGATTGAACGACATTTCTTGGGTGGAACATTCCGGGTCGGTCGCGTCTACGCGCCACTTTTTACCGTGGGGGACGACGGACCCCAGGGTTGTGTCGCGACCGCAGACCGCCACGGATCGGTGGGACGGGACGCGAAACCGTCCTCTGGACCGACGTCGGAGGGGAAGGGTAAGGGGGAGGAGGGTCCACAGGACCGAATTAAGGATAATTGCCTCGCGGCGAAAGAACGAAAGAAAGGAGTCGTGAAGGTGAGGAGGGGGGCGGCAGAGGGGAAGATCCTGAAACCGGCTGGACGATATCGGACCAGGGACCAAGGGACGATCGTAAAAGCTGCCGGTCACTCGGCGAATTGATTTTCGACGACGCGTAATAGTACTCTCTTTTTTCTTTCTTTTTTGTTTTTACCATTTTCCAACCTGCCTGACATCGTCTTATCAGCACGCTTCTCTTCCGTTTTCCTAAAAAGAAACCTTTACTGCGACCCTGATTTCCATTGGTCAGGCTTGCAAATGGGGGAAGGCTCCAGGAGTGGGATAAATAATGCAGACGCGATATATTTTTCGAGCCCCTCAGGCGAGCCACATGGAAGCCGCGTGTGTTTTCGTACTTAATTTTTCAACCGGATTTTTCGCCGGGTCGGGACAGTCGGGACGTGGTTGCTGATTTATGCGGATCGTTGTATGTATTGGCGCAGGATAGATACGGAAATGGGTGGAGGGTTGGGATTTCGAGGGGTGGGTCACATCGGGGATGTCAATGGAGTAAGTTTTGAGTAATGATTTTTGAAACTTTAGGCAAATAAAAGAAAATATTCATGGTTTCAATTCTGTCGTTCAAAGATTATATTTATGGAAAACACAGTAATTTCTCGATGAATGTGGCACAAACAACGGCGTTATTCCTAATATTGGAGTTGTCCCCTTCGGGAACCAATCAAAACAGAGTAATCGGAAGCTAAGCAAAGGCTTTGTGTTAAAAATAACAAAATGTTGAAAGAAATTTGATAAAACAAAAGAAATTTTTTAACCGCATCGAAAGTTCTGTCAGGTTCCATATAAGTAAACTGCGAACCATCCGAAAATTTATTGAAGTTTCTTGTACCCTGAATTTCATACAATTGAGCACACTATAAATGCATAAAATCTGCGATCGAAATATATTTTTTTCCATTGCACAATATATTAATATCTCTTGTTAATAAACTCGTTGATAGTTCGATCACATTGGACTTTCTCGTAGTGGAAATTCCTCTTCCACGGGTGGGACGCTACATTTTTCATCGTTTCTAAGTAGTTTACCAACACCAAAGACGGGAATCGTGTGAATACATCCCAAGAACGAACAACCGAACGGGAGTATCCGGCGCGAAGAGACGCTCTAAGCGGCTCATAGACGATCGAGTATGCTTGTCAAAGGTGCTCGACAAACCGTAACCGACTGTTGACCGACTAACTCCAAGTTAAAGTTGAACAAAGGCTTCGAGGTTCAATAGCGACACTTTAACAAACGAAAAGTATTGTATGATGTGTCGAAACTCTGTCCAATTGTTTATACAATGCTTCAAACGTATCTCTGAACAAAAATGACATTTCAAAGAAGGGGTGGCAAAACCGTGCCAGCATCCATTTCATAATACGAACAGTCGCCAGCTTATGAAAATAAGAGGTAACTCTTTTTCCATTCTATGCTTCAATTTCGAATAATTGCTCGTACAGTTAATCCGTAAACGAGAAAAGGGGTAATGATGAAACAGCAGGACGACACAGAGGATTCGTATGAAACACGCGGGGGGAATAAAAATTTCGGCATAATTCCACCGGTGCTCGTATCGGGCCCCGTAGATTGTTATGTAAGCCATGCTCGTGGGCCACACGCCGTTGATTTTCATCGTAATTCCATTTCAGTAATTAATTATAACACAACCGACTATCGTCAAAGGTTCTTTTTTGTTCCAAACGGGAGGTACCAGAAGAGAGAACACCGAGATACAGGAAAACGTTCTCGCGAGCGAGCGAACGCGTATATTGTACGTGTCTTGATGCTGTACCGAGTGGTTTTATGTAACGCGAATGTGGCAATACCAATTATAAAGCCTCGACCGAGCAGTTATAGTAAATTCATTAACGAACTTTTCTCTCAGCGTGGCCGGTAACAAAAACGAATGCGTGGGGGCAATAATAAATGTAATGGGCTCTCAGCTAGAGTACCTCGTTACTTCCACCCTTCGGAAGAGAAACCAAAAAATATATATATATACATATATCCATGTGTCTATACTTGTATGAAATATAACGTATATGCACACGTTTCTAACAAAATGGAAATAACCATTGTAGAACGTATCGTCGTGCCGACTGAAATTTTATTCTCCTTGCCCCGCCATCGAGAACCGCTTTAAGTTATTAACCTCTTGGGTACATTTGACGACTGAGACTCGTCATGCATTCTTTTCCCTAAGCGCAAGATGACGAGTCTAAATCGTCATTCGAGTGGAGACAATAATTACCACGTGCATTCTTGTTTTTTCAAAATTTGTTTTGCAATTCTAATTACCTGAAGATTTTCTAGAAGTAAATGAATTTTTACATAAAATCTACTGCTTCTACATACTACTCCAAGCATTAAAAAATTAAATCTGTTACATGTGCAAAATTTTTTTCAAACAAATCGATACTCAAAAGATCGATTCCATTTTTATCGCGATTAAGCTTCCAACGGGGATCTGACCAAAGGAATTTACACGTGGTTGCTCAGTGTCACGCGTTACAATTCGACGTTACTTCGTGCCTAATCGTGGTCGTCCCGCCTTCTGTTGCACGACAAACGTCGATATTTTATTTTACAAGCCAGCGTCCGGACCGAATCGATTTTTCGTGTTCGAAGATAACAAGGTGCCTCGCGCCCGCATGAGTGCAGGTGGGGTGGCAAAAAGAGGGGGAGAGGAACAAAAAAAAACAGAAGACCGACCGAACCGGGCCATTTAATAACAGTTTAAAGCGTTATCGATGCAAACTTGGCCGGCCCCAATAAAAGGCACAGACGCGCGTACGAAATCGGAGCGGTGAATTGCTCGATCGTAACAATTTAATATCGCCGACTCGGCCGAGGAACGACGGGAATTAATTGCGATTCGAAAAAAAGACGCAGAATTATTAATTATTCCCGTGGAGGGGACTGCGTTTTAATCGATGATCGTTTCTGAACTTTATGAGAAACTGCTCGGAACTACATTATCGCTCCTAGGTATTCGGACACCTGTTCTGTACGAAGAAAATGTGATGTTTCGTAGAAATTGTACAGGTACCAATCAAAAATATGGGACTAGAGATTGATGGAACAGTAATTCATTATTCTGTTACGATGTAATGAAAGTCGCGGAATTGGTACGTATGTATACAAATCATCTCCAATCAGTTTTAGCATATTACTCTTATCAAATCTCTGTAGCAGAATATTTTTCGTTTTCTTTAATTATCAGACCAGGTTTCACACTTTTGGCCGATAGTGTATTTCAGGCCATGGTTGTTATTTCATAGTAACATAAACGGTTGTCCGTCGAGCTTTAATACCCCTTAACACGTTGAGTGCCACAGTGAAAAAGGCCGTATGTAGTCAGACACGCTATATTTCTTTTTTTTTTTTTAAGTAATAAACCGTGGAAATTATATGCGTTTAGTTTACAGGGGTTGTTGGTCTTGGTATAATTATACAGAATGAGTCAATAAGAACTAATATCTAGAATAACTAATTATGTATTTCAAATAACGTTTTAATGAATTACATAGCATTTTAAGGAATGCATATAATTTGTTTTTTTCATATCTTATTTTCTTTCAGATATCAAGGTGACTTTAAATGTTTTCAAGGTCAATGCATCTTTTTTCTAAGACCATCATGCAAAACAAAATAAGGTATAAAAAAATCAAATGATAAGTGTTCTAATATTAAGGAACGTCAGTGTAATTGCGACGAATGAAAGAGATAGAGCGTATTACATATACCCACGCTTGGAAGGCGTACGACGCGTGACTGCTTTTTATCGCTAGCCATCCCCACAACGAGACCTGTAATTCAAGCTATAATAGCGCTACATTATATCTCGCTGTTTTCGCAAGAAACCGCACTTGTCCCAGTTCCAAAAGTTCCTTGTGTTTTATCACCGCCACCGGTCGCCTCGGCGCGATCCTACCACCATATACAACGTCCAATTTGCAATAATTCATCGGTTTACGGAGGGGCGAAGGGGAGATTCGTCAGGGCAGACCAGGTCAGGAAAAACGGCTTACGAAAATGCGTGTGTGGTTTGGCGAACGGGAGGACAATTACCTTCCATATTCTATATTCATTCCGTCTGTACCGGCGATAAAATTGCGAAGATACATTTTTAACGCGCCATTAAATTCTTCTGCGCTGTTCCTAGAACCAAGCTTCTTCTCTATGGATGCACCATTTTCTTTATTTATATTCCTCGCGGGATAGACTTTGCCAGGCTGTGGCTGTTGTATATCGCTATATCGAGGGTTTTATTCGTTTTTTTTTCTAATTGGGATCCGGTTCAAAAGCTGCTCGGTTGAATATCTCACCTTTCGTTCGTTTGCTTATAGGTTCCTGTTTAAATGATATGATAAAGTTGATCTATTAGCGAGATTTGATTACATAATTAGGAAACAAGTGTTTTTTGCGTGAAAACAATTTAAAAAAGTAACATTCTTGAAAAAGAAAATTAAATTAATTTTCGTTCGATTTCATGGGTAACATAGTTTCTTGTCTTAATGAAAAATAAAATACGGATGTTCATACAAGCTCATATTTTTACGAAGTAATTCACAAGAATCAGATATAAATTCATTTCCTCCGTTAACGAATAAATTATACCTTTAACCCTTTAAGGCCCTAATTATGTTATCATTATTTTTTCCTGCAATTTTTATTCCAGATACTTAAAAACCGCTAAATATGGTGTCTGAGTGCCAGCGCCATTTTACATTATCACAGAGGACTTCGAAGAAGTAGTAATGAAGAAATGTTTCGAAAGTGAAATACGGGTGATAATCTTTAAAATATGCACGATCCCACGGACCGATTTGATAAATCACACACCACCCGGTCGCCTCTTTCGTATCTCTCGTGGATAATCCCCAACGGTCCCGGCCGATCACGAAATTTTAATCAGCCACTATTGGACGACGGTATCGCGGATTCCCATGGGCGACGCACGCCGATCAAACAGAAATAAATCAGAATGACTCGCGGCGACAGGGCCAGAAACGCGCGCGCAATTACGTAACGCACGGTGCGTCGCGATGTAAACACGAGTGCAGTGCCGCCGCGAGATATACACCCTTATCAGAAGGGTGGCACGCATTCCCTCATTACCGCGATCCCCCGACTGGCAAGCACACCCTTTCTTCCCTTCTACCGTGGTGTTTCCACCCTTCTTTTTAAAACCCCGTCCCCGGTTCGCCGTTCGTTGGGGGGTGGGGGGTTGAAGCCGGACGAATGCGGCGAAGATAACGCACAACTACCAACGACTTGTCCGACAGATACAGTATAAAAAACGCTTGTTTGATTTCTTTTTCTTTTAATACATACGGCCGATTTTTTTAATTAACATTCTGATGTCGGTTGACGTAGTACTACGTCTTTCTTGAATGAAAACTAAAATCGTACAATATAGGGAAAAATTAATTTTCTAGTATGTAAAGTTCGACGAATGAAAGTTAAATAGTAGTTTCTAAATATTTTCCGTGCTCCTGAAGTTGTGTATTTGCAAGCACATAAACCCTTCCGCCATTGAACTGTTAATATACAGGGTGAGTCGATATGAAAGAGTTAATGAACTTTCTGTTAAATTAACATTCAATTTAAAATTTATTTCAACACTTGAAATAAATTTACCAAATAGTAGAAGAGGCCTCTCCTACGCTACTTCTTTCCTTAACGCCCGTGTTTGTAGGTTAGTGTACACCACCAGTTTCCATCCATACCATCCGCTTGGTTCCCGACAGGTATCGCCAGCATGTTCGATTTCCGTGACCATCGAAACGCAACTAGAGCAACTACGAGAGATTAAAACCTCAATATATACAACCCACAAAGAATATTCCGTTCGGCCACGAAAATGGTCTGCGCTTTGACGGTCAAAAATCCCCAAAATGGCGGGAAGCTGGGCCGTCAGCTATGAAAGACTACGGCGCCATTATCCTGTCGGTTTCCGCGTAAAAACGAAAAGCCCAGATATACACCACGAAGGGGGGATGGGGGAGGTGTACCGTATAAATTATCACGGCACACACCGACAGGTTAGGAAACGCAGAGGCAACCGTGGTATCAGGCCCCTGGATTCACGTGGTTTTCGCGAGTCTGCACTCGTTTATATAATACTCGGCGTCGAGTGAGTATTATGCTCGGCGGCTGGCGCAGAGATAAAGCGGAGTCGTTATCTCGGTTAGGGGTTTCAACGGTGGCTTGAAAGAGGGGGGTCGGAAAGGGGAAGGAGGGGAAGGCTCGAAGAACGTTGCTTAAGGGTTGTGAATCGTAATGGGCTGCGCCCTCGGGCAGGAGGTTGACGATGTCATTGGAATATGTAACGCTCTGGCTCCGGTTTTTAGTTTTAGCGATAATAAATCCGACACTGGCACCATCGCCACCCTGTTTCTATGATTGTGCCACGCTCGTTTTCGCCGCTTGATGGACACGCGATCGTTTAGGGGACGACTCGATTTTTCGAAACGACGGGTGAGATCACATTTGTGTTTGGCAGGATATGGGGGTGATATTAGAAAATTTTTATTCCTGTAAATTAATACGGTAGTCGTTAAGTGATGTAAGATTAAATATCTATGCGTATTCTGTATGTGGCGGAGAAAGCTCATTCGAAGTCCACTTATCGGGATTAAAGTATTCCATTCGGGTTCTTCGTCACGGTCGAAAGATCGAGGTCTTGCTAGACCGAATAGATAATAATCAGAAAACACACACGTACACTCTGTAATGTCCACAGAAGCCATACTTGAAGAGAGAAAAAGTGATCGATAAAAGCAAAATGAAAATTAAGAACGAAACCAGTGGAAAGCGGTCTTCAAGTAAATTTCCTCCGATATCACTGTAGAAACACGTTTTCTCGCCATGATATGAGACATACCCGTAAGATATTAATTAGACCAGTGGATCTATTAAAATGTTTAATATACCTCGAAGATGCAAAAAGATATTGCTACCTCCAGACGCGATGGTTTTCGAGTGATTTTCCGGGCGGGGGATTTGTTCTATTTTCCCCGTGACTCGATCAATTACCGCCAATTTACCCGGCCGTGTAATATGCAATTAACGGGGTTTATTAATCAGGAACGGCCGCCGGTGTAAACGCGACGCGCGAATAATTAACGTCGCCAAACTCTGTTTAGCCGGGGAAAACTGTTAACATCATGCAAATGTTCCAGTAATGACGCGTACTGACAACGCACTTTTGTTTCGCAACCTTCATTTAGCCTCCCGTTCATTCCCTGGGCGACGCAGCGTCCCTCCTCCACGACCGCGGGAACAATATGGGGAAGTACTATGGCGAGTCTGATCTAACGGGTGTCCCGCGCGAACATTCCCTCTGTGATCACCCTGTCGATAATATTAAACAATAACTGAAAGATGTAACTGTATGTCTTCAGACATTGAATAATATAATTTGTAGATTAGACACTTGAAGTTCATAGGTGCAACAGTTATCGTGTACTTCGAAGCAGTTAGAAAAATGGGCTAAACTTCGGAGAACCCCCATGCTCCGAATTAGATGAAATTTTCAAAATAGGTTGCTTTTTGACAAAAATGATGATTGCGAGAAGGATTTTTGGCGACTCGAAAAAAAGTTTTTTACTATTTGTGTATCATTCCCTACCTTACCGACATAATTAATCAGATAAAACACAAATTAAAAACAAAAATTTCTACCCAAAAATTCATCAGCATCCTCGGAATCTCGTTCTCCAACGTCCAACGCGGAGGGTAGCAACCGAGCGGCGGCGCTCCGCGCGATAATCACTCTCTCCTCGAATCCGCGCCATTAGGCGCACGCGATAGTTGATCCGAGGCATTCCGCGAGCACGCCGCGTTAAACGAGTATATAACGATGCACCGAAAAAAGGGGGGAGAGGAAGGAGAAGGAGGTGGAGTAGGAAACAGCGCGGGCAAAGGTCTATCCAGAGAGAAAGAAAGAAAGAAAGGCTCGTATTCCGCGGAGAAGAGCGACGAGGATGGTGTTCAGCGGCCACGAGGAAGTCGGGAGACACTGTCGATGAAGGAGAGAGAGGAGGGAAAGGCTGTTTCAGGGAGATGAGGGGGGGGGGAGGTTGGAAGAAAAGGAGGTCTTTTGAATCGGAGGTAAGCGAAGGTTTTGCAGGTGTGCGCCGGTGCACCGACTGTGAGACTCGACTGGTATATACGAAGGACCGAGAACACAGCTGAAGAAAGAGGGAGGATAAAGATTGAGAGACACGGAGGAGGATAGAGAGAAACGGTTAGGAAGGGAGGGAGGGACGTAGAGAAAGTGTATGTACTAAGCGGAGAAAACGAGCGTGCAGTAGGCGCTGGAGAGAGGGAGGGAGGGGGAGGGTGTGCGACATCGCCTGCTGCAAATTGCAATTTTGTTGTGAGATCATTATAAAATACATAATGCCGAGTCGCCTACTACCGTCCTCCCGCCCCACCCCCTACTCCCTCACCTGGTTTTGCGTTCCACTACCCCCACTACTTCGGTCGAACTCGCTACTTTCCTTCTCGTTTTCTCTGCGGGTGCACACCGGTTCCAGGCTTCACGACGGTGCTTCCCTCTGCCTGCCTCCGACCGGCAGACGGTTGCTCTCTGCCTTGCATCCTCCCCGTTGCACGCTGGGAGCTTGAGCAAGAGAGAGAGGGAGGAGGCAGCGTCTCGTTAAAAGTTTCTAGCGACGCGTATTCTTAATAGTCTGCGCGCGGACACGCCGTCATTAAAATTATAACCAACCTCCTGTATCACCACCGCCCCGGTCCTTCCATAGCCCGTCACCATCGTAGTATCGCCATCCATCCCCGGAGCGCTCGTCCCTGTTCCGTATAACCTCCCCTTTTTCGCTCGGGGCCGCTCGCCGCCCCAGAATCGCTCGCAGTCGCTGTCTCTCTCTCCCGCTTAATCGGACATCTACGGTTTTTGGGGAAGAACGCCACGAGGGATGGAATCGGAGGTGATTTTTGCAAAGAATTTTCCTGAAGTCACTTGTTGTCTGTCGGTGAGGAAACTGTGGAAGGGATATTGTTTTGAATAATTTAATTTTAATCCGCCTTAACTCCTTGCCTTATAACATCGAGTCAGACACGCGATGACGGTTTCAAACTGGATTTAATAAACATGTATACTATTAATTATCTCTGAGTCGAAGTGAAATTCTGTTTCATTGGAATTAATATTTAAGATTCAGAGTAAATGTTACACTTGTCCTAAGAATAAAATTCTTTTTGAATCTCGGAAATTGTTAAAGGTAAACTAATTTTTGAGCGTACAGTCGTTAAAAAAATCGTAAGGCAAGGGGTTAACGAGCAGCAATGTTTTTGGTAAAGTTAGAGGTAACAGTACATAATAGAACGATCAATAACAAGTTACTAACACTACAAAAGAAGGAATACAGTCACGAGATTGCCGTGTCGCGAACTGAAATAAAATAGGGTCTGGAACACAATAGTTCTACAGAGGCTAAAGAGACAAGAGGAGTTCCTCGAGCAATCCATTTCCAGGCACAAAGTACGGTAGACTGCTACATCTGAACTTCCCAGTTGAATCAAGCATACAACGAAACCGTTCCACTTACTTTCTCCTCAAACCGCAATCCCAAAACAATGATTCGTTAAACAGTGATCGTCAATATATTCCGAATAAACCGTCCCCCCCGTCACGCGTCCAAGAATATTAAAAACTTCCCCGAAAGAAGAAAGCGGAAAGTGATATAGAAGCTTTTGTTCATACGGTCATCGCAGTTCGAAACTACCCCCATCCGCGACGGTATACCGGTTGGTTCCCAGTCTGATCGCGAAACAGAACGAATAGGAGGAGGAAGACCTGGCGAACCAAGACGTTGCTGCTCGGGCAACAGGGGTGGGGGGAGGATACACACTTTTCCGTCCGGATAAAGGCAGGTTTAACTGAAACTTACGCGAACTCGTGGGCTCTGTAAATATGTAAATATGAGGGCCAGAGTGAATGTTATTACGTGTACGTTGCCCAGCGTGCCCAAGCCCCCGCGAATAAAGAAGAAGTCGGAGGAAAGTCACGGTCCCCGGTAATCGTTCCGATATTTAAGTACCGAGTTCTGGTACACCGGGTATATTTAAACGCGCTTATTATCATATAAATACAAGTTGGACGTTCAATTTACGCGTTGGTGAGCCCGCCCGAGAACGTTTCCTCGAACCCACCCCCTACCACCCCCATCTACGTTCGTGGGGTGCGCGCGCGCGCTACTGCCTCCTCCTGGCGTGCCAGAGTTACAAAAGTTATTATTGTTATTACCGTACCGTTTAGAAACTTTTGTTGCTAGCTACTACCACCCCTTCCCACCCCCCACACGACCCTGTTGTTCCAGCGACCTATCTTCCGTACGACGACCGGAGCACCATCCTTGGTCTGGTCCCCCATCTTTTCACGTGCGCAATCCTCTATGCTGGTATCCAGGGATTTCAGTTCTTACTGGGCGAATTTATTGGTCAGGGGTGGAGGAGGGACACAGGGACGATCTTACGAGACGGGCGCAGGTTGCTCTTCTCGATATATATCTCTACATATAGCTACGTATTATATGTGTATACGTGTTGCTTGGAAGAAATGCGGTGGAGTTTGGGGAACCGTGAGACGCGACGGTGTTCATGAGCGAGCTTTAGTCTATTTTCTTTTCGTACCGTTTGTCGTTGTT
The DNA here is from genome assembly GCF_001272555.1 of Dufourea novaeangliae. Classification (NCBI taxonomy): domain Eukaryota; kingdom Metazoa; phylum Arthropoda; class Insecta; order Hymenoptera; family Halictidae; genus Dufourea; species Dufourea novaeangliae. The sequence goes on along the minus strand of NW_015374010.1, from coordinate 55,563 downwards.
TGTACAGAACGTGGTTTACAGGCGGGAAACGAGTGTCGGAGAAATAATTCGAAGGCTACGCGGCAATGAATATTTGTTGGATGCTGGAATAACTGGGCGTGTAGGAGCGCTTTAGGCACTGACTTAACTACTCGAATTCTCCTTTGGACACCTGGAACACCTTGTAATTTCGAGGCATACAAAAATCACCGTGAGCCTGTAAAAATTAGGAAATCGTTTTAGAATTGTTAAAGTCTGCAGGCTACGTGTACACCTCAATGTGCGTATCCATTTGTTGCATATCATCGTATCTTAACGGTCCTGTTACATTCGACAAGCAAAAAAAGACCTGCGTACTATTCCCTTAAACATTTTACTCCGCTGAATACTCAAACAATCACAATATTCTATAAATGTCCCAGTGATCATAAACCTTTCACGGTCGTGCAAACCACAAGAACAGCCTATTCTATTGAAAGATTTCATTATCTAACAATTGAATTTTATTTCCTACAGCTCCACGATACATCGAAAAAACATTCCCTAGGCCGTTTCGATGGTGTTGCTTAGGTTGTTTTAAATCTACGTGAATCAACGAAGATTCCGTCGCGACCGACAACGATAATCTGATTCTCTCTGTGTCGTGAAATCGAGTCTGGCGGATCTTCCGGAGTGTCCTTTGGTCCAGCCGCCCCCGCGACACCCCATCAAATCCCGGGAAAGCTACACGGTTCTTCGATTGCTTTTAAGATGGACTCCTGAAGCAATGGGAAGAGGGGTGGGGGTGTCCATGAGAAAATTCACTTAATAGAACAGATCGATATCTGCGGCTCGCATGTTTCTCTCTCGCCCCGGAACCGTTTTCACTCGAGAAATAAGTGGATCGCTGAAAACGACGAGGGAAAGACACGAAGAGGAGGTGGAGGAGAGATAAGTGAAACGCCGGGCTCGTTTCGTTTCGATGATGTTGTCCTATTTGCGGTTCGCGAAGGACTGACGCCACTTACGATTAAGATAAACGAAAGGCACAGTCCGCGCCGTGACCGTTTGCGGTTGTTATTATTATTACCGTTTTCGCAACGGTTTAACTCTTTCCGGCCGTTTTCTTGCTTGACGTGTATCGCGATCTCGGTCGAGTGGCGCGCCAACGGGCGACGATTTTCGATATTGCGAGGGAAAAATTTAAACGTGTAGCAGATACGGTGTGTCAAAAGACGTATGTTTACGAGTTCGATCGATCGCGATGTAATAATTGAAAATTATGAAAAGCACTCGAATGTAACGGTAAAGTGTTGTTGCGAAGGGTATGTGAAATTGAACAATCTAGGAGGTATCTTGATAAAATGTTCGTATTTAGAAATATTAGATAGCTTAGATTAATTTTATTCTAGTTATAAAGGGTGTCCCATCTAAATCGACCCACTCGAATATCTTGGAAACTTTTGATGATATTAAAAAATATTTAAGACTGAAATTGAAGGGTTTAGAAGAGCACGTAAGGTGATGTGTAGAGGACACATAAAGGTCAACTTTGATTTTTTCAATGACATTGTATATTTTTTATCGAACGAATTGATGTAGCTTGTCATTCTCTATAGAAAATTACTAAGCCATTTTTAGCAAAAAGCCGTTAGTTTAGGAGTTATTTTAATTAAAAATTTAAAAGTATCTCCTATATATTAATCATAGTTTTGTAACTGAAGTATTTTCTAGTATCATTGATAGTTTCCAGGATATTCGAGTGGATCGATTTAAATAGTACACCCTGCACTGTATACAATACAACCCATTTGTCGTTTAAATGATTTCCAGAAGCTGGCCATAGTAAGTTTAATATTAGTTCAATTGCATTTGGAACCCCAAAGAATCCTTCCAACACAGCGATTACATTCCAATGTTTATAAATCGGTCTACATAAATTTATAACTCCAATATAAACATTCAGAACAGAGACGAAAGTCTGACGAAAGATTAAACACGTAAATAGACAAAAGCCTCTATCAAGTACAGATAATTATTAACAAAACTACGTTTAATACAATCGGATGGACCATGTTGTTTCCATTTGAGAACGGCACATGGAAAGTATGGGATCGAATAAGCTAGACAGAAAAGTTGGAAAGAAATCGAAATGTAATATTGAATCGCTTACGTTCCTCGTGCCCGCGTATCGTTTCGCGCTGAATGCGTGCGTGTAGATCACAAAGGGTTCGGATTGAATTTCATTTTGTATATAAATAACAGATATTAAATCCACGGGCGTCTTTATTATTGCGAAGCTAGAAGCGTTTTAAACGGAGGGAGTCATGCATAGTACTCCACCCCCGGCGCGCAAGGAAAGCATGTGTTCATCGTAATATCGAGCGCGCTGGCGTCGACCTCGATGCTCTCCAGTTACCTTCAATTTCTGCTGAAAAATAGCGTGCATCGTGTTCCCCGTGGCGGGCGAAGAGTTCAATCTGCTTGGTCTGACTGAAATCTGTTATCGCTGTTTAGCCTCCGAGCTGCCACGCGTCCGTAGGAAAGTTCCAAAAATACGCGATTTACGCGCCCGTGTAACACGAAGATGTTACGTCCCTCGTTATCTTGTTGCTTGATTGGCCCTATAAATTACCTTATTCCTCGTTATACACTTTGCACAGTACCTGAACGGAATAAATCGTGCACGATATGTCAGTATTTGACGTTGCTATTAGGGTCGTAATCCCTGGCAGATCTTATTGATTGTTCTATCAAATGTTGTATTAATATTTGAAATATCGTTATATTTTTGTTCCGATGTCAATGGAAAATAGTTTTTTTAGAACGTATTGCTCTCGTTACCGACGAAATCTTGTCAGAGTGCAAGCGAAGTAACCTGTGCAAAATGAAATCATTCCATAAAGGCAATTTTTTTTAGGAGTTAACTGAGAATATTGGCTACGTATAAAAGCACTCAGGTATAGTTTACTGACCGCCGTGAAAAAAATTGTGCATTCAGTGTGGCGTCCGTCTAGCCTATATACATACTAACTCACTTTTCCAAGAATAAATACTTTCGTGGGAAAAAATTTCATACCTAAATGATTTTGTTTCTCGTGTATAGAATCGTTCATATTAGTGCATTTAGTAATGTGCAGTGGCTGAAGAAAATATTCGCACACCCTTTAAAAACAGAACAACTTTTTTAAACTCAAGTGACTTGACTTCCTTTGTAAAGTTTAGCGATGGATCTGATTTTTTATTTCACTACCACCACATAATGAACAATTCGAAAGGTCCTAACATTTGAATATTTTCTATTGGCAATCGACGATTGTCAAAGGTAAGGTCAGATCACGACCAGTTGGGCTTAAGTGGCACGCACAGTTTTTTGATCGGTAACGAAAAATACCGTTTCTCGCCGATTTGAATTCATACGCGGAACGAAGTTAATCCACGACGGCAAAATTATTTACTATCCCCCCTGCCCGTTAACCGGTGGAAAAAATCGGCCACCAACGAGTAAGTAAATTCGTTAGTCGACCGCGGCCTCTCGAGCTCGATAATCCGCTCGCAATAAACAACGCCAATTAGCGCGCGATGCGCCGAGCAATCGTGTTCGATCGGACAGAATACGGTTTACTCTCCCCCCGGCGTATACAGGGTGATTAAAAAGAATGATGGTTTAAGATTTTTTAGCAGCTGATGTAATACTTTCTGAGAGGGTGAGAAAACGTCTAATCGACATAGGTCCTAAAATCGATTATTTCGGTGGAAAATTAATTTTTTATATTTATGAGCGTTTAATATCTATGTGAAACAATTTAGAACACGTTGAATGTAAATGGAAAAGTTAGTATGTATAGGCAATACGGAAGGAATATTTGAAAATATACATTGATCTATGATCCGTGAATGTGAGTTTTGTATTGAAATAGATGACATATGGAACAATCTGTAAAAAAAAGTGAAAAAGTTTTGTACTTTGTCTTCTGAAAGGAGTGATTTCAGGACCTATGTTGATTAAGCATATTTTTTACTACTCTCGGTGAGTACTATATGTCCCCGAAGTCTTAAAACCCTCGTTTCTTGATCAACCTGTAGATGTGGGGAAATAGAACGACTCTGGAACCGACAATTGACCTTTACCATAGCAGAGAAAGCGGCGGAGGTTACGGATGACCGGTAAAAGAAAAACTAAACCGGTGGACTTCCTTTCCTTAGTGGACAAATATGATCAGGAGTCTGTAAAATATAGTAAAGAACAAAACTTTCATCAGACCCAATAAGCTTTCTAGTTTATTCGAAACTCAATACGATACTCGAGAAAAGAAAGAAATTCCTAAATTTACTCTCCTCTCTATGAATTGCTTCAGACAACATTATTTTGCATAAAAATCCGCAGTCTAGTGATCACCACATATTGTAAATAATTCGTGGTTAATCAACCCTCGGAAGATTGAACTACAGAATAGATAGTTTCTATAGAAATCAAGGACCTATACTATTTAATTCATATTCACAATTATTTTCCAGCTACATCATTGTTACTCAAGATGAAGAAGATAATTTACAAATATCGTTAAACAAATTTAAAAAATAGTAGATCACTTATTTTTGGTGTACCTAATATTCGAACGGTACTAGAATGTATATCCTCGTAAAATATTTTAATTGTCCTATCGGCACGCGAGATCGTTATTTCGAGTAATTACGCGCTGTCACGGCGTTTATGGATTTTCCAAGGATGACAGAATCGCGCAGAAATGTGTACAGATTGTCGTCGAATTAATCAAGACGTATTAATTGCGGCACGATTGCGTTCGCGTCGTTGCGTTTGCAACGGTTAAACGATCGCCTTGAGCGCTGTTTCGAATCATTTAACGAGTTTGCGCGGCCTGGCCGCGAACTATGGGACGTTATTCGTTTACAAATATTTGCGGCTGCGTGTGCGGGGTCAGATTTATCGTGCGGGCAACGATTTTTAAACGTGGTCGGGCCACGCGATTTAATGAACTCGATTTTGATTGCTCCGACGCGTTTTCGCGCGATTCGCGGTTCCAAAGTCGCGATCATCCTGACCGTACACAAAATCAGAGAAAGAAAAGTTTGATTCAAAAGGGGGAACTAATGGAGAGAATTGTTAGCGTCATATTGTCAAATTTCGAAATGTTGAAACTTCCAAAATTCATCTGAGTTTCAAAGTAACAAATTTTTATATTCTATTTACTTTGAATTTCGCAGCTTTCGAGGTTTTTTCAGGAGAGAAAGAATAAAGCCACCCTTAACGAACTGAAATAGTGCAATAATACTTCAATAAACAATCTGTATTCAAATTTTTACAAGCTCTAATTTGCTTAAATTTTGAAAATTGTTCTATGTTTCAGAGTTATAAATTTTCACGTTCTATTTGCTTAAAGATTGACCGTTTCCGAGGTTTCCTACAAGAAAGAAAGAAGGAAACCACCGTTTAGTGAATTCACAGGGTAGTAATAGCTCGATAAACAAATCGGTGATTCGAATTGGCAAAGCGATTAATTCTCCCGAACGCACGTGTTAGACATGAAGATTGCTCGATACACGTTTCACATTGTGTGCGCAAAGCAACGGCTATTCTTTCACTTTTATTTCTTTCACTTTCTGGCCAGCGGCCGTGATATATGTACAGTCTGCACGCGATACCGCGAAGGAATTCGAGGGAACCGGAGACTCTCACGAAAAAAATACTGTACATCGACAAACGAGCTGTGTGTTCAGGTAAACACATTAATTAAAACATTTTTAATCACGTCGTACCTTGTGTTATCGATCAAAATCTATTTAATCAGTTGTTAATAAATTTGGATTCGATACGGTATAAGAGTCTCGATATCGTGATCGAATCGTGATAACCATCGAAAATCCTGCACTTTTTCCTCCTTCAAATCTGTTCAACGTGAAATCGATTCCTATGGAAACGTGGAGCGACAGATGTCCTGCGCCGGCAATAATTGCTCGACTTCGTAAAACCTTGGAAAGTCTCCGGTTCAAGTTAATTAATCCATTTAAATTAGCCGGTTCCTTCCGACAGAAGGACGCCTGTTCCTTCGACGTCCGACTTAATCCCCGTTGTTGACAACAATCCCCTCGAGTAAGTCTATGCACAAACAAGCAAAGAAAACTTTCTTGACATACTGAATCGCTTAATGCATCAGATCATTCAATTTTTATACCCACTTTACTTCTAGACTCTATATCGTGCTTCTCATTGTAAGTACAATTTTCCAAATTTCAATCGTTTATCTATAACAATTCCATGTTATTCTTAATCAGAGACACATTTTGTACAATCCAAAATTAACATCTACACTAGCAAACATCTCGAATTCGAGTATCAATTCCGAACACAGTCGAAGATACATTGGGATCTAACTTAGCATAATCAATAACTTCAATTTTTATACCCACTTTACTTCTAGACTCCATATCGTGCTTCTCATTGTAGGTCCAATTTTCCAAATTTCAATCGATTATCTATAACATTTCCGTGTTATTCTCAATCAGAGACATATTTTGTACAATCCTAAATTAAAATCTACCCTAGCAAACATCTCGAATTCGAGTATTAACTCGGAACACATTCGAAGATACGTAGGGATCGAAGGCATTCCGTTCGAAAGTGTAGAGTGACAACTATAGGAAAGTGAAATTGTGCGGACGGTACCGTGTTCTTTGTGTGTGTGCGCAGTCCACACACATACATGGACACATGTACGGAATGCCAGTCACGACTGATCGATCCTCCTGGTGCACGGTCCCCTTGTTACGGGGGTGGATTCGACTGCGCGCGGGCAAGGGGGGCAGTGGAGCGGGTGGACGAACGGAGCGGAGAGAGGAAGGTTAGACGAGGAAACAAAGCATGCAATCAAAACGTTAATTACATTAAAATGAGTCGAAGATCAGACCAATCAGAATTGCCTGACGATGGCCTCGAGCGACGTTCGAGAAGCTGAACCTCTAATAGAACCTAACAAGAGAAACAACACGTCTTCTCCAACGAAAGGCATCTCGCAGGAAAAATTCGGACGCGTGCTGAAAATTCGAAGGCGAGTCGCCCGCGATAGAATTATTTCACGAGCGATATTATGATCGATTTGGACTTTATGGGGTCGGCTGTAAAATCGCGATTCGGTAGATTGAGAAAGTATTAACGGGCCGTCGAAGGGAAATGGCGATTTCACGTGGGAGGAGGCCGACTTGGATGGAACGAAATTGTACGCGAAAAGAGATACAAAGTTCGCGAACGAAAGTCATATAGCGATGTCGACGGAAGTAGCAAAGATCAGAGTAGTGTTGATCGCATATTATTCCAGATCGAATCGAGTTCAGGAATTCTATTGTAATTTCTTGACTTCCACGAATTCGTAATGTCTCTCAGAAATCACGTAATTTATTCACTTTCAGGAATTCGTAATGTCTCTGAGAAATCACGTAATTTCTTTAAGAATTCCATACAAAGTATGACTTGTATGGAACCATTAACAAACAGACGAGCAACATCGCGACAATCCATGCTCGATAGGAAGAAACATATATTACGTCCTTTCCCTAGGCGATGTAAACGCGAAACGGAGAATTAATTCAACCCCGCGGCCGACTCGTAGCCATCGCTAGCCGCCGTCCAATATCTCAGCGAACTTCTAATATGAGCGCGATGTTCGGTATATCCGGCCAAATTGCGCTCGGGAGCTAATAGGAATTTTGATTGACTGAATTAAATAGTTATTGGAAATTCGGCAGGCTTTTGGGGGGGGGGGGATTGGCTCGATCGACGAAATGGTGTCGAGAGGGTGGGACTCAGGTGGGATGGAGAGGAGGAGGAGGGCTACGGGAAGGAAGAGTTCACCGGGGCAATTTGTTGTTAAGTCGGAACTCATTTTCTGGGACGCGAGCTCAACGGGGCTAGGCACCTGTCTCATTATCAGACCTAGTCAATTTCGATTTAATTCGTCGGTCGGCCGTTTCGTCGCGGTGGAAGAAGAAGGACGGACGAGAACGAATCCGTGGGATGGGACAAAATGTCGGTGGCGGAGGGGATGGTAGAGCTGGTTCGTCATACGCCGTGTCGCTTTTTAATTAAACCCTGGTGTCCCGGGTATGGGAGCTCCACGATTAATCGTTATTATGCCGTGGAGGTGGGGGGAGAAAAAAAAAGAAAAAAACTCGGGCACATACTCGAAGACGCTTTCCGGTTGCGCAATTAGCCTACTCCCCTCCACTCACCCCCCTGTTGCAGACCGTCGCCAAGATACATACGTAAGTACGTGGAATTGCGCACGCATATTTCAACTGGTTTGTTTAGCGGTATTGGAATGAACGGGATTTCGTAGAATTGGCGGCGTAATTTTCTTGTAGTTAAATTAGCACGATTGCAGTCGCTCCTCGGTATTTAATTTCCTCCTCATTTAAGCTCTTTCTGCCCCGCCGTCGTTCGTACACACGCCAACTGCTCACTCTCTGTCTCTCTCTATCCCTTCCTTCCTTCACAACCTCCATCCGTGCCGACGCCGGCGTTTTTCCACGTTGCTGCAGCTTTTATTCACCTGTCGTCCACTCTGTTTGCCGTATTAATATGATTCCCCTGGGTCCGGAAAAATTCGGCCTTGTGATTGCATTAATGCGCCACCCCGCTCCGGAATGGAATTCCGCGGTTTAAATTAGGAGAACCTACACCCCTTTATCGCGTCCTCTTTTTGTTCTGTCGATTATTAATATCGATATTTGCGGGGATTGTTGGTTAATACCATTCGCGTCTTTGTTTCCAAGCCAATGGGAGACAGTATTGGTGTACATTTTTAGGGTGATTAACCCCTTGGCATACGATTTCTCTTACGACTTTACTCTCAAGAATTACTTTATCGATAATATTTTCCCAAAGGAATTTTATTCTTGTGGCATTACATTTATTCTGAGCCTTAAATATTAATATCAGCGAAACAGTAATTCACGTCGACTAAAAAAAAATGAATAATATACATGTTCACTAAATTCAATTTAAAATTGTTATCACGTGTCTGACTCGATGTTCTAAGTCAAGGGGTTAACTCTTCAATGACGGATGGTCTTGGTGGCGTGGGTCCGTTTAGACCCTCGTGCATCATTCCGTATAATCGCAACTTTGAACAAATTTCTATGTAAATTGACTTTCCTTCCATTCGAATTAATATAAACAATTGCTCGCTTAAATTACTGTTCCCATGTCTAACAAAGCTTCCAATGTAATGTTTGTATCTCCTCCAGGCGTCTTCAGTTCACGGTCAAAGTGGCAAGTAGCTGGATTACATTCGACAGCCGTTCGCCGGCTATATATCGCGGCAATTATATGGAGATTAACTAAATTGCTGGGATGGTGGGCGCGATCGAAATTTATAGAACCGTATCGCGTTACACGGCGAAAATTCGACGGACGCCCGAAATCGCCTCCGTTTTATCTCGGGGGGAATTAACCCGTTTAGCCCCTCCACACGACGATCAAGGGAGGGGGGGCCTATCGTGAATGGGCTCGATCTGAAACACGAGAATCAACGAATACGTAGTCCCGTCGATGTATACACCGTGTCTTTAATTACCAGCGCGGAAGCCCCCGTCGTTTCTTCTTCTTCTGGCACGCTGGAACCGGAAATACACTTCGTTTCGAGGAAAACATCGGACCGGTTGTTTCAATTACGCGCCGCTCTGGAACAGAGCGCCCGTTTATTCGAGCGGCGTTATCGCTCGGGCGAAATATAAAATGAGTCGCTAATTAGATATTCGCCCATGACTCCGCTTAGGGGCGATTCGAAGAAGATCCTCACGGAATTCGAACCACGTTCGCTGTTGGCACTTTACTGATCGGTAGCCTATTAATAGACTTTTAATTTTCGGTATTTATGGATAAGGATTCTATTCATTTACCCTTAGATCAGGGTTAACGAGGAAATTGTTACGTTATTCGAGTACCTTGATAGTTTTCATGAATTTAATTCGCTAATGCGACTGAAACACCTATTAAATAACAGCTGGTGAGTAATAATAATAGTAATTATAATAATTTGTGAAGGAGGGATAACATATAGTGGACGTTGAAATTATTAGAGTCACAGTACGAAAAATATGTTTCTTTTCTGTTTGCGTAGAAATACAATCCCAATACGTACCATGATTTTGTAAAGTGGATCATTTTTAATTGACAATCGTCCACTAAAAATATACAAAAGAAATTAAGCACAAGTTACTACCACAACATTACCCCTTCGCGTACGGATTTACCGGAAAAAAATGTTGCATATCGAACAGATTTAATTTTTTTCTACAACAGATACAAACTACTCTGAAGTGAACAACAATAGATATGTTAAATATTTTCTCAACTTTAATAACGAGTTAGACTCATTGTGCACTTAGGCAAAACAAGTGCACGACGAGTCTCAGTCGTAAAACGTACCCAAGGGGTTAAAGAGATCCAGCCACTTCTGAAGGACAATGATCAATTACTTAACTCATACACGTACAAATCTCTAAAGTACATATTCATAGACCAGCCGTCGGAGTACTGCAATTCCTAACCAAACAAGAAACATACAATTCATTCATGTCTCTAAAATCAAAGTAAGTTATATACTTTCTCTCCCACGACCCAAATTCGTTCCTCCATACTTCACGCGACCATATCACGCTGGACTGTGCATAAAGAATCAGAAAGATCTCCCGCGAAATATACTAAACCCGACAAAGTCTCTCTCTGGTACGGGTTCTCTTGTTTCACGGCATGTACGAAACAACTTGGCTCACCCCCTCCATCTCCCCTCCCCCCTTCGGTCACCACTGTTCCATCCATCCGTCCGTCCGTCTGTTCCTCCCTTTCCTCGGAGCTGGAAACGCGACAGGGGTGGCGAGATCAGCAGCCCCAGTCGCTAACAAGAGGGAATAAGAGGGAAACATGGAAACGCGCGGGCGCGTTGGAAATGAACGCATTCACACACACACACACACACACACACACACACACACACACACACACACACACACGCATTCCCAATGGTGAGCTCACGCGCGCACGTGTACGTGGCTGTGTGCATGCAGAGCACACACGGCAAGGGGGCTGCGCCGGCGGGCTGTTAATGAGTTAGACCACCTTACCCTCGCCACTTTAATTGTCTAAAGCGCAAATTGGGCGGCTTTAATTAGCGTAATTATTTGGTTCGTTTGTCCGTTTATCCAAGATCCCTGTATCGAGCGAGAGACCAGAGTGGAGGTAGAGGATGAGGAGGATTGCCCGGGACTGAGCCCACCGCCGGTCCCATCCCTCTCCACCGTGCGCCACGGCGTCTAAATAGATTCGTTAGTACTTCGCGCGATTAAAAATCCGAGTTCACGGAACCCAGGGGTCGGTAGAGGGGCACGGGTTTACCGCCTCTACGGACTTCTCCAATTTGCCAACCGACCCCCCACCCTCTGGATTTTATAGGGTACGACCGTTATACTCGTTACGGGACACGGTCCACGTTACGTTTAATGAATAGCCGCGCGACTGTTGCAACCAGTGTTCCCCGATGTTTCGCCGCGGTCATACCTGGGACTTGTGCCTCTTCGTTACCGACGCGATTTTACCTGATCCGCCGGTAAGGTCGAACAGAGCCCGTTCGTGAAAACGGGGAGTTAAAGAATACGTGCTGATATAGTGAGATTTGCGTGCAAGTATCAGGTGAGCCTCTTTCATCGTGGATTATGTTGGGGAACGATTAAGATTTCGAATTGGGGATTGTCAAAAATTGGCACCGTGCCGTCAAGGTTATCATGTGTCAAGGTTGGAATAGTTTTTCATTATTCTCAAGTCTATTATAAATATTTATAACGTGGGTTTATAATAATTTTGATAAAAATAATATTTTTCTTCTTACGGTTGTGGTTTTCGCGAATGGTTAGTAATAAACGTAAGTCACAGGGTAGTTTAGTGATCTATGGTTAACGGTGAGGTAGTTTCTTCAAGAGTACAATCTGTGATTTTTGGGTGTTTCTTGATTGAACGCTATTGATTTGCTGCAAGTATTATAACAAGATTCTTCTACTGTGTGGTGTTCCCCCTTTGTAAGATCGCTTCTTCAAGCACTATATAGCGAATTGCTATCCTGAGTGTAACCTTCAGGCCTGATTATTGTGATAGAAGGAACGCTATAACAAATACCATTTGCCAATTACGCTGAAGAAAGAAGATTAAGAGAACAGAACAGAAATTCCCCCCCCCCCCCCCACCGAGTATCGAAGAATTATAAAGAGTTTCTGGGTAAGAAGCCAAAGTGTTTTGCGCGTAACTCGGGCCAATAAATCGAATCGAGAGGGAACGTGTATTTATAGAAATCGTTGTCGTCTCGTCGCGATTTGTTTCATCGTCGTTCCACAAGGGGTGCTCGACGGAATTAGGGGATCGAGTTTCCGGACAATTAAGGAACGCGATTGAGCCAAGTTAACAGTTTTATCGAACGCTTGAATATTATAGACCGACGGAGCATCCAGAACACTGCAATCTTCTTTATCGATGAAGCCACTCAAGTAGATTCTCTGATTACTGAGCGAAACGTTTACAAAAATCGAGGCACGATTAAAGAACTCTTCGGGAATGAAGATTCACGGAATTTCGGTCTCTCCGAAGAAAATGTAGGTTTTACTCTCGATTGTACAGCACAAATTCAAATCTACTACATCTAACATTCCAAGTAAACTTGCTTTTATTTACAAAAGGAACATATATTTATAACTATAACCCAAGTGTTATAAATTTCGAGAAAGTTGTAAATTACAGATCTCGAGTGACCTTCCTCATTCAAAAACTAACTTCTTATTACTACATATACATATACTACTCCATTTTCAAAACCATTTCTTAACTTACGTTGTTTTTCATATTTAAGTATATGTATAACCCGTACCATTATATTATCAAGTTCCTCGTCAAACAAGCAAAAAATCCGTCTCAAAAGGATTAGTAACGAACAGGTGTATTCCCATTAGAAATCCCGAAGATTGTATCACAAAAGCTAAGGAAGTCCATGAATTTATGCCTGTCAAGATATTCGACTAATTTTCTTACGTAATTTTCGAAACATCCTGTATATAACGGGGCTGAATAGTTGCCGCAGACAGTCTGCCCGAATTAATTGGAATTACGTTCTAACTCAACCCCCTCCGGGCCTCCCCTCCTTTTACACGCAGCCCCCGCCCAGCGCCCAGGTCGGCCGTCATTGAAAGCGGGGGTACTCATTTTCCCCACTATGGAATGTAATAATTCGCTATTCAATTTTCTCGATCCCTAAACGGGGAAAGGGGAACATGAAATATTCATCGGTTTGTTCGAATTCGCGCAAAACTTTTGCGACGTTCGAAGAAACCCCTTCCTTCGTACATTACGATCGAACGATTAAAAATTTCATTATTCCTTTCTCATATTATCCTACAAATATTGTATTTCATCGTTTTTAGCCATGCATTCATATCTTTTCGTTTTTTAAATTTTGACATCGTTCCATATCTAGAGGCTTGTTATTTTAGAACGAGCACGAATTGTATACAAATTTCACCCTCTATATTTTTTATGTCATGTTTTATTCGTTTCACTCTTAATATCTCCGTATTTATCTCCTTTCAATTTCGTGTTTAGAATTGCTCCAGCGATAAAGGTTACACAAGCCTAGATCGCGTAATTTCTCGCGATGCCGATCAACAGCACGATTTCAATTTCAGCGATGAATGTGTCCCCATGGGGGAGGAGGATAAAAGGATAATCGTGAAAAAGAGTGTTCCTTAATCGTAAGGCTGTTTAATAACACAATGGAGGAATTTCACGCGTAGATGGAAGAGAGCCCCCATTTCAGAGGCACTTAATTAAATACGTTCCCCCCTTCTTTCTCTCTTTCTCTCTCAGCAGATGCAATCAAATTTCAATTAGAAAAGGGACTTTTTGCAGGAAACGCACCGGTGTGTCCCAGCGGTGCAATTTGATTTAATGCCATATTATTACACGGCGAACGTGCCAGTAATAATAGGAAGCTCAAATTGCCCGTAATAGTATAACATACGCGTGGATACAATATGGATAAAGTCGCGCGCGCGCTCGATGTCGTTCAGTCATTTTCGCCCGAAATATGATTTCACTTTGGCGTTATATTTACATAATGGTTATTAGCGTCGTCGTTTTTATACGCGACAAAACGGAACCGTGGAGGAGAAAGCTCTGTGATTTTTCTCGGCCACCATTGCCATCTTGAAATAGAAACAAGACTTTCAATTGTACATACAGATTACTCGTGTTAACATTAGAACTACACCGGAAATGAACGTGCTTTTCTATTTCTGTCACGTTGGTGAAAGGGACAGCTTGGTGAAAAATACACGGAACGATAAATTAACGAATTTCTTCGCTTGTACAATGGCGGACTAAAAAGTTACTATTCTTTCTCTTTGTTTTATTTTTATTATTTTTGAATGTTTTATATTTTTTAATTTAGTGTTTAATATATATTCAGATGGAACATTCAAAGCTGCATAAAATACAACGTTTCCTACCAAGCGTCGCACATGCGTGGACGCTCCAATTTCTATATCAGCAAACTTCATTTGATCGAAGCAAGTATTTTGCAATATTCACCTGTACTTTATGTTATTATTATCTCTGTTTATAAAGTGGTATGTAACGAACGTTTTCGAAAACATACGATGGTAGCGAATATGTTAAAGTTTTAAGTCGCGATAAGTCGTAATCGTTGAAGCTCTGGAATTCAGAAATTACATTTATTATGCACCGATCTAATAGTTCTATTAGTCTGCCCTCATTAGCTCAATTGTTCTAACCGACATATTCAGACATCCGAGAAAAATCAGGTTTCATAATTTTCCTTGTTTCCTCCTTGTTTTTCGTCATAGAACATTTTAATATAGAAAACGATTTAAATCATTTTTATTTTACTTTTTTACACGTACCTTGAACATAAATAATTGAAACATATACATATACATAGAAAACGATTTAAATCATTTTTATTTTACTTTTTTACACGTACCTTGAACATAAATAATTGAAACATATACATAAGTCATAACTAGACTGCGGATTTTCAAGCAAATTCAAATTTTAGAAGGTTGTTCATCAAGACAAAAATAAAAGTAGAAATTTCTTTCTTCTTTCTTCCTTATTGGGTTCAAAGAAAAAAAGAAAATTCGTTGCATCTGACGAAAGTTTCGTCCTCCATTGTATTTCACATAGACCTATAGGCTATAAATGTATAAAATCCGCAGTCTAGTCATACCTTAGGACTACCTAATTTATTTAATCTTACATACAACAATATAAACGGTCAAAGTCATTTGAAACCCACTTAGGAGAAATAAACAAGGCTGCTTCTAAGGCCCTAAGTATTCTAGCTTTAACTAAAACGTATGGGGCTTCAAATGTTCCGAAAAATCTTGAAAAACGATCATTTGTTATTACGGACATTTTAACTAAAGAAGGCAGTACTCGTATCAGACAAATCTGAATCTCCAACGTTTCGTATCCTTTCGATACGTCGCACAAAATTGTATATCAAGCACCGTTTCGACAGCTGAACGATCCGAATTCTTCCGGATATTTATCGTTTCCCGTATCAAGTAAAATCCTAATCAAAGTGGGTGGTTCGAAAGCGCCTGGTACGAACGAAATCGACGTGGCAACTTTTAATTGCTCCGACCTTATCGAGAGCCGTGTTCTCTCTGTCGGACGTTTGACCGGCAGGATCGGTAAGGCCGCCGCCGCGTCCCGTCCTTTGCGGCGTAATGAGCGAGGAGATGCGAGCCGCTTGACCGAATCGCTCCATTTTCGATTTCTCCTTAATTACTAATTAGAGAGGCCCCGACCGTCGCGTCGATCGGCTAGAACGAGTAGAAGAAATTACACAGACCGTGGGCCCGACCGCTTGGGATCGCGCATAAAAATCTTCGTTGGCCACATCTTCCATCGTTCGCCCATCGTTCCCATCGTCCTCCGCGTGCCACCTTTTTGCTTTCACCGTCTCTCGATTCTGCCGTTATTATGCTTTTTCCTATTTCTTTCGACTCCTAATTAAACGCCGGAATGGCCAGCCAGGCCAACCAACAAATAGAGGATCGTGTCGAAATCGGTTCCGTGAGATCTTGATAGAACGCGCGAATGGTAGAACGACTCGAAACGAATAATTCTCCATGCTTAGTGGCTCCGTGGGAATTTTCATAGATTTTTCCATTAGTTCTGGCAGAGTTGTGTTGCGCGAAAGGATCAAAAGGGAGAAAGGAACGATTCAATGCGGACGAACCGTTTCCTAGCGAAAATTCTATTCACGTTTTGGTAAGACTTAAATTCTCGCCTCGTTTGTCCCCTTTTTGCTATTGTGATTCACCTCGAGACTGTATTACGCTCAAACTTCCGTAGGATGGATTTGGATGAACGAGGGCGAGAGTCGATGAGATTTTATGAAAGGATAATTAAAGCGGGTGAGGAACTACACGGTTGAACTTAATATTAGTATTTCTGAGACTTTGGTGCTTAGAATTTCGCGTTCCTACAACGGTCTTGGTCCGAAAGAGGTCGTTTAACAATTTCTAGTAGATAATAAATACTACAAGTTCAGAATAGATCTATTCTTTTATATATAACACGTGTATATAATCGGACAAAGTATCCATTTGATGTACAATGAGAATTCTATTTTATCTTTTTTTTTTTGCTGCCACGAAAAGTTGTATCTAATTGGTTTTCTTGTGTGAATCAAGTTTTGGAAATTAGATTCGGGATTTTCAACGTGCTTTCTCTCGGAGCAATCGATTTCCTTGGGAAGCGATCTCGGGCTCTCGGTTAGCCGTCGAGACGTACAAAGAGGCTCCCTGGCACGGCGCCTTTTCATCTCGGGGCCGTTCCTCCGCTCGGCATTTGTCCGTGTCTAACGTGTTAATCACTCCCGTCTGATTAGATTATTAATTGTCTTGCGTGGCAGATGGGGCCCCGGCTTCGGCGTAATTACGGCTATTACGGATCGTACAATCGCTCCGATTTAGGGAGGCGAAGGGGGGCAGCACGGAATAGATTACGTTTAGGAAAGAACTGGAACAATCTGAGATGAGATTACCAATTTTGTTTATTATATCCTCGGAGCAACGTTCCAATATCTATTAGCCATACCAATAAGTAATCCAGCATTTCTTTGTTTTTGTTGGTAAACCGGTAACACAGTTGAAATAATTTAAAATACCTTTCTGCATTTTGTTTTCGTTCAAAATCTGTAGAAAATAATGGGGAATATTTCCAAGACCAGACTTTATTTTGGTTTTTCGTAAATAAAAGGAGTACACCTAATGCAGCCAAACTAAGACGAAAATCAAGAATGACGAAATGGTGTTCATGGTTTCATTTTCGAGTTATTAATTATTGAAAATAACTAATTCTTTAAGCAGTTAAAAAACGCGGCTCCCAAGTAGAACACCCCATCGCGTCACACGTATTTCGTCCGTATTTTCAACAATTAATAACTCGTGAACGAAGCCTCGAACGCAATTTCGTCATTCTTGATTTTCGTCTCAGTCTGGCATGGAGAAACCGCCCCACGTGAAACTCACCCCCATTTTTATTAACCATCCTGTAGAATGAAACATAAATACTAAACTCCTATTTCACGCAGAACGACAGCCACCAGAACCACAGAGAATTGAGGACAGGACAGGTCTTAATAAACCGTCAATATTAACAAACATAATATTACAGATGAAATACCTAAAGCCAGGTGAAATACACTCGCGCTTGATCTCCTCATCCCCTAGGCACAAGGCCCTAGAAATTCCGCAAGATTCTAAACTATTCCCAGCGGCTTCCTGGATTCGCAAGCCATCTCCCCAACCAACATCATCAGTTATTTAAAGCGCCAACGACCCGGTGCTCCTAATTTATGAGCTTTGTTCCCGTGGCCTGGATTCTCGCGCGCAAATACACACCCCCTGTCGATCGATCCTTTTTTCCCCGCCGATCGTTCCATGTATGTAAATCGATCGTATTAATTAGCGACCCGCGACAAACCGTTCCGGTAATTGTCGTTAACAACGGCGAGATTGACACCGTATCGGAAATAATTAACCCTTTCAGACCTGGTGGTCACGTTTGTGTACACGAAGTTTCTACGCCGATACTTCGATGAGGATGAATGTTTCGGTAATTCAAACACACTCTGCCGAAGGAATACAATACGATATTGACCATTTGTCTTAATGTTGGACCTCCAAGTCGCTGCAAGTTCCTAAAATGTCCTGGCCGTTTAAAGATTCACCGCAGGAAGTGTAAAGTGCACTTGTGTCTTCAAGGGGAAAGAAACTGTTTCGTACAATTACAGCCTTAGTGTCTTGCAGATCCATATTTTCCCATAGACATAGAAATATAGACTGCGTGTCAGGCTTGGCCGGCGTCCAAACTTTAGAAAGACACGGGTTACTTTCGGAGGACTTGCTATCTCTTTCTAATATAGAAGAGACTCCAGAATCTCACCCCCACTACTTAGGTTTAAAAAGGGATGCCAAGTTCTCCGAAAGGTGTTTATATTTCTATGTTTATGTATTTTCCTTATAAATTTGAATTTTTTCACGTTCTTTCATTTGTGCTCCCTTCATGCGATACTTGAGTCCCAATGTACACACGTGGTGTATGTTTAATATCTACAAAACTATAGGACATATAAACATTTTTTTCAAACGACAATATCATTTAGACAGTCTACTAGGTTAAAATCTGTAATAAAATAGTTTACTCTTAAAAGAAATAAATTCCGTGCATCGCACAGTGGTACAGAACGCCTATTTAGGAGTTCAGGAGCTTAATTTGGGTGTAAAAATGGGAATTTCGGAAGCAAACTTGGTAAGCATATATTTAATCTTCATATTTATTGAAAACATAGAAAATTAATAAGTAATGTTTTTTAATAATAATTTTTTCATAAACAAAATAAAAACTTCCTTTTTGTACAGAGTTATCATTGTCAATCACAAGTTCTGTTAATCCAAATTATTATTAAATGACCCTACTTATTAATTTTATATTTTTGTTTAGTAAATATGAACATTAAATACATGCTTACCAAGTTCGGTTTTGAAATTCCGATTTTTACACCCAAATTAAGCTTCTGAACTTCTAAATAGGCGTTCTATACCACTATGCGTCAGGACGAATGACGCTGCTGGGTGTTGCGTCGAATAGGCGGGTTTCCAACGAGTGCTAGGATAGGGGCGGAGGGGGTGGAGCGGTACGAAGCGTTTCGCGTTATTATTAGTGAAATCAACTAATTAGAAATAGCGCGGATTGCTCGTTAAAGATCGACCCGCCGGCTGTAATCACCAATTACTTCCTTAAGTAAGCCACGCGCGCGCGCGCGCACATCTGAACTTTGCTCGTTAAAATTATTAAACGTTCCTCGTCCCTTCGCTCCGTATAGAATCTGTATTTAACCTTGATACGAGGCTCACGCCCGAATGAATTTCCCCGAGACTCGTGTATTTTCCATTAATCAATCTGCCCCCGTGTCTTCGTTAACCCCGGATCGTTTTTCCGGGGTGGGATGGACAGATCGACGGTGTGTGTCTAGTTATAAATGTCCTGTCAACAATTTTTACTTCTGTCGCGTCGGTTTTATCGCCGTGTGTTTCATTAATTATACGGTAAACATTTACTTATTCGAGATTCATTCGAGACCCTTGCAGATTTATGATGTTTCTCGTTAGATTTTCCCTTCTGTTCCGTTGGGATTCTAATTTTAGGTTACGGCGAACCTTGTCTCGATGGAAATATAGTAGCTAGCAATTAAATTTCTATGCGAGTTTTGTGTTGGCAAGATTTTGTTCCCACAAAATTCATGGTTATGCGTTTATCGTTTGTAGTTCTAGTGTTAATTCTTCTTTAAACGTCTTAGAAAATAATAACTGCAAAGTGTGATTTCTGTTAAGAAATAAATAAAGGGAAGGTTAAGAATTTCTGAATGTTTTAATGTTTATTTTCACGTCTGTAGACAAGATTCAAATTTTGCGGGGTCGACGGTAACTCCAAGGTTGCGTTCCAGGGTTAAAAGATCAACAAAAACCGCGGTCTACAGATATTTCCAGAATCATTAGGATGCTATCTCCTTCTGTCTGTCGTCAAGAGCGATGCACTGATATAGTGGATATACAATGAGCCGGAAATTGCAATGAGATTTATAGAGATTTATAGAGAATACTATTGAATAACATTTCTAACAAGAATTCCCAAGACAATTCCAATTCGTTTCCCTAGGTGTAACAAAAACACAATGTACCAATTTTTTTCTGGTAACCCAAAACCTATTGCACTATCACATATACAAAAGATATATAACAAATACAAATACCCAAACCGTTACATGATCTCTACCTCTTTCTTTTACCTCTGTCACCGAAAATTGCATTCTACGTCAGATTCCCATTGTTCGCACCGTTATGCGCATCCGCTAAAATCACAAACGATTCCCATCAACGATCTCAAATCGTCGCGCATTAACCGAATCGTAAGATTCGTCACATTAGTAACGAGGCGTTACCGAACGAATACATCGAGTAGCTTAGGTGGATCTTCTTAGTGGCGTTCGATCAGCATTCCACGCCTTTTCCCGAGCTCCTCGATATAATTAATCGCGTTTCGACCAACCGATCGACCGATTCTCACGTGGCGTTATAACGGTCCCCGGAAATTGCCGGCCCCGTTAGAGGAACGGACCACGTCGTCGCGTGTGTATTTGTCGGAATCGAAAGACGCGGCGACGCGATATCGGATAATAACGTTTACGGTGCCTCGGATCGCTTCCCGATCGGCGACTTCTTCTGCGTGTTGCGGGGCCCTCGGCGAATTGAATCCGATGAAAACGCGATTGGGCATGTAATGGGGGCATGATTAAACAGTTCTGGGCAGAAAGCAGTTACGTACACGGTACGTTATGGCGATTTCACGTGCCCCTTTTCGTTTCGAGGGAATAAACTCATTTTTTTTTCTGTGTGTTATGCTTCAGGCGATATCGATGAAGTTGGAGGCATAGTTGTGCACAATTTTATTCGTGAAAACAGTTAATGAGATTAAATAATTGTTTGTCAAATGTCTACTCATTCGAGAAGAAAATATTATGTTTTAAATTAAAAATGGCGAAGTACACTTTTACCTTTTATTCGTTATTCGACATGTTTTATTTCGATAACGAATTTGCCCATCTCTGGTTGGAGGGAATATCGATGAGAAATTATATTTTTGTTCGAGATAAATTCACAATGATTAACGGATAGGTGTACAGGATGAGATGGGCAAATTCATTATCTAAATAAAAACTATCGAATAACGAATAAAAGATAAAAATGTACTTTGTTATTTTTAATTTCAATTTTTTCAATAACATAATACTTTCTTCTCTATGTTTCTTCGTCGAAACAAATCGGCGTGTTTATAACGATCACCGGTCGAACGAGCCTCGGACGAGAAACAACGCGAAAAAGGCGCGCAACGGTGATCCTCAGTGTGAGAGAGAAAACAACATCAGTGAAAGAGAGAGGGAGAGTCGACTGGTTAGGAAGAGGGGGAAAAAAAGGAAGAAAATTGGAGGAAGAATTGAAACGTCATTCCGCGAGCAATCATCGAGTTGCCTGGCGCGCGCTCGCACCCGCGCGCGATCGGCCAGATCCTGGACAGATAAATTAGCAATTTAATTATGGAACTGTCAAACGGTAATTAAATTAATAACGAGAAACCTCGAATCCAATCCGATCCGTCCTAGCAACCTTTCGTGCTCTCTCACTTTCTCTCTTTTTCTCTCTGTTCCCTTGCACTTGATCGATATATACATACATATGCATACATACAGGCGTGTGTGCGGGCCGTTTTGAAGGCTGTCAGAAATTGCAGACAATTTTACTCCTGCGCTTCGCGGCCTTCGTTTCCTCTATCGCGATATTTACGGTTTCGTTTTGCTCCCGTTGCCTTGCCGTCTGTTTCGTCTGGGCTTTTAGTTATCTCCTCCCTCGTCACGAGCTCTCGCCTCCTCGACTTCCATGGTCTCTTTCGTTCACCGACGCGTGGAGAAAGGCTGTATGATAATTGTTTATAAATATTATGGTGGATAGTATTTTGTTCTATAAGAGGATGGAAATAATTATTGGGGGGATTCAGAAGATTGATTATAAGAAAGTTGACTTCGATGGTATTTCTGTTCCTGTAATGAAAATATCGAAGTGTAATGTATGAGATATGTCTTCCTAGTACCAGTTTCAGGTAACATAAAATTTACATGTGGGATAGGTGTTTCTTCGTTCATCGATTCTACGTGTGCAAGGCGACGGAATGAGATTCAACGGTAACTTGCCGCTGGTTAATATAATCTTAATGTGATTCGACTCCTCCGTAGGCAATGTGGTTCGTTGATGAACGATACGGAGGCACACGGCGCAAAAGTAGGATTGGACGTGGAAGTAGGCGCGTGAGGGGACTCAACCCTGAATTAGAGCCTTTAGGGTCACTTCGAACAACATCGATTAACTTTCATCAACGATTAACTCGATCAGTAGTGTAACCAGTATTATACCAACTATATAACCAACAATAAAACTTGTAACTATATGTCATTCTTAACCTATCTTTTCGTGATGAAAAATTTCATGAATAATATTCGTGTTCATCAACTAATTACAAAATCGTAATTTCATTTGTGTTAGTACTATGTTTTCGATATTTTAATGTATCACTTGATATAACACTACAGAGTATAACACATATTTAAGAGATTAGGTCATGAACAACAATTAATACTTTGACAGCCACAGTGAAAAAGGCCGTGCGTAGTCAGACACACTATATTTGTTTTTTAAAGTCATAAATCCTCAAAAATATGAGTTTAGTTAACAGAGGCTGTTAATCTACTGCGATATTAATTTTGCGCAAAAATTTTGTAACAGTCTTTAAATAATCCAGCTTGTTTGCAATATACGCGTCATCCATATTTAGGTGACGTGGCAGTCAAAGTGTTAATCGAAATTCGTCGAAGAGTCGATGAAAAGGTTGCTCGTCCACCCAGTCACGGTTCCTTCCATCGCCAAATGCAACCAAATTGCAACATTAATATTCCATCGACGGAAGAAAATCGTAAGACATTTTTCCCCATTCACGTAAGTCGTCGAATTTCGAGCGTCAACGCGATCAACAGGTTTGATCCCCTTTCGTCTCCACGTTCCCCGTTTCTGAGCCAACCTGTAGCCGGCCTATATATTCTGTCCGATAAAGTATCTCGCGGTATGCGGCGCTGCGCGTGCATACAGGTGCAGTATCTGTGACCAAGTCGTTACGCTTGAACGGATACGATCTTGCATGCACCGGGAGAGAGAGAGTAGAGAGCCCCAGAACCACGTGTTCCGGGTGTACGAGATGGAAAATGCTCGGGTGCGTCGTCGTTTCACTGAATCGGGACCGAATTTACCATTCGTTTTAACCTGAACGATGGTACTAATAACGGAAATATCATACCGAACGAGATTGTTCTGAGGAATGTACACTGACGTGCAAACTCGGCTTCCACTAGAGGAAAAAGTAACGTAAGGAAAGGGCCTCCTACCATTTGGTATTTGGAATTACTGAAATGTATGCTAAATTAATATTCGATTTAACATTTGTTTCAGTACCTGAAATAAATTTACAAAGTGATAGGTGGCTGTTTCCCTACGTTACTTTTTCTCCTAGTGGAAGCCGAGGTTGTTGTGAGGAATGTACACTGACGTGCAAACTCGACCTCCGCTAGGGAAAAATTGGCGTAGGGTCACCTAGCACTTGATTTCAGGAATTACTGAAGTTTATTTCAAATTAATTTTTTGCTTTAACATTTATTTCAATACCAGAAATAAATTTATTAAGTGGTTGGGGGTCATTTTCCTAGGCCACTTTTTCCCCTAGCGGAAGCTGAGTTTGCTCGTACGTTACTGGGGAAATCTGCGCAACTATATCGCAAATTGGTATTCGTCTGTATGAAAATCAAGGATTTTCACGGTTTCATTTACATTCGTAATGATTTCTTAAACACCCTGCAACATTGTTACCGAGTGCAAAATTAGGGAAATATTTTCAACTCAGAATATATCGTATCATAATTTTTTTAAAATAGTGGTTCACTTATCGGTACTCCAATTTTATTTAAAAAAAAAAAACATTCGGATATACACTCGAGATACTTCTTCTCCAGTGAAATCTCAAGTGTATCATAATTTTTTTAAAATAGTGGTTCACTTATCGGTACTCCAATTTTATTTAAAAAAAAAACAGTCGGATATACACTCGAGACACTTGTTCTCCAGTGAAATCTCAAACGGACGATCATATGTTCTCAACAAAATATGTATCAATCATCGCGAAAAAGAATCAACGAACCCATGCCATCTAAATTAATCTCTCTCGAATCTATCGAAAAATCGACATGGACCGCGATAACTTCAGCTACTTTCTTTGATTTTCTTTGGTTTCCACAGGACAATATCGTTGCGCCGTGTATTTACCTGTCCGCCTCAAAGGTAGAACGGTTTACGCGCGCGCGCGCACACAAACACACGCGCGGATATAAATGTGGGAGGCCTTTCACATTCCGGAGAAAATTTGCTCAGCAAGGCGTTTTGCTTTGCTCACCGCCCGGGAGAAAAAAAAAGTCCGTTTCGACAATGCATAATGCGCCGTTCCCATAAAACGATCACAGGTGTTTCTTTTATCGCGAATTATTAACCCCCGTTGCGTGTATCGTTTAAAGAACGGACGTTTTTGATGATCGAGTAGACTGCATAGTTAGTGATCGAAATGATAATCGAATCAAGAGTATCGATTCCAGACCGAAGATTATGATACCTGTTTGACGCTTCTACGAAAATATCGATACCTTGCGATACCCAGTCGATACCTTCAGAAATTATAGACACCAAAGAAGTTACATCGCATCGATTAGACGAAAGAGAGTCGTGAAGATGGTTAATCACGAGAAAATTTTGTATTGCTTCCATGATTTCGTTATTTTGAGGTATACGATCGATCTTGGAAATATGTACGACATTTTTGTAGTACCCGTCGTATCGATACTTTCGAAGTACTATCAGACAGACATCAGTATTTCGGTGAAACATCAAATATGTATCGAGAATTTCGTAAAGTATCGAACAGGGTATCGATACCTTCCCGAAGTATCAAACGAATATTGCACTTGTATCGGTTTTGGTATCGCTGTCAAGAAGTATAAGTATCGAACATTGGTACCGAAAACCTACAAATACGATACTTTTCGATACTTCTTATGCAATACTTTGGTATCGAATTCTTCATTCACATTCTTCTTTAGAGACAAAATAAAAAGTTCCCTCGAGTCTTTCTGCATTCTGTATTGAAGTTGTTTAATTCTTGACACGAACATCTTACTCCACTCTATGTAAGAGGGTTAAAAAGAAAACACGGAAGAAGGGGGAGAAGGAGCAAAGTCAACCGTGTCAAGATTTCAGTATCCGTCTTCCCCTCCGTTAGTTTTTACCCCCTCCCCCACCCCTCTTCTTTTCTTCGTTCTCTCCTCGATCGTGGATCTCCGACTGTATGCAAACCTGGGCCCCTGTCGCTGTACCTGATGCAATTAAACGCACAAACCACTCTCCCGAGGCCATATTCCATACGCAAGAACTTTGTTTCATTTTCTCCTTGCACGCTTTCTCATTTTCACTTCCCTGTTCGTCCGGGCATAAATAATCCGGTCGGAATAGAGCCGACGCCGTCTCGAACCGTTGGAAAGAGAAAGAAGGAAAGGTTCTCTCGCCGGTGTTTTGTGTCGTCGATAAATGTAATTGGGTTTCGTTGTAAAAATCGAATGTTGAACGAAGAGTGAAATTGTATCATTTCTGGTCGAAGAAAAACTAGACGGGTTGGAGTTTAAGGTCCGTGAAAGAGTTTATCGATCACCATAGACAAATTAAACGAATCGCGTAGGAAATCGGAAATAATGACTAAAAAGTTAATTGTGTTCAGTTGCACATATATACATGTATAGGGTGTTTAAAAGTGTGAATTAAACGCGGGAAAAAATTGGTCCTCATTTCCGCAGCGAGTTTTTACTTATCTTCAATAGAATACACGAAAGATTGATCGTCTTCGGGGGCTTAATTACATACTCCTATGCAATTTAACGATTTACCTTTTTTACCTCATTAAAATCGAACGCGTTTCACGACGAAGCCGTTCCAGTGCAAGTACCTTAAGACGGCATCAATCAACCACGATACCTCAGCAAGTAAAACCGTTTAATTAAAGAGTATGACTTGCTCGTTATCTATGCCTGAATCGGAACCAACATTGACCTATCGAGTGAACGACACGGGCTAAAGTGTCGTTTCTCAGAGGGAATTATTCTGTTTGCGTTTCTAATGACATCTTATTTTAAACTTCGAAAATTCATAGAACACAGGTTAACTCTCAATTACAGAGACGAGTCTGAATTTTTATTTCACTATCACATCTTGGTGGATACATTTTCAAGCTCTAATTTTCAGTAGGTACCTTCGACTGAGAGCACCTAAAGCTGCGTCCCCATTATGCCCAACAGGCCGCGTGGCATAATGGGGACACAAAATAGGCCGATCGGCGTAATAGGGACGCAGCTTAAGAGTGACACACTATTTCCGTAACGGTAATGGAGAAATAAGGTTCAGTTGTTTATTAAAAGTGTCGCAAATAATCATTGTCTTCTAATTAAGGGTTGAATCGGACTGTCGCAATAAAAAAATTACGGTCCCCGTATAAATAATTCTGTCATCGTATCGAAGTTTACAAAGTATTAAACGTATATCGATAGTTTCGAAGAAGTATCGAACGGGTATCGATATTTTCGAAGAACTATCAGATGGTATCGATATTTTCGTAGAAGTATCAGACGGTATCGTTTACGTTTGATACTATTCGACCCGGTATCGTAATCCACGGGCTGGTATCGACAGTATCGATTCGGTATCATCCTGGATTAACTACCTACAGCTAGTCGGTTTAACGGAATCGTCCGTTCTGTGGATCGATAAGTCCAAACGAATTAATTGCTTGGCGGAGGGGGGGGGGGGGGCGGGTTCGTCGATCCCGTTAGTGAAGACTCACCCGAAACACGTCCCCGTGGGATCGTGTGTAAGGCCAACGGGTCGCGCCTCGATTCGACATACCTACGTGTATCGTTACATTGGCTAATTGCGGTATAAACAGCGGACTTTACGAGGCACCGGTATACCGCTGACAACGCTCGGCAAACATTAGCCGCCATTAACGAAGATATAAGCCCGCGGTATTGATGCGTCCGCGGCCAAGGGAGATCCGCAATGTCAAGGGGGAACGACTAAAATGTTAAGATCGCCCCCCTCCCCCCTCCACAACGTGGGCCGTAATCGAACACCTGACGCGAACATTCCAGGAAATTGGCCCGAGATAGCGGCGCGCATAATGCTAATGGATGGATATTAATTTGACCGTGGCGAATACATTTTAACTAATCCCGGGGATATCGGAGGAGGTTGAGGGAGGCGGGCAGAAGCGAAAAGATGGCCTCCGCTCGGTTGTCAGTTCTGCCAATACGGGAAAAAGCTCTCTAGCATCCTCGACGCATCGACGATAAACACAACACCGGCTCTGACCGACGTGCTTTTTCGCGAAGGATTCCATATTGATGATGCGGCTAATTATGCTGGAAGGATTTCCATGCTGGGACAATAATCGAGGATACACTGAAGAGAAACTGCGTTCAAAATGGCGGATCTGAACGACTGAGCTCACTTCTCTTTTAGATTTCGTAATATAAAACGTTCGATAATTCATATTTCGTTATGTTTTGGAAGTTTGCATGCCTTTGATTACTAATTTCTTGCTAGGTAGTTTAATAGACAATATATTTGTGTGATTAGGTTCGATTTTTTTAACCGATTCCAATTCGTTCTTTGTCAATGTTCACGGAATTCCCGCGATATATCGTCGGCGGGAAATACAAATGGCGGCATGAGAGTCTCCAAACAATGGAAGACATATATATCTGGGAAACGAAAGTGATTTTTATTTTTCTAGTCACGATGGACAATTCGCCCGATTAATTCGAGGACAGAATATAACCTGATTTTTCATCGGGCGCGATCGTGCGTCGAGAGAGTTTCTGGACGTTCCTACCGTTCACACGCGCGCTACCCAAATATTTACATTGATTATTTTTTTTAATTGCTACGAGTCACGAGACTATTAATAACCATTTCAGAAAAGACTGCTGATCATAAAGCGTGGAATTTTAATGACACACAGTCGCAATCACCACGACGCGCAGGCGTCTTGCGCGCGCATACATTTTCGCGTTCCGGGGAGGAAGCATACATTTAAAGATTATAGGAACCTATAAAGCTTTAAACTGGATGGGGGGTGGGGAAGAAAATTTTACAAAGCCGATTATTCGGGCATCTCTCGAGATACCGCCTCTGAGGTCCACTGGTCTCATTCCGTTTCGTGTTCAAGGAGACAGAGAACGGGCGCGAAAACCATTCTAGAATTCGAAACTCAGTCCGATGTGCTGAGTCTTCCGGTTCATTCGATCTTCTGCAGACGTTCATAATGCGTTTTGCAGTAGTAACGAATCATTGTTCTCGATGGATGAAAGTTCGTAGTGTCTCTCCTTACGTTAATCCACCCTTTCTGACATCGTAGTCGTCTTTTTGACGCAGGTTCGCGCGCCCTTCGAGCGTTCCTGAAAAACTGAAAGGATAGGGTGGCACGTCGTTGGGTCGGTTCACTGAGAAACGAGGGAAATTGTTCTCCGTGGAAGTATGATTCGCGATTGTTCGCCCAGAGCGGGTTGTGTTTCGAGGAAATTCGAGTTGGAAGAGAGGATGTTTCTTAATCTAAAAAGAAAACTAAATAGTGTATTTAGGAATATTAATTTTAGGATTTAAAGTTCAGTTCAAGGTCGTTATACATCTCTGAACACGTTTAACGTCAGCTACAGTACGCAAGGGAAAAGAATATGCACGTATATGCAAAAAAGAAAACATCAAGCCAGGTTAGCAGTCGGGGAGAGGGCCAAATTTATTTTAAGGCAAATTTTATAATTTTAGGTTAAGTGGATTTTAGATTTATTTTTGCATATATAGTATTAATTTTTCTTTTTTGAAGGGGGGGGGGTCCAATTCGTTTCTTTTAGGGTAGAGCCAAGGACACTTTTTTCCCTGTAAGGGCGAGGGGGCTACGTGCCATGCTACGCCCATGGACGCAACTACCATTAATTTCTATAGTGGGGTCCGATCAGTTTTTTTGGTAAATTCTGAGCGATAGTTCAATATATCTAGTGCAATATTTCCTCAAATCGTTATCCAATAATTAAAGTGTTAAAAACACACGGTCGTCAGTGGGTTAACACTGACCCACAATCGTGAATGACAAACCACCGAAAATAATAAATCTAACCACCATCGAAAAGAAATCTCATCCGATACACAGCGTGGCACAACTACAAAACCACCCTAAAATTTTCAATCCTTACATATTGTTATTAAAATAAAAACGAACCACTTTTCTCAAGTGAACACAATCTATCCTTTTCTAAAGAAACATTGAAGAACCTCAAACATGGCATACTAGATTCATTTTTATGTTAACCAGAATACATAAAAATTGAAACGTTTAAGGTGCTTTTACGTTTACACCGCGCAGTGTATTACAGACTATTAAAACCCACAGTACATTCTCGTGTCACCGTAACACGAGCGTAATATTTCATACGAAAACGCAACGGAAAAATGAAGTCGTCGTCCTCGTCGGTTGAAAGCCCCGCGAACTTCTTCATACATCGTGGTCCGTTTGTGCTGTTTGTTATTTCTTTCCGTTCGTTTTCTTTTTTTCTCTGTCCCGCGGCTAGACTCGGAGACCGTTTAGGAAGGTAAAAGTAGGAGGAAGAGGACAGGTGTGTGCGTCGGGGTTGCGTGTGTACGCGTGTTACCTGGCGAAGACGCCGCGACAATTATACGCGACGCCTTATTATAATCGGTGGCGGCGCAGAGGTGCTCGTTTAAAGCAGCTGGAAACGACGACGATGGCGGTGGGGGCACCACCCGGTTACGGTCTGGGCATAATAAGGGAGAAAAGAAGAAAGGAGTACACACACCCCCGTGTCCCCGGTTTGAATATAGGATTCTACGCGGCCGCCGCAACGGGGGCTTCCTCTGTTACTGGCCTAACCTCATTTAGTTAGAAAGTGTTTGCGCGACGAGACCGGTGCAAGATTTAATTGGAAACGCCTCGTGTCTATCGCTCTCCGGGCTCGCCGCCGTCGTCGTCGTCGTACTGAAACCGCTCCCGAGAATGTCATCCTCTCCGAGCCCTCCGTCGCTGCTCGCCCAGTAATTGGTCGCCTTTCTCGCTCCATCCGCTATAGGGCTTTCCGACGACCCCCTTTTCACACACACGTAAACGTGTCTCACCTCACGGAGTCGTTTCGTTACCACCATCCCCCCTCTGATGTATTTGTATGTATGTATAAGGATTAATAGCGCAGACCCGGTCCAGTTTTATGGATCTTGTTCCGGCGAGTTCTTTTTGGAACGTTGTCAACAGTGTGCACTACACGGTGTCTTTCTGTTCGATGGTGTTACGATGGCTGCATTAAGTGCAACTGATACCGTCAAGGTATCGATACTTTTACTCGTAACTTTTATCGGAAGAAATGCATCGATAGCTACTTAAGGCACGGAAGTGTTCAGCTTCGATTTTGATGAAACTTTGTATGTCTGTTGAGCAGTAAAAAGTAAGGGACACGTATTTTTTTTTTATCGACTGAGACGCGACTTTAAGGGGTGAAACCATCCCTCGAAGTTTTTTGTTATAAACAAATTATATTTTGGATAATTTGTTAGCGCCGTATTATTCTACGTAAAAGACCGCGAACCTCGTTCATTAGAAGTTTTCATGTATTTCCTGTGGTTTTCGAGGTAGTACGCTCGGGTCGAAATTTCGAGGGGTGGTTTCGCGAATTGTAACGAAAACAATTTATCGATAGAAATATATACTGACTGATTGCTGAATATTAAGTAAATATTTGCTATTCATTATTGCAGAATCAAAACTTAGCAGTTTAAATGGTAAAAATGAGATTTCTTTTATTCTCGAAAAACACTCGCAACAAACTTATTATTATGGAAGATTGGTTCCCATGCATTATTGTTCTTCTCAACACCTTCTTTAATCTCAATGAAAAATAGGGGACAAAAATACCCGAAAAATCATTAGAAATCTTTTTCGATATTAGTAATTTATTCATTTGTATACTTGTACCACAATAAAACTATAAGATTAAAAATTTATCGTTGCTTGAGCTCCACCAACCGATGAATTTTGATTCTGGGCCGCTCGTAAGACGGTGCGAATGTCACCATCCAAGATCCACCGAGAATCAGTTGGACGACGGCCATTTCAATCCATTTTAATACGTTCTGTCCACAACACGATTTATGAAGAGACGTTATAACCAGACGTATACCGATTAGCGAATCGGATGAAAAACAAAAAACGTGTTTCACCGAACAGGTTGCACCTGCCACTCCTCCCCCTGGTTGCATATTTATAAAGTTGCAAATGGACGGATGATGCGTCCCGATTCGCGGCCGCGAGTGTATTATTAAGTCAGCGTTTCATTCGTTAAGTATATACTATTTTACGCAATTATCCGGAATAATATTCAACTGTAAAATTTTAATATACTCGAAACACACACACGCACACACGGTTAGGTGACATCCGCGAAAATACGGTACACCCTCTCAATGAGTCATAACAAGTACCGGTATATCGATCGGACAGGTTAATAAACACATCACTTTCGAGGGGTAGGTAGGTAGGAGGGGGATGGAAGCTGCTTTATCGGCGGTGCCCGATAATGCGGATAATATATATTTAATATCTGTTTAGCATACACGTCCATTTACGTTTTTGCGGTGATACAAGCTTTCAGTCAACATTAACGAATTCATAATACGCGCCTGACATAAATCTGGACTCATTAGAATATACCAGCTGCCCTGCTATATATGTATATAATGCGACGAACCATCGATAAAACCGGGAATAATTTATTTCCGCGGATTAATACCGTCCGATTATTAATATTTCGCTGTAGATCTTATCGTTTACAAGACTCGCACATTAACCCGAACGAATATTTAATTCTCTAATTTCAAATCAATTTAATCGTGTTTGATGATTCTTCTTCTCGAAAAACGACTTTACCCCCACCCACCTCCCTTGTAAATGATTTTATAAGTTACAAGCATTCAAATAAATTTTAAATATAATTAACCCCTTGCCCTACGATTTTCTTGACGTCTGCAGGCTCCAGAATTACATTGTTGTCGTTAGTTTCCCAGAAACTTCTGTAGTTATCGCAACTGTATTTTTACTGTAAAATTTAATATTAATGCCAGCAACGTTGCATTTCACTTCGACTCAAAGAAAATCGAATAATATTCTTCTTTATTGAATCAACTTTAAAATTGTCAACACGAGTCTGAGACAATGTTATAGGGCAAGGGTTTAAAATATAATATTATTTAAATATAATGAAGTAGCAATCGAACAGAGGAATGAACACGTTTTGGTCGATGTTATTTCTTTGTATTCCACGACGACAATATCACGGGAATGATGTATGCAGACTAATTAATCCATGGTATTCGTAATTGTTTCAGGATGTTCGGAAGCAGCGGTGCCTGCGCGGGCTGCAGCAACGCGATACCTGCCAGCGAGCTGGTGATGAGGGCGGGCGGATCGGTGTTTCACCAGAAATGCTTTACATGCAGTAAATGCGGCAGTCAACTCGTCTCCGGCGACAGGTAAGATCATGATCGCGATCTAATAAGCTAGTATACCACGACTGTTTCGTATAGATTACTATAGACCACGCAAACGATGTGGTAATGTTGTAAATTTAAATGTTCAATTTCGATTCGATTTCGATGTGATTCATAGTTTTTCAATACAATGCAAAATTCGAATCGCGTCGAATATGTTTCGGTGCTTGAAACTCTTGAAGGTCTTGATACCTGGTAAGTTGAAGCATCGATAAGTCAATCAAGAAAGAATCGATGTTTGATAAATTGAAATCTTGATAAGTCAATCAAGAAAATCTTGATGTCTGATAAATTGATGTCTTGATAAGTCAATCAAGAAAGTCTTGATGCTTGATAAACTGATGCCTTGATGTTTGATAAATTGAAGAGTGAAGAAAGAGTCAAGCAAATCAAGAGTCTTAATACCAGTCATTAAAGTTTCAATAGGTCTTGCAAGCTTGGTGAATATTCAGCATCTACGAAATCTGATGCTTTTTGAATGCTTTGACAGGACACTGAATATTCACCAAGCTTTCAGGACTTACCGAAACTTCCGAAACTTTCAGGGCCTAAACACTCAAGACTAATCAAGCATTATCATCCAAAATTTCTTGAGACTTCCAAGAGTTTAAGTATTGAATCATCGAGACTTTCAAGTGTTTCAAGTTTCGAATCATATTTTATGATCATAAGTGTTGAAGTGATTCGAATTGTTTGTCACATGTACGTATTCGAAATGATTCGAATTTCTTTAGAATTTATAGCTAGAATATTCGATCGATTTTACGACCTTATTAGTATCGTTTTCAATGATTGTGCATGTTACACACGAGTACACGCAATTGAAAAAAATGTCTCGAGTATCTTTGGTTCCAAGAGAAGGGGAAAACAGAGTTGTTTCGCGGACAGAGGCGGAGGGGAGTTTCGATACGAGGGAAATCGGTTGAATCGGCCGGGGATGCAAAAGGGAATCCAGTGGTACGAGAGAGGAAATGCGGCAATTAAAGGGTTCGAAAAGAGGCGTGCCGCCGGCGGTTAATTGGTGCGGGGGCTACAATTGGGGATTTTGTAATAAAGGAGGAGGGAAACAATTATTCCGGGTCTGTAATGAAGCAAACTTGTTTATGGGCATCGATCTCCGTATATATCCTGTCGCATCGACGGAATCGCGTTACCGATTGATTATGGGACTTTGTTCGACGTTGCGAATCCTTTTTCTTTGTTCGTGAATCGTGTTTACGGCAATTCTCGAATTCCAAATTTAATCTGACAGAATCGACAGTGATAGGGGATCTACAAATTGAGTCGACAATAGAATCAATTTGAAGAACCTCGGTTCGTTGTCGTACCAATAGGATCTTATTACGTCTTTCTTTGTATATTCTTTAAAATTAGAGTCTTTTAAAAGCAACTGTAACATGGACAGACCATTTGATGTTCATAAATTAAACTTCAGATACTGAATTTAGAGTAGATGTGAAAATTACTACCACCTTAAGATTGTAGCGTAACTTCAGTTAATCATTTTACGTGTTGTTCAACATAAAGATCATTTCACTTTGGAAGATAATATTATTTGTCATCTTTTTCATTAAAAAGAAATAGTTTCATACATTAAACATGACGAATTAATCTATAATTAAAATCTGCGAGCAATCCCAGTGTCCCTATAACTGTCACCTTAAAAACTAAAGTAATTATTATGTACGTTAACAGTTCACTTTGTACACTAGATATAAGTTGAATAGTAAAATTACAATTCTAGTATTATTTCCCCGTCATCTTAAATTGCACTTTCATTTGTCACCATTAATTCTTAAATACCAGATACATACAAGTACCTACATATATTTTTTTGTTTTCATGTAAATCAGAATCCCAATTTAATAATACAATATTCTGTACAACTTCTTCATATGCTCCATTTTTATTAAGTAAAATAAGTTTAGTAACAGCATTAGGGACACTGGCAGTAATTTGGGCATTTACTAGTCGTTTTTCATTCGTAAAAACAAAAAACGCTTGCTATTCTCGAATTGCGTAGCAAAAATTTACCTACTCCGTCTAGACGTGCAGCAGAAAATGTCACGTTACCCTAAACATCAAAATTGCACGCCTTAGACATTTAATTTCCCATTACAGTAAAGGCTCGATAAGAGTTTGAAACTCGGGAACGCTACAGAACTTTCACGGTGCACCTCAGATTCCACTGCTCTCCCAGTGGTGGGGATAATTAAGAAACTCTCACGAAGAACTTCCTAATCAACTCTCATGGAGCCTTTACTGTAACAATACTGACCGTCATTACCCCCCCCCCCCTATTCTCTCCTATTATTGCCATCAGTCCCCTCAAAAATCTAATCAATTTTCATTCTGTTTCGACCAGGTACTACCTACTGTCGGGATCACCGGTCTGCGAGACGGACTGGCACAAAATCGTCAAGTCCTCGAGCGTGGCTGTCGCAGCCGCCGCGGCGGCGGCCGGTAACGGTGGCGCGCCCGTCAGAAAAGGTAAGGTCGGTCGGCCTCGAAGGAGCCGCGAATGAGGCGGCAACCCGGTCGGTCGCCCGAAGAAGGTACAAGCCTCCCCGCAGCCGACGCCCGCCGTCGTACCGTCCCAGGTAGACGTTGCGGACGTCGCCGTCGGTGGGGATCCCTATTCGCCGCCACCGCCGGGTCATCAGCAGTACCACCATCATCATCACCACCATCACCATCACCATCAGATGGGCCTCGTACATCCGGGACTGGCGGTACAGCAGACACACCTGCAGCCCTCGACCTATCAGGACTGGTCTCCGTGGGCACAGGACACCTGCGACTGAACGGTACCGGCCGCCACCCTCGTCTCGAACCAGTGTGCTCGAGAGGTGTGTCAGAGCGCCGTCTGAATGGCTGAGCATCGTGTTATGGACACCAGGGAAGATGGGAGAGGACCTACGACCCAGCAGCGATGACCGCTAATGTCATCTAGTTCGCAGAAAAAAATTACCAGAACAAAACCATGTGGCCCCTCTCCCCGATCAACCCTCGGTCGTCATATCCGGTCACGGTGAAACAATGACTGTAATGGTGGTCTTTTGCAGCGGTCCCACGATCGCGACTGGATCGCGTGGACTCGACATGTCTTGTCTGTGAAAGAGACGCTACGTGTGTTGTGCATGCACAGATATACATATATATCTTATGGATTCCCGATGAACGGGGACCAAGATAGTCCGCTGGGATGAAATGGTGAATGAATTTGTTTTTTCTTTTTTTTTTTTCTGGATTAAAACAATCACTTTATGGGTGAACGTTCTCGACGTGTGTCCCTTGTCTGGTCGAAGGGAAAGGATTTTTCTTGTGCGTGTGTGCGCGCGGGGCCGTCGATCGATCCTACCCCACTTCCCCCTCCCCGATCACCACGAAGACGATCGAGACGAACTTCGATACTAGCATGTAACTCTCCGTTTTGAGTAGCCCGCGCCCGATAGCACCGCGGGCCAGATCAGCAACACGCTGTCGTTGTTGTGTCTTCACTGGTCCTCCCTTTAATCAATAATCTTTGCTCAATCACGGAGAATCGAGGATAATCGAAGCGTCTCTGAATGCAACCGGCCGTTCCCTATCCCGCGTGCTTAGCTGTCGGTCGCGTAGCCGTCACAGGTGAACACGGCAGTTTTTCCCATGGCTTCGTTCGATTCTTTGATATATGCTCATCACCGCTCAATTATCGGACCGCGGCTGATCCGGTTAATCGCATGTTAGACAGAACCCTCGACGTATTTTCGCGTTATTCTTCTTAATTAATGGATGCGCGGGCGTCACACTTGTCGCGAGAGATCGAACCGATGATATTGTTCAGACGACACGACGATCTTTTTGATACGTTCTTTTTTCGGATTTCATTATGGTCATTTTATCGGGTGATGTAACGACGATTTTGATTTCACCGTCGAAGCAGTTAACGAAATTATAGCAATCTTTCGAAATTGTGGGTGGGCGAATGTTCCACAGGTGTGTTGGTTCGGCGCAGGAGAAATATCGTTTTCTAAGGAATAACGACACGATTAGCGATAATTGGTTCGTTCATTCGTTACGTATATTTTGGAACTTTAGTAGAAGATTCTGTTAAAGAAGTCTGACGATCATACAAAACAAAGAAAAAAGATTACCGTAATTGGTAAACCCCATAGTATTTTCTATATTCTATGAACCGTTTCGCCAGTGCGTTTTCATTTTGTGTTCGAGCATTTACTTTTTAAAAAAAGGAGTTCTACGTAACAATTCCAGCAAAAAAAAATTTGTCCTGTCAAAATCTAGAATTTTCGTTAGCCTAAATGTTAAAGGAGAGTAAAAGAATCTCATAAACACCATTTGGCAAGAAGATCGATATAATTTTGTGAATCTGATTTTTCCGTGCACGCCACCGATCCAACAGTCTACCGTGTCGAAAAACCGTGGAAGCGGCGAGATCGGCGGGACCTGGCCGCGGACGTTGCAGTCCGAGGGTCCGAAAAACTTGTCACGTATGAAGCAAGAAAATTGCGTCGACCGGGTCGGATAATTCGTCGATTGAAGCGGTGGCCCGCGTCAGGTCTGCCCCCCCTTGCCTGGCCCTTAGAAAATTATCTTTCTTTGAAAATTACCGGTCCCTTCGTCGCGTCGAGCCAAGGGGAGGAGGGCCACCACCGGCTCCGTAAACTCATTAAGCGTTCGTTGTTCCCGCGATCGTTAATCGAGTCTCTCTCGCCACGGAATAAAAAAAAAGCCAGCCGGCCCAAGGTGAAACCATCGAACCAGCAAAATTATCATTCGAATCCGCCTTGTTAACGCTCCGTGTCGTCCCTTTTCTTTCCGTGACGCTACGTGGTCCGCCATCTTGAAAACGAGAGTGAAACACCACGACACGGTACGGTTCATTACGCGAATTCGTTGAACAACGAACGTCGGTCCACGCGCGTGTATCGTGTCGCCATATCACAAGGACAGAGAACGGTTCCCGCCGTCTTCGAGCGATAAGATGGCGCTGCGAGCGGCAAGATGGCGGCAACGACGAACGAAGTGCGTTCGATCGATTCGACGATTTATCCGTCGACGTCTGTCTCCCGAGCGTCGATCGCGAACCTAACGAACCATCGATGGGTCCGTCTTTCGTGATCGATCACGAACATCACAATCTTTCCAGCAAAGTAATTGACGACGGACTCTCGCGATCGAGAAATGTGAATCGAGCCCCTCGAGCAGCAACCGGGGAAACTGTCGTTGCGACGAATATACGAGAATACACCGGGTCTGCGCCGGGTAATTGCGTTTTAACAAGGCAACGATGGAGCGTGTGTAACATACTCTTTTTCTAAGTGGCAGGGTCTTCGACATCCGCAATAAACATTTACGTAAATGTATAATCGTGAACACGTTACGATGTATCTACTATCGTCCGGGCCCCCGATGTCGTTCTCGATCCGCGGCCCTCTCCCGGCTCCTCATCCCCCGTAGATTGTACAAACGCGCGCTCTCCCCCCCCCCCTCTCTCTCTCTCTCTCTCTCTCTCTCTGGCTCTTTTCCTGTTTCCGGTGTGCAGTCCCGGAAGTCGGAAGATCGCGGGAGGAACGAGAAACGACACGGTGGCTCGGGCACGTTCGAAGCTCAATGCGAAACTAAAGACACATGTTTTGGGTGTAAATCACGCGGAGATTGGCTCTCCTCGGTTCGCTTTACGACGGTGGAGTCTCTCTTGTCGATTCTGATGGGAATGGAGAGTCACATGAACACGAAGGTAAAAAAATTTATATTGAGTTTCTTTTCTGAGGGGGACAACGTCCTCATAAATACATTCCTGGTGTTCCACGATCATGCTTTTGAATATCTTAGGCGCTGTAATTTCAAATCATACATAGATTTCGATTATTACCGTAAGAATTATTTATATACTCGTGTCGCTGAGATACGAAATGAGGTAAATGAAGGATTCAGAGTTACAAACCGGATTAAATTCTCAATCAGCCTCTCCTGTTTGAGGACTAAAAACTTTGGCCTAAGTAACGGTTCCCTGTCCATAGTTACATATTTTAACCAGATTTCACATAATTATATCCCAGAATTGGTTTTCAATTATTAGAGGTTCGAACAGACCTATCTAAAGCATATTTTGCATCTCTCTTTAATGAAGCCTAAACAGGACCAACTGATTCCTCCTAGAAAAATCGACATGTCCCCGATTATGTGTACTCGGCGGAAAAAGTTTACAGGCACAACTAGACAAAATAAAGGATTCGTAGGATCCTAGAAGCCAATCGAAGCAGCCTTGTTACTACAATAGATCACAATAAACGATCATTATCGTAAATTCTCCGAAAGAGAATCGACAAGATCACCGATCTCGACTTAAAGCGACCGAACGACCGGCTCCGCTCCGTGCAACATGATCGTTACTCGTTTACTCGTCTCGTTCTTAGCTGAACCTTTGTCTCACTGACCGCCACCGCGCGCTTACGAGGATCCGAGGCGAGAAATCAGGAGAGCAATATATCCGACGATTTTGCAATGCACGAGCGCGAAGCAGCGCGAAGCCGATTCACACGCATTATTGGTGCTCGACGAGACGATCACTAACGGGGCAAGGGATCTACGTCGATCCATCCTGTCGATCCCACCTCGTCCTTCCATCGACTTCGCGCGCTTTACGCTCAGCGTGTACAGGCCGAAAAAACTGCGATACAGAGTGAAAGAAAACCGATTGGAGGAATATAGAGGGAGAGAGTGAGAGAATCGGCGCTGATGGATCGTGTAATTTAATCTTGTACATAGGGTACATTTTGTATATTGTTAAAAGTTTGTGTGATATAAATGGTTATGTATTTACTATTAAATGCGGCGATTGGGACTTCGAGCGCGCGTGCGCGCGTTCGCGATAGTTTCTCGAGAACCCAGGACCACTGGATGTCAGAGCGTGGTGTGGATCGGTTATTAAATTTTCGTTTTACGATTCGAGCGAATCTACGAACGAATTTCTGGCCAATCGTCGGAATGATCATTTAAAGGCGTTATTAAAGTTCGTAATGTTCCCGTCTGATTTCTATTTTGTACGGTTAAAAACGGTTGTTTTCTCGTTCGATCGAATACTGTGAACCACAGCTGCGGATCTTATTGCTCACGAGCAGCTAACGCTTTGATCTTCGCCTCCCGGGTTACCCCCCACTATGATCCTCAAATTGATTGGCTCGAGTCGTGGCGGGAAGACCAATGGTGGGGAGACTCGGGCGAGGCAATCTGTCGACCATAGTGGGGGTAAACTAGGAAGGAGAAGTTCGAGCCGCTGCTGCTCGTAAGCAATCAGTGGCGCGCAGCTTTGATTTAAATGATGGATCTACTTCGTTTCGAAGTGTTTCAGCGTCGCCTGTAAATGTTACGATTTTTGTTAATACGAGCGCGCGAGATCTGTTTCTTTTCTTTAATTTCCCTTTCTTTTCTTCAATTTCCATTTCTTTCCTTCAATTTCCATTTCTTTTCTTTAATTTCCATTTCTTTTCTTTAATTTCCCATTCTTTTCTTCAATTTCCCTTTCTGTTCTTTTCTTCTCTCGCGAGAATGGAACGAGGCACGAGAGCGAGAGAACACAACTGCGTTCGAATGGTTCGCGACTAAAATGTTACGTTTGGTGCACGCCTTGCGCATCCAGTGGAGCTGGGAACGTAGAGCGAACGGTCCTCAGTTGGAGCGTACACGCGGGCCCCGGATCCATCCACGGTCCGCGGCCGCGTTTAGTTAATTTTGTTATTTGGTTTAATCTCGACTTCTTATCCGGGACCCCGACATCTGTGAAACGGTTTCGCGGGCCTCTTGTAAAATACAAAATACACGGACACACATACAAAACACGTTTATTAATTAATAAAAATCACAAGTTTTTAGAAAATCACACTCTGATCGTCCTGCCTTCGTTTCTTTTCACTTTATTCGTCCGTGCTCAACGAATTACGCGTTCGTCCAGGTTGCTGGTGTGGCCAATGATGTCCAAAAAATGATAATCAAGTTTAAAAAAAATACGATGACTTCTACGGAATCATATGTTAGATGTACCAATACATAATCCACTATGGTGTCGATATGTTGGAAATGTAGATTAAAGTTCAGAATAGCTTTTCGATCTTTCGCCTACCCAAAGTGGCGGAGAATGCAAAGATCTTCTAAGGTGGACTACTTACCTGGTACAGATAATAAGTTCTTAAAAAAAGAGGTTATTCTCGCAAATAGGAAAACAAGAAGGCCATAGAAGAGGAATTGACTTCATCAACTAAGAGGATCCTTAAACTACAACCAAGGTAAAAATCGTCACGAATGTCTCTTAAAATTTCTATTCTATTAATTAGTCTACGTTTATTCGATTGCCGTTACTATTTTCATGTGATCACTGAATCTATTTATGAACCACTCGAATCATTAAAAGTCGTATAGTGCTAATGAATCGTGGAAAAATGTCCCCAATTTCACGAGACGCAACATTTTCTCCTAGCTTTCCCAGCGACGTTTCGGATTGACGTCGAAGTAAGAGTGTTGCCCCGCCCTCCAACCCCTTTCCCGTGGCAATTTAAGAAATTGAATTTCACGATTGCAGTCCGCCGGGCGAGATTAATGAGCGAGCTTTCCGAAACTTTTCATACTACTCATCCGAATTGATCCGCGCCCCATTTTCGCGGATAGCAGAAAACTTCTCGAGGCGGAGGTTGTTTTGGCGTCGCGAGACGGTAGCAATTTCTGTTGGATGAAAGTGGCGACGACGTTTCAAGGTCACGCAATCATTCTAAAACGAAACGCGCGTCTGGAACATCGAAGATATTAATTGCAATAACTCCTTGAATGTTAGGTTATTTCATATACAACTTTATTCAAGATCGATGCGAATTAGGATATAGAAAATGTGTTGGTGTTTTCGGGATAGACCGTTTTCAGTGAGTTAGAAAATGAAATTGGGTCGTCGCTATTTAGATTTCGAAACATTCATGACGGGAACATGTCGAAATGAGAATCACCGATATTCATGCAACTCTGTGAGAAAATAATTCTCATAAAAATATTTAACGCGTATCTTTGTTTAACTGCTATCGTCCATAATGAAGGGGTGAAAACAGCCCTAAACGGTAGCTGACTTTAACTAACTTCACTCTTCGATATGGATGATAGCAACTAAAAATAAATATACGTGTCAAATATTTTTAGGAGAATTATTTTTTCACAGAGTTGCATGAAAATCGGTGATTGTCACTTCCTTGTGTTCCTTTGTCAATGCACGTGCAATCTTGAAAGAGGGTACACGTGACCAAACAGCCCTTCTGGTGGGCTACGGTGAAAAAAAGTTATTAATTTTAGAGCATTAGAAAATTTTAATGGAAGGTTAGACGTGGCAAGCAGCCAGACGTTGTTTGGAAAATAAGGATATTGTACCTGAAAATTCTGAGCTCGGAGTGGGGGTCGTTTCGATGAATAAAGGGACAGTGTTGGATCCAAATATTAGTTACCCCGGAACCGCCTTGGAAGAAACATCTTGTGAGTCTTTCGAATAACCAAGTTTCGTTTTGTTGTTTATTAAAAGTATTATTATCGATAACATTCTAACACATTTATTTATATGATCAGATATACCAATAAGTGATCCACTATATTTTGTTAAATCCATTTATTTACTTATTTAATGTGTGTAAACGGATACTAGCCCTTTTGTATAAAAAAGTTACAGTGAAAATGAAAATGAACAGTGAACTTCGTGTAATCGTATGACGGGAGTGAAATGAGACGAGTACGCTCTACAATCTTGGAGGGTCGGTAAATATATGCATTCAAGTGTTGTTGTGCAGTCATGTAGAATTTAATACTAACTATCGAGGAAATCACAAGTGTATGCTGTCTTAATGCTATTTGTCCTCGTTCTTGGATGTTCGACGCCATTTTGAAAAAAGAAAAATGTATGTGGAATGTTCTAAACTTAAACCGTGGTACTAATATATTGAAAAAAAATTGTGGATCACTTATCGGTACGCCTAACATATTTTGTATAGAAGGTTTATTCACTAAATTCTCATTTCTAAGTACTATTTCGAAAAACCGGAATAGAACAGAAATTTATTACTCTTTAGTTCGTTAATTAAAAATTGTCGTAGAGTTATTTTATTTTTTTTATTGCTTCGCCCTGTTACAAAAACTTTTATAATGCATGCATTCATAAAATTCACAAGTCTTGCTTAACTTTTGGCATTCCCCGGTCAGGAATTATATAAATGTTGTAAGACGAATTGAAACGTTACAAAAAAAGTTCAAATCAATATACATCGCTTGTTTTTTAATCCCACTATGCAACCATCATATTTACATTGTCATATAGCACGCTTGTTACAAAAGTGACAGAACTCGAAAATATTATTTTTCCAAAAAAAAAAAAAAAAAAATGCATAGGACTGTCACACATTACAATCTGACTTCGAACAGTGACATAAAGCTCTCTGCCAGCCAACTTACGAATCTAAAAAGATTAAAGATTTCACGACTAGTCTACCAATGTTTCTGCAAACACGTTTTCCGAGTTGCAACATTTTTCTAACAAAGCTGCAAACACGTGTTGATTAAATGATCTCGTCCCTCCAGACTTCGAACTGCACGCACAGGGTTTACGTTTTTTCGATCGATGAATGCTTCACGGTTAACCGGTTAATTTCCGTGTACCGCAACGAACGTACGGTTAATATAACCAGTGGCCATCGGAATGGCGACTTAACGTTGTATCGTTTCACTTCGTTTCGTGGAAAACTCAGGCTATAAAGCAGCGATGACGGTTTCTCGCGTGTCGCCGCGAATAAAAGGTAAACAAACATTTTATCGAGACCGTGGCGGGCATTGCTCGCGGGCCGGTTGAATGGGGGTAGCGTCCTATCGAATATCGAATTTCATGGCTAGCCACGGGAATTTTAATAAAAAAAGAAGAAACATCGAAGAACGAAGAGAGAACCGTCCGTGACGCGTTGAACACCGAGCAACGCGTATCATCCTCTTTCGTCCTCTTTCGCTGGTTATTGCGAACTGTCACCGGGACTAACTGATTCTCCTCCATCCCCTTTTGGTCCCGCTAATGAGAAACGCACGGTGTGTAAAACAGCATAAGAACCGTGTTACTTTCGCGGAACCGAAGGACTGGACGGCGGCGAGCATTCCTCGAACGACGTATTCGATTTACGGGACAATACTCGCCTCACTTCACTTCGTCGACCGAGTGACAGTCTCTGGCGTGGAAGTTTTAGGTGGCGTACTATCTCTCTGCTGGTTCTCGTATTCGCTAAACTTGCGTTAACTTTTTGCGGTGGTCGCATTGTGGACAGTGTCATCAACACGTTTGGGGGAGATTGTTGGGTATGTAACCCTTTCATTGCCAAACTATTGTCACCCCAATATCTAGCGGTCTATGCATCCTGAAGGTGACTACAGATCACTCACTGGTGAACGCTTCTTGTGTTCTGAAGGTGATTGCACTT
Organism: Dufourea novaeangliae; assembly: GCF_001272555.1. NCBI lineage: Eukaryota > Metazoa > Arthropoda > Insecta > Hymenoptera > Halictidae > Dufourea > Dufourea novaeangliae. The sequence goes on along the minus strand of NW_015374010.1, from coordinate 11,185 downwards.
GTTTGGGATTTGTTGTGTATTAATTTGAAATGAGTTGAATAAAAGGGCCAATAATTGTAGTATAATGGATGCAAAATCCGCTGTAACGAAAGGGTTAATTCGGTTAGAGTATGGTTAGAGAGATTAAGGATTAATACGTTGATCGTTATGGCTGCTGTACCTGACTGTCGTCAGTGGGTTTGATGTAGAGGTATTCGTTCAGAATTCTTCCAAATAATTAAAGCGTTCAATTGTTTGCAAACGAATTTAGTGATTTGTGTGTTTATTTCGTCTTCGATAATAGTTGCGCGATAATGCTCATTTGGTATACAATGAGAAACGTGTCGGAACAGTGACGAACATGGTAGAACATTGATCAGAATTATAATTTACAATCGACAATTTAGTCGTAGTAGTAGTTGTAGTTGTGGGTGATGTCAGACAACGAACAATTCAAAGATGAGGAATATAGATTTTCTGTAATTTTTTCCGATGCATTATCGACTGAGATATTCAATTTTTCGTTATCAAGTCTGTTTTATGCATAAGATTACGTTACTGATATTAGCAACTGTTATATATTAATGCCAGGAAAAATAACACATTTCCACTTTCTTCGTTATTGTAGCCCACTAAAATAGATCCCAATCCAGTTGGATAATAGTGACAGTTTCCGACCTTACCGACAAGGATACATCGTCGGTCAATAAACCCTTTCGAATTACACTAAGAAATTACAACAAAATTAACATAAACATAGTTCTGCTAGCATCATGACTATATTATAATAAATAATTTTCATACCATAATAATCATGTGTATACAAAAAAAAATAAAGTTCATTCATTAGAAGGGTTCTATTCACGAGGATAAGAATATTACCTTCTTCGAAATAATTAGTTAAACGTTTACTCGTTATGAATACCGAGTTTATTCGAATGTTCGACCTTTAAAGGCTTCGTCAAATTAATTACGTACCACGAAACCGCCCAATTTAAATTTTCAACGCAATTGCAGACGCTCTTAATGCGTCGCAGCGGGAAATTGGTGCGCCTGGAAACAGATATATGGACGATAACCCTTTTAACGCGATCGAGATTTTATTGAAACGCTTCTAATAACGCCACCGGAGTCGAATTGAACATAGGCGCGATTACGTTCTATTACACGCGCGTGGCACTATCCACGGAGCCATTACCAGGCGTAACTTAAACACACACGGAGGCGCATAAGCACGGGTATACTTGCGCGATGAAATTGTTCTACATGCAGCGTACGGTAATTGGCAGGTAGTGATACCTGCAAATTGAGTTTCGTCCCCTCTCCCACCATCCTCGCCCCACCTGTAAAATTCATTCCGAAAGAAGAAATTAATTTCACGTGGCGCAACAACCAATTCGCCGAATTAATCGCGTATAACACGATCCCCGAGCTGCTAAACGATCATTATATTAGGTCCATCGGGTGAGTAATTCACTAGTTTCCAGCCGAATTCAATGTGTACACCTACTATGTATTTCTATAAGGACATTTAACATAATTACATTACGTTAACAATGCGTCACGTTCACCGTGGTTTATTACCGATAAACACAGGACTTTATTGGTATATTGTACATTCGATACATAATATTTCATGGAAACAACAAAAGTACAGGAGCACGAATTGAGAAATAACATTAATACGGTAATGCTGTAGAATATACAGAGTGAGTCAGTAACAAGTTTACACCCTTACATCCCCCATTCGAAGGATAACATTCATCAGAAAGAATCATTAGGTTAATTAAAATTAATAACAATCCCACTGAACAGTACAGAGACGACTGAGACCCATCGTGGTGTAATACGTAAAAAGTACAAGTGGAACAATCCTCGTGGACCCAAGATGGGCCGAAATAAAAGTTTAATAATACCGTAAAAAAGTGGGGGGGGTGTCGTCCCTTTGAGGACGCGCGCAACTACACCAGCTATCCGCGCGCTTTGTTCCGAGGAGCACAAAAAGAGCACCAAGGTGGGGAAGTATAGGGGCGGAGGGGGAGGATGAGGGGACAGATGGTGGGTGGCGAATGGGTGGAATCGAAGGGGGTACTGTGGCGGCGGGTAGGGCAGAGAGAAGAAACGAAAACAATCGATACTGTCGGAACAGGAAAGCAAGGCCAATCGGCCCGTGCTCTATTCGCGGAGTGGCCAATCAAAATGCCTACTACGTCGCCGGCAGGCCCGCTAATTAGACGCCACGTAAATCAGTCTCTGAAACTCAACGTTAATTAACACGGGTTTCTGTTGGAGTTGCTTACCCGCCTATTTATCGAACGACACAAATGCAATATGGTCGAACACGTGCACGTCCGTTAAATGCCTCTCTGGCTCACCCCGTGGCTGGAGAATGCCGGATACTAACAGGCCAGGCCACCTCCCTCCCTCCCCCCTCCCCCCACCCCTCTCCGCAGACCGTAAACTATTATAACCATAAGTTTATGTCGCTTGAAATAAAAGTTTATAAATAGACGTCGGGTGGTCTGGCGGGAAAAGGGACACGCGAATGTCGGAGTCTTTCATCCCTTCGTGATCTCTCCCCATGGCCACCGTTTAGCGGTACGTCGCGAGAGCTTGACGAGGTGGAACAATATGGGGCGGTTAAGAATGGAGAGTGTATGTGAATGTACAGTGGCCGAGGTAAAAAATTAGGTTTATATTAATTTTTTTGACACAGAATATTGGACGTAATATTTTTGATTTTATTCAGCGTATCTGGTTGTTCTTAAGACAGTTAACACGATGCATAGTCTTGTTGAATAATGTAATATGACTAAACACCTATTGCAAAAAATTGATGAAAGTTTGAAATGCAACAAAACATTTATTAAAATGAAGTTAATGCAGGAAGAAAAACAATTGTATATTTTGATTATTCATGACAACTGACAATAAGACTTTAATATGTCTGTTATATATTCTGTATTTTTAGTTTTTCAGTAAAATGCAGATATATTTGCCAGAAATAATTAACGTTTATCGTCACGATCTTAAGTAAAACGGGGAAATATCCAGAAAATTTCTGCTTCGCGAAGATGAACTTTTGTTAGATTTTTTTTCAGGCGCATTATACTGAGGTTCAATCCCTTATCGATCATAGATCTCTAATAATAGGAGGGCCGAAATTTTTTCGTAATTGCCTGTGGGGGGGGGGGGGGAAGCTTGTCCCTCTCGAAGTCGTTTAGTCGAATGATGTCGTTCGCGCTGATTTATTTTAGTCGTTCGACGACGCGAACATGAATATTCTCGATCTGGACATTCCCGCACGGTGGCCGATGACCCACCTGATGAGGGAACTGGGCTTTGTGGATCATGAACAATACGGGCTCCTGTCTACAATAATTACGAAATCCAAATCACGATTACAATGTAATTGCAATGCAATTGCAAGGCAATTACAATTACACTTACATTGTAATTAACCATACTAAATTACAATGTAATTATTATTTAAGATTTTGTAATTAAAAATACGGGTAATTATCGCGAGCCTACTATACTGACCACGTCTATTTTACAAAACAGACGAAACGTTCCCAGCAAAATGCTTATCGGCGACATTCAGTAAATCAAATTTACCGATAAACAGAGTTCCCAGAAAATAATACCGTGACGTATAAACAAAACAGAACAGAAAACAATCATAATCACCGTCGTTCCACAAGTTAACCTGTATCGCAGCTTAAGCGACGCGGCAAACAGCTTAAATAGGTCGCGAATTCGTTTCGCCTTAATTATAACTCCGCCGTCTGTCGCGGCAGAACACAGAGAGGAAGCTGTGATTTTTCGCGGGCCAAAGCTCACCAACCGAAGTTCACAGTTTTCCTCCGCGAAAGGCCCGTAATTATCGTTGTTTCGACTGAATCACAGTGCGCATGCGTATCAGTTCGGACAGCGAACGCGACGGAATCTTTCGAGACGCGGGCCAATTGAATGAAGAGGAGCAGGGGGGGTGGGAGGGTACGACCGTTTCACGAACTTCAGCGGGTAATTAACAATCGGTTCGCGCGCATAACAAACTGAATTTAATTAATTGCATAACTGCACGGAGGTCCGTGCTTCTAATCGAACCCCGGGTACATATTGTTGCAGCGCCACCCTTCTTGCCCCCTTCACCCCTCTCATCGGCCACCGGCAATTAATTATAGCATTCCGGGTTAGCCGGGGAATTAATTACGTCCAGAAGTTGGTCGTGGCCGGGGGGATCGTTAGAAATCGTCCTTCGTTAGAGTTAAGCGAGCCCCGGCCACCGGTTTCCCGGTAGTTATTGATGGTTTCTGGTTCCTCATCGCCTCGCCTCTCCCTATCCCCTCTGATACTGACAGGCCGCCCGACAGTGCTCTGGCGTCCAGCAATTCCGCGAGGGCCCCGCCAATCAGACCGGGCCGCTTTGCATTTTAATGAGATCGACATTTACAGACCGTTCGACGATCGCTGGGCCTCCTTTATTTCATTAAGTTTCACGGCTCTTCACTTCCCGTTTCCAATGGATTCCGATTCGTTTCACCTGTTAACCGGGACCGATGACGAATGAACTCGTCGCTTCTGCTAGACTGTATAGTAACACGGTTGTATAGTGCCTCGCCGAGCTATAGTGACTTTAGGTGTGACCCTCTAAGATGGCGTGCCGTGTGATACCCTTCTTCAGGGCTGTACTTGTTTGGTCCTACTTAGTTTCTTTTATTACACGTCTGACATATTCTCTGTACCCTTTAAATTTGAAATATTTTTTTCTTCATAGAATGTGAAACAATTTAAGAAGATCAAAAATATATATTTTATGTATATTATACCTTTGGGGCTCCAACAACCACCACCCGTAAAATACTTTGACCGTCCCTGGACGCTTGAATTGTCATCGAAACACTTAAAGGTGTGAAGGACCCGAACCCCTGTTATTTTTACGAAGTCACTATAGCTCGAGGAGGTATTATATCCGCTACGGGGAAAAGCGGCGAAAGGGGAAGTGCGTTTTCGTAAATTTATTTCAAATCCCGACATAAATGTTAAACCAAATGTTAAGTTGGCATAAATTTCAGTAACTCCCGAGACCAAGTGGTGAGAATACCCTTCCCCTACCGCCTCCTTTTCCCCTAACGGAAGCCAAGTTTGCTCGTGAATGTACTGTAGAACCTCGATTATCCGATCTAAATAGTGACGACCAATCCATTCTGATAAACGGATTCTTTCTGGGGTATTTGGTCCAGGACTTTCTTAGAGGAAAATCCGTCAAATTGACCCAAAGCACGGACGAGAATTAAGTGAGTTGACGGATGAGGATTAATGAGATTTAAACATTTTACGAAAAATGACCGACAGGTTTGATCGAAACCGTTCGATCCTGAGTGGGACACGCGTCGTCCACCTCGAAGGCGCAGCGTCATAATTATTGGTGGCAAAAGGATGTGAGATGTGTATACGATAAAATCCTCCCGTAAATGGCGGCAATCCCACGTGCACGGGCGCACACACAGCCGCGGAGCTTATTTACCTAGGCTGCTCCGAGCGGCGCGCCACTCCCCTCTTCGACACACGGTGGAAACAGTTGTACGGATACGTAGCTACCTACGCTAATTAGAGCCACTCCGGCGGAATAATTAGAAATTAGACCGAACGGACCACGTCGAGGCAGGGAACGCCGTCGGAGACACTCTTAATATATTCCTTTTATTTCTGCCCTCCTTGGGGGGGAAGGGGGGGGGGGGAGAACGGAGGAAAGAAGGGCCCCGTCGAAGACGAGTCCGCACGATCGGACAACGGAGGAGTTGTAATCTGGCAAGACCGCGTTTGTTGTTCGTTCGTCTTTTAATGGATCGTTAATTAGCGCGCGGGGTGAGCGACCTTGCCCCTGCTTGAGGAACGCCACGGAAGAAAGGGTTCTCGGAAGAAACAGAGGATTCCAGGAGAATGATTCTTTAGCCTTACTGGCGTACAATACGCGTCCAAGGAATCACGTTGCTATTGGGTTTGGGTTTGTCCCCAAAAGTTTCCGAAGTGAAGCTAAAACTGCAATTTGTTCATATGATATTCACGGGTTTTGTAACAAATTGTTGAATGTACTGTTCCTTTTGAAATAATATACAGGCTGGGCCGGAGAAAATAGTCGTCGAACCCCTGTGAATGTCGAAATGATTTTAGATTGTCGTTTCTTTGTCTTCGTTTTCCATTTTCGGTTACACGAATTAGTTGTATACTAAATTGGACGAAGACAGTGGATAATGAAACTGTGAGGAGTTAACGTTACACCTGGGGACTTCTCTTTGACAGTGCCGAGAACCCTTTAAACACTCGTCAAGAATTTACTGTAGTCGGTTCCATAAAATAATATTCATCAAAGTCTATGCAATTTATAGACAATATAAGCAGTTACTAAAACAGAGGAAAATATTATAAGCAGCAAATGGACGATGAATAAGTTGCTCCTCAAATACTAAAACTGTAACTTCGATAATGCTGTGAGTCTATTTTTTAACAATCAAAGGGTTAACTGATTAGTTATTACTCCACGCAATATTTACTTCCATAATTAAAAGTCCAATAGAATAGAACGCTTCGTTGATGAAGTTTTTTTTTCGCAAGAATCCGCAACGATCGCCATCTTGTTTCTGTAATCGGAACGATACCTGTTGCAATTCGCGTAATAACGCTCTTGCAGGATCACGGCAGTCGAAATAATTAAAAGTACAATATTGCGCCACGGTGGCTTGATACAATAAAGGGAAATAGCATTCTCTTTCCCCCGGGGTGGAAACTCACAAAAGGTTTTCGTATGTTTAATTGAAACGGCCGCGCGCCGGTTTGAAACGTCTTGCGGAGAGGGACAAAAAAATCTCGACCAGCCCAGTCATTACGTTAACCGCCGATATAATTGAATCGTTCGTTTCATTTGTGCGTCGTGGTCGATATTGTTCTTTCGTGAATACTTGCATAATCAGCAATTGGAATCTCTGTTATATGCTCAACTTTGCATAGCAATGAAAAAACAGATCAGTTATTGTTAAACACTGACAGACAGTATGGAATTTTGTGTTACAGTAGAAGCTCGTTTATCGGAACATCAATTATCGGAACGCTTTAGTAAAATAATATTCTTTTTAACGTTCTGTTATCCGAAAAATATATTTCAATAAAGTCATCGATGCATAACGATAATATTTTTGTCAATACTTTTAATAATGTTGAAGTACGGAATGAATCCAATAACACCGACAATGAACGACAAATAACGCTGACTTTTTGCTGAGGTTTAGCAGACTGACAGAGCTTGGAATTCGAAAGCCAATGATATACGTTTCAGCCGCATATGGCTGTTAGTTTATGAAATATTTAATGTACAGCGCCGAGGAGCCTTCAAACACACATCAAGGATTTCCTGCATTTCTTCTGATTTTCAAGATAATACTTTCGGATGGAAACTTCGATGAATCGTTTCATTTCTTAAAGTCGCGTCTCGTCCGATACAAAAAATACTTTTTATCATCCAAATCTGATACACCTCCGTGCCTCTCCTCGCGAGTGAGGACGAATAGAAGAAATGACTGGTTCCGAGGACAACGACCGCCATCTATAGTCACGTGATTGACAACTACAGAGACTTTACTGTACAACCGTCCTTAGCATCATCTCCAAATCTCATATTCCTCTCGCGCCCATCACAGAATAGGAAGACACAGTGAAGGGGAGGACACGGGTCGAGGGTTGAGACGGTAACACGAGGGGTCGGTCAGAGTCGCGAGGAGGGCTGACACCGAGAAGGCAATTATTATTTTGAGTGGTTGGCGATGGGACGCCCAGTGATATTTTATTTAAGATACAATCGCGTAATAGCCTCGCTTCAAGTGGATAGATAACGGGAGACGGGGATGGTTTGAACCAGGTTGGGGGTGTTGGGAACCGAGAAAGAAGAATCGTGCGGTTCACGCGAGGGAACGGGGCGAGGGTGGAGGATGAGTGTCGGTCGAATAAGGACGAGATGAGATAAAAGACGATGTTCGAGGGGAGGACGGGCGATTCTACATTAGTAAATTACCTGCGCCGTGTCTTGGAGCGTGTCTGCGGGGAGCGATAGCTGTTTCTTCGGATCCGTAATTGCTTATGAATAATTGGAACGTTGCGACTACTTCCCCTTGGGGGGCGCCTCTGGCACCTTGAAGCGCTAGTTCTTCTGTGATATTAAACAGACGAAAAACGGGGGGGAGGTTGAGGGGTACGAGGATTATCGAAATTAAGATGTCTGAGATATCTGTTCGAAATAGTAAATATTAGGACATCGACTACTTGAAGGTTTCAGTTGTCCAAGTATAGTGGTCTAGTTTTTTAATGGTAAGAATTTAATGAATAGTCTATGACTAGTCCATCCATGGGAAGAACTCTTTACGCCTTGTACCTAATTGCTTGTAGCAAAATAAACACTCAAAAAAGCATTTCCACTACAAAGGATCGCTGACTACCAGCGAAGGTAGTGTGGTTTTCTATAGTTGGAAAACAAAGCAGAATCATCCGTCCCATAACCGGGTACATAATTGGATTGATCGTTTGTCAGCGGCCTCCAGGACGGCTATGTGACAATAAAAAATGATAGAACACGGTCAGTAAATCATCGATGAGTGTTCGAAGGCTACTGAGTGTTTAGACGTTCTTCGCCACTAGGGGCTCCCACGTGGAACCATTCGAGAGTCCAGTGGTGGGGATGACGTCTGAACACTTAGTGTCGAGGAGCCTGCACACACTCATCGATATTTTACTGTATATCTGATATTACTTCCAAGTTAGCCCATAGTTGACAGGGCTTTACATCCTTACAGTGGTTTCAGGGCCTTATGATCTTGTTCAAAGACGTTATTCCCCACCGAAAACACCGTGAAAGACAAGAAAACCCGAATCCAATTATCACACAGCAGATGGAAAGAAGAGAGAAAGAAGGAAAGAGGAAGATGAAGTTACCTCCATAGAGTAGCCTAGGCGCCAGGACTGATTGAAATTTGCAAATACAATCGCCTGTTCTTTGATAGGGGAGGCCCCGTGTGTTCGTCGCGCGTCGGAATACTTTTTTTTTTTTTTTTTTTTTTTTTTTTTTTTTTTTTTTTTTCGTTCAATCGCGCAACGGGAGAACTCCTCTCCGTCGAACAGGCTAACGAGTTTCGCGGCCGTGTATCGATGACGCCGATCGGTGTGTAGGCAACGAGGAAGATAGGGAACGAGCCGAGGAGGTGGGAGAAGCGAGAGCAAGCCCCAGGACGCGCGAGGCGACGGTATTCGATTTTCTATGGAAACGGCGTTGCCGGCCGTCGTCGGGGGCCCAGGACCCACGCAAATCGATGGGAAAAGTTAGGACACGCGTGCGAACGCGTCGATATGACGTTATCCAATTAAAAAGCAGCCTTTGTGTAACCCGATCTGTCGCAGCCAGCAGCAACCTCCGTCGTTGCTCTTCCAATCTAAAACCAACCCTCCTCGCGTCGTCCCGCCAGTGGGCTGAAAGGCTGCATCCAATTAGTACATACCTTCTGGTCTATTGTAGCCTCTCGCGGAGCAACCGGGAACGGCCTCGCGACGACTCGAGGACGGTTTACCTTTACGCGGGCTCTGGATATAACCACCACAAACTTTCCTTTCGTTTTTAAACGAAGAAAGATCGAGGTAGGAAGTCTTAATGAATGGTGGGGTACTCGTTAAAACTGGAGGATCGATAATGCAAAGACACTACGGGGGGACACTTGTGGCCAGTGGCCGTCACGGACGTCGAGGAAACGGACGAGTGGTAGGCGGATGTTGGCGAGTTCGGTGAACGAGTTGATTATTCTTTTTTGGATTAGGCCGTCGTTTGGAACCGCGACGGTGAGAATAATTCGTAACGGTGGAACGGTAGATATTCGGGAAGATAGAATATTCAATTTTTGGAAGAAAATCCGTGATGCTTAATCAGATTACTCGTCGAATGAAGGTGTGTACGTTCAATCCTGGTGTTATTTGTTCTCATGGTTTTCTGAAAAGTGATCGATTAGTAATCAACGAGTATTTTCATCGTATGCTTGGTTAAGAATTTGTTATGAATAGAATTCGTGCAGTTTGTGGATATATAACGCATGATAGTCTATGTGTAATTATGTGAGGTAGTCCGACTTTAACATATATTAATAAATATTTTATATTGTTTATACATGAACGAACCTTTCCAACAGGTCAATAAACTTTTTTTACTTTTGCTATTTTGTATAGTCATTAAAAAGAATACAAATTTATATAAACGTCCAATGTGTAATGTTTTTTTGTATGCGGCGGTGAATAGAATTAAAATGCATGTAGTGCCATCTATGAGCGAAACGTTCAAGTTGATCGGCATTTAATACCACCCGAGAGGAAATGAAAGTCCTCATACCTCTATCCTATACCTAGTCGGTGGTAGACCTATTAACTTATGGGACTTCGTGTCTCATGTTCTGAAATACCGATAGTGTAAAAAGTCGGGGATTTTCTGCTGCCCTCTACGTTATGAGAACGGTGAATTTGTGAACTACGTTAAATCCGTTCGAACTCAACTAGTCTAACTTCTACAGTGTAGTCGAGTCTAAAGTACGCAAATCCTACTTACCAAGCAAAGACTAAGCACGTCCGATATCTGGCTTCTCAATATAAACCAGAGGGATCGGCAAACAGTCTTAGTGTACTGACGATTGTCCGTGTTCCCGTGAACAAATTACATAATAACCCCGGCAACCATGGCAGTTTCTGCAGATACTACTACAGCCCAAGTTTAAAAGACGTAGGCAGTAGTTAGTTTCTGTAGTAAGCCAGAGACCCCGTGTGGTGAGATAGTCGGGACATAGAACCCTCGGTGGAGGCGCCAGAGGCTCCGTGTGGTGAGTACGTGGGGTCATAGAACCCCCAGAGGAAACGCCAGAGACCCGTGTGGTGAGGAAGTGGTGCCACCAAACCCCCATAGGTGGCGCCGGAGACACCTGTAGTGAAACCTTGGGGTCATACAACCCCAAGGGAACCCGTATGGTGAGGAAGTGGTGTCATAGAACCCCCGGAGCGTGCGCAAGAGTTTTGAAACTTGATCCTTTATCGTCGTTGCTCGTACGAGTCTCGAGCTCGGTCTAATGTTGCCCGTGCAACTGTCGAAATCTGACTGACACTTGTGCGTGCTTCCGTGAGCAAATTATAT
>NW_015374009.1:75060-75570 GCF_001272555.1 Dufourea novaeangliae | reverse complement strand
GATTCGTCTGAAGAAACCTCTACTAACCAAACCTTCAGAGATTCGTCAGCGTCATACCAATGAATTTCATTGAATTTCGGATAACGTAACCGTTAGGGAGTCGGTCAGAAACAAACTAATAACAAAGAATGGATGGGACACCAAGTGGGATTTAAACTGACCAAGTCAGATGACGTCACGGGGCCTCGGCGTGAGACGATGGTATCGTTCGGTTTACAATGTAATACACAGAACTAATTACCCATGAATAAAAATTTAAACTTTTACTCCTTTCAGTGTAATTTCTTAAAAATGTTATGAATAAATGTAGGAGACTCTCCTGATGAAAAAAAGTCTAAACCCGACATAAATCAGACTATATTTAATAACATACAATTCGTATCGCGACATTAAGGGAAAGGTGGGATAATTGGTCACAATTTTGCTTTTTCGTTGAAATAGAAATAATTGTTTATTTTATTTATATCTCATCATTTGCAAAGATTCTTAGTATTCTGGCAGTATTCTAAC
>NW_015374009.1:64859-74101 GCF_001272555.1 Dufourea novaeangliae | reverse complement strand
ATTCGAACAGGATTTCCAAGGCAGCAATGATGTCCGAATCGTGGTACGGTTTACCCCCACTCTTTTCTAAATATAGCTCACCGTCTCTCGAACGGCCAGCCCACACGGACAGGGCTTGGATATGCTTGTGTATGCCAGCACGGTGGACGTAACGTGGGGGTAGCCGGGACATCATAGTGGGAGACGATGGTACGTCGGAGTGGGAGAGTGGTGGGGGTAAACATTCTGGCATCACTGCTGGACGAGGCTCTGCCCAGCCAAGCCTTGGCGAGTAAAGATGTTATCTGATACCCTACAAGCCGCCGGCGGTCGGCGCTCGAGTTAGAATGTAACACATAGAACGAATCATCCAGGAATAAAAATGTAAACTTTTACTCCTTTCAGTGTACTTTCTTAAAAATGTTATGAATAAATGTAGGAGATTCGCCTGATAAAAATAAGTCGAAACCTGATGTAAATCAGATCATATTTAATTACATACAGTTCGTATTGCGACATATCGTATGCATAAAAATTGTTTTCGCTACATTCCTCTGTTCAGAGACTCGCAAAAATTGTGAAAAAATCTCATACATTGCAAATACCGGGGCACCTATTACAGAATTGTTTCCAATTTATCTGTTGAAAATTGTAGTTGGAGAAAATTAAGAACCATAAAAAATGGCAACAAATGGTATCTAACGGTGTTCTCGCCACATTCTAACACGCTGTACACATAATTTTTCTGCGATAGTTTTTTTATTTTTTTATTTTTTATGTCTACTTATATTTGTAAAGTTACATGTGCAGACAGCATACATGACTAAGTGTACATCGTTATGAGAGATCATTAATATTCCAGCCGGTGGATTACATGATGTGTTGAAGAAAAGCCTTCTAAGAAAATAGGAGTTGCACAATTCAATAGCGTGTGTGAACTTGATTTCTGTGTGGGTAGCCCAGGATTTGTTGGTATACATTAATTTCTTAATAACTAATGCTTATGTACTAACAACTAAAAACTAAATATGTGAGCCTATATCTACTTATATTTTTAATGGTGAAGGTGGTCAGTGGGCTCATGTATGATGTCTAGTAAACGGCCCGTGTGCCAGTTTGCATTGGTGAGTGGTGTGATTACAGAAAATAGTGATGAGGATGTGTGTTTAATAGAGTCATAGAATTTTATATAGCGTCGGGTAATAAAGTCTTTAACAGTCAATATGTTCCATTGTTTTCGTACTATGCGCATACGTGTGCGTTGTTAAGAAGTACCCATAGTAATGGTACGTAAAGTTCTGTTTTCAAACTGTTGTAATTTTACTAATATTATATAATATAAGCACCACACATCCTAAGGACGTCCGTTTCATGTCCAGTTTATATCCGAATGTCCTACGTCCATTTTAGACATTCCTAGGATGTTCGTAAGACTTAAATTTCGGATGGTCTAGAAAAGTCTGTCCCGAAAGTCCTACGCATGTTCTCAAGACTTAAATTTTGGATGGTTTCGTTTAGTATTTTTGCCAATATCATTCCGTGCAAGGTGATGGACCCCTATGAACAAGGTGTCAGTCTTTAAAGAATCAATAGAGAAGTGAAACGACACTAGTGGTTTTGTGCGAAAACCTCAAGAAAGTTGAAAAAATATGTTTTTTCTTAAACTGTTTCTAATCAACACCGAATCAAAGTTTTGCTGTGAAAATAGAAATAAACACAATGTACTTGGAGATCATAATCCCCAGACCTATATTTTCATTATAATTCCTTATAGGAAATTTAACCTTTTATTTATTAACAGGAACTAACTAGATCTAATTTCTACTAAGTGCGGAAATCGTAGGAAAGTTAATCTTTTATTTGTTAAACACAAACCAACCTAACCTAACTCCTGTCACCTTGTACAGAATGAACCTAACCGCAATTTTAAACATTTGGGAAACTTTTCTTATACGTCTTTTAAAACATTACCATCTCGTTTTTAAAATCTCTTTAGACATTCTCATAACGTACAGGGAATGTTACTTTTACACATTCGAGAAACATTCTGAGAATGTTGACACAGGACGTCCTGAGGACGTTCCACTTTATACATAGGACTTTCCTAGGACATTTAAAGATCTCAATGAGGACTTAACGGGGACATATGGACGTTTTCGGGACATCCTCAGAATGTACAGAACGTCCGGAACGTACGTCCATCGGACGTACATAGAACGTTTTTTTGCTATTTGGGTATGCTTTGGTTCAGCTATTGATGAATTGACTCGAAACGAGGCTTTTCGGTGTTGTAGGAATGATGCTATGATATTATATAACCATTTTGGGGTATTGTATAGACGTAGGTCTTGAATGAGTTTTGTATGTGAAACTGACCCAAAAGCGTCCATGCAGTCAATAGAAATCATGCATGTTGTATGCTTGGCTGAGAAAGCGGAGTGAATATCTGCAACCATTCTAGCTAATTGAGAAGTTGTGGACATAGTTTTTCTGAAACCAGCTTGTTGTAGGGGTAGAATTACTTTATTGCTTATGTGTCACATCAGAAAATTGTGCAAGATTTTTTTATATAATTTTCCCATATGATGAAGTAAGTTTATTGGTCGATAACTGGATGCAATAGTGGGATCTTTCCCAGGTTTAAGGAGTGGTGTAATGGTTCCTTGTTGCCATTGTTTTGAGTATATGTTGATACGATGACACCCATTATAAATTTGAATAAGGTAAGCGATGCCTTTTCTTGGTAATTTTTGCAACAGAATAGCTTGAATGCCGTCGGCCCTGCAGACTTCTGCGATAGCTCAAGCCCATTCTTTACCGTAATAACACTGGTCACCAAAATTTAACTTTTTCTTTGTCTTCGAACATGCAGTTGCTGATACTTATAGATTCTTCTGTGCCGAATACAAATCCGTAAACAGTTTTTTGCCATCACCCTCAGTTTCCAAGAAATTTGATTTTTTTTAGAAACGCAAATTTTCAAATTTGAACATTTCCTGTGTTCAATCATTAATATTTATTCAGTTGATTGTTGCGTCAAATTATTCTGCAAACTCGCCCGAATAAAATGGTATACGTTGTTATCGCATTATCAACATTTAAACGTGTTTAAACAACGATCAAAGGGAAAATGACACCCAAAATGCACCAGTTTTTACAGATATTTTTCAATTTATTTCAAACAGTAAGGGTACAGGACATGATATGACTGCGTCAGCAGATACAGTAAACATTTTTCTTCCGGAAAGCTTTAATAGAAATGGTAAGACACGTGTTGTGTTCAATACAGGAACGAAATAGTTTAGCAAAACCTGAGGTGCTGGCAGTGGTACTCAAAGGCGGCAAGTGCAGGCGTTCGACAGTCGCTCAACTGTCGCTCGGCTGCCGCCTTTGAGTACCACTGTCATTACTCTGTGGATTGTACGCGACAGTCCTTTGGTGGGTAATATCCTTAGTTCTAAACAAATCCTCGAATTTCCTATTACTATTTATCTATTCATGTATTCTACAAAATATTTGAACGCCTCATCTTTGCTCTTTAATGTATATACGCATGTATATCTCGAAAAATTATCCGCGAGTACTAATATGTACCTACTACCGCTTAGAGATTCAATTGGTATTGGCCCACAAAGGTCCATGTGAATCAACTCTAGTGGATGTTGTGTATTACTTTCGCACGTTTATCTTCAAATAGTATTCTAAACCCGTTACTCATTAGTTGGCTTACAAACATCAAATTTCCATACAATTCCGGGATATAGAATATATCCCTGATATAAATATTTCTAATACCTTGTGACGTTTCCACTACAATCTTCACGTCACCCTTAGTCTGAGCTTTTAAATTTCTATGATCCTCAGGAAGATCAACTTTTAAACTTATTGGTCTAATGTTCACTAAAGCCGATAAATTCGGTGACATATGGTTAGACGCTCCAGAATCCAAGGTCCAAATTTGCCGATCACTGTTACGTTTTGCTATGCCTCTGCTTCTACGGTATCTTAAGACAGGTCTACTTAATTTAAGGTCGATTTTACTGGCTCGACGCGCAGCTAACGACTTCGTGCAACGTCAAGTCAAACGCAAGCATTCTGACGCGCATCGTATATAATCGTGTGGCGCGTGTAAATCGGTCAACTGGCCCTCACTATCGATGGTACAGGGGCGATATCGCCAGAGCGGAAACGACTGTGTCACTCCCTCTACCATCAACAGTGAGGGCCCGTTGATAAATTTACATGCGTCGACACGGTTTTAATAGCGCGATTGTTTAGAGCGGCACGGCCTTTCATTTTGTGCAGCGAGAGAATCACCCTGTACATACTTTATTTACGAAAATATTATAAATTATTATAAATATTACTACTCGATGCATGTCCCGATCCGACATGAATTTTATATAATTGTAGAAAAACCAAGTACTTTTATAAACCTAACTAAACGGTGGACGGGACTTTCCTTTTTTTCGTACATTTACCTTCAAAACGATACTTCAAGTAACTGGGTAATTTAATTACCGAAGGAACAGTAAGTAGATGCGATGACTGCTGCGCCTTTTCTTACCGATACTGTACCTGACTATTCCTTCGGTGATAAAATTCACCGACGACCTGAAGTTTTGTGTTAACAAGTAAATGCATGAAAATGTGCATTTGAACAAAGTTATGTACACGTAGGTATAGTAACAATGTCATAAAGCAAGTGATAAATGAGTATGTGGTTGGCACATATGACCATATAATCTCTCAACATTTTCTCAATAATATGATTATATTATATAATAATGAAAATCTTTATGTATAAATATATATTATATTTATACTATTTTTATAATACATATTCAGGGAAACAGGAAACATATTCTTACTATGTGGTACATGAACATTCTATATAGGTGTTATTCATCCATTTAGCGGTTTATTTTTCACTACGGATGGTTTAATTCAAGAAAAATAGAAAAACTTTGTCAACGATGCGTGCCGAGCGTGCTCGTGCGCGCGATAGCCGTGTTTCTCCGTCTTCACGAACATTTGCGCGCTGCGAATGCGCGCCGAGTCGTTAAAATCGACCCTTCTTGAGGGTCTTCAGTAGAGATTCTGTTGCATGTTGCTTGAGTGTTGCGCGTGTTCGTGCTCGCTGTTGCATATATTTGGACCTACCTTTATGATTGAAAGTTATAGTGGATTTTACTCTCTAATGCCATATTAATTTGTTCCCTTTTCGACATGAACTTCCTTCTATCAGAGCTATAATTATCATTCTTCCGATACCTATTACTATTATAACTATTATTACTACTATTATGATTATTATAATACTTTCTAGTTCTCTGATTGTTCGGTGCGACATTGACTCTATCTTTCCTGCTAAAGGACTCCTTCGCCTTATGGTTTTTCTTGCCGCAAATGAAGCATCCCCCATGTTTGAACGTGCGGGAATAGACATCACAGATATCGTGGTAAACGGAGAACTACGAAATTGAGGAGAGAAAAGAAGCGAACAATTGACGGTACTGCTACCTCGTTTAATTCACGTGGAGCTTGTACTTCGGCACACGTTCCAAGAAGTCAACAGGAAAAGCGACGAGACGCGACAAGACAGCATGAAGAGCAGAAGAAGGATACATAGCTCGAACGGTCAATAACGCGAGGGGGACACCGCCGAGCACGGTGACGAGGGGGAACAAAACGCGAACCGCGAGCTAACTATTTACGCGATACAGGTGACTGCGTTATCGACGCTGATCGCCACAACACTCCATAACTATCATGTTTCCTCTGCACCTGTCTTTCAGCTCTATATGTCTACTCGTCTCTCCATATCTGTCTGTTCGGATGATGTTGAGATAGACGGCCTTCTTTCTCCAATAACGCATGGTGTATCTCATCCAGTGATATGCCCCGTTGTGTCCTGAGTACTGTAGCTACGTCTTCAAGTTTTGAGTGTACCCCTCTTACTACGTGGTAGTTGACTTCTCTTGGTTGCAAGGGGTATCCTAGTATTGCACTTTAAGAAGCTATATTGTGAGCTCTTGTTACATATTCAGTAACCGTTTCGTTGGCTCCCATTCTAATATTCTTTAACTGGAGTCCTATGTCGATTCTTTTGTCTTGAGTGTCCCCTTCATGCATTCACCTTAAATCTTCCCATACTTTCTTCGCTTTCGTTTCAGTAAAAAAACTGCCCAGCTTGTTCGTCAGAAATCGTTGTAATAATTATACCAAAAGCTTCGTCATTTTATGACTCCCAACGTTCTCTAATGGTCTTACTCTCCGACGACTGCGGTTCTTTCGGTTCTGGGGGTTCTGAATGTACTATCACTTCTTTAAATGTCCGTGCACTCACACAATCAACGGGAACCGTGTATGTATATGCGATGCACGAGAGAGACATTCGATTTCGTAGAATCCAACTTCTGCCTCGATAATGGCACAAATGAAGTTTTCACGGGTATAGTACTCACGAGTAGACTTCACTACAGGGTGGTCTGGTCCTTAGAAACGCCAATAAACACCATACGTTCAGAGAATTAGAATTTTAGAAATTGTCCGATTGTGACAGACGGCGATGAAGCACACAAGATGGCTGCTTAAGTCACATTTTGTCAAATATCACACGATTTATTTGTTTTCTCGTCAAAAGCTGACCAGACCACCCTGTACACCACTGTCACACTATCGTAGAAATCCGATTTTTGTTAATTTATCATTTGTGGAAGGCGTAAGTTGGATTCTACGATTTGACGCGTCCAGACTCAGGAACAGTGGTATAGTTCAAGGATTCTCCACTAGCGGCGTTTATGGTATTTGTCAGTCACTTTGGCCATGTTACCACCGAGCATCGATAAAACAGAGGGAAGTCGGTATATGTAACCTCGCAACACGTGCTGGATCGTATCAATTGTTTTGTTACGCCGTTGCCACATGTTCCCCCATAATTGTGCCCATCAGGAGAACGATGGAATACCTACGGCTCGTGGCGAGATTTCGACTCTCGCCGAACATAGGAACAGAATGGTGCGACTGAAAGAGATTCAAGAATGAAGCAATACTTACGTACTAATGTGTGCAACGATAAACCTTTTCTATTCGTACTTGCAATGATGCTAATTTTTTTTATTACATACGAAATACTTGAAATGGCATTCCCGAGAAACAATAGTTATTTATCATTTTTTGACCTAATTAATGCAGATGTATTGTATACTTACACATACATTTCATAAAAAGATGCAAAAAGAACACAATTAAACGCATACGCTCCCTCAATCTTTTCATTTGTCGATCAGCGGAAATAGATTTTGAACTAACAACGATTTTTCGACTTTCTTGTATATATGTGCACAGGAATAAGGAAGGAAGGAGTTGAAGGATTTGAAAAAAAGTACGATCTTCATATTATCAAAAATGTTTTATTTTAATGAAAATAATTATTGACATATATGGGGCGGCTGCCGGCCGCCGCGTCGTCCACCGCGACGGTCGCTATCAACGATTCTTTTTATCATTTTTTTTATCTGAAACAGTGAAATGAAAATTAGATCTTATAATTATACTCGTACATTTATATCGGTAGTGGGCAACTGTTTGCTCACGATCATCGAAAGGAGAAATTCCAGCCGCACGATACTCGTGAACGATCAGTTGCCCCCCTCTGATACCAGAGATGGGTAAATTTTTATTTAAATAAGTATTTCAAATAACGAATAAAAGATAAACAAATTATTTGTCATGCGTCGAATAAAGATAATTCTGGTAATCTTTATAAGACGCATGACAAATAATTTTTTTATTTGATGAGCATTTATTTGACGAACAGATTTTATAAAAGTACATTATAAAAACATTATAAAAAGTTCACGGTTTCATTCAATCCCTGCTTTCTTCATGGGGCGATACAACATTGTAACGCGCGTGCCGGCCTTCGACTTCCCAGCAGCAGTGATGCCAGAATCGTGGAACTTGGTTCCAACACCACGACGTCCTGGCTACCCCCACTTTATTCCACAGTTTCTGCCTCACAAGCATACTTTGCTTCTATCCGTGTGAGCTGGCCCGTTCGAGTGTTTCCGTAAGATCTACGTTAGCAACGCGACTCCCAACAACCAGAGCGCGTGCGCAGAAATCATTTCGTGTGCTGACGTCCTGGCTACCTCCACTTTACGTCCGCCGTGCTGGCACACACACACACACACACAAGTATATCCCAGCCCTGTCCATGTGCACAGGCCGTTCGAGAGACGGTGAGCTATATTTAGAAAAGAGTGGAGGTAAACCGTACCACGATTCTGACATCATTGCTGCCTTGGAAATCCTGTTCGAATATCACTGCGGCGAAAATTCACGTTCTCGACGCGATGCCCCGCAACCTAAGCGCGTGAGCAACAGTCAAGAGACCCTGTTCGAATCCCAATGCGGCGGTTTTACTTTTTATTTTTAATTATTTTATAATTTCACTATGTAACCTCTAAGTAAAATAAAAAAGTTAAAAAATATTGATTCAGGAAGCATTTAAAAAGAAGAAAATAAATGTTTTCCACTTCAATGTCTCTCGAACGGCCAACGCACACGGACAGGGCTGGGATATGCTTGCGTGTGCCAGCACGGCGGACGTAAAGTAGAAGGCCATAGTGGGGGACGATGGTAGGTCGGAGTGGGGGAGTGGTGGGGGTAAAGCGTCCCACGATTCTGGTGTCACTGCTGGGGAGCAGTGATGCCAGGACGTGGGATTTTCTCCCACGTGGGAGCCTTCGTGCGCATGCGCATGCTGACGTCACAGCTCGACGGCGGTTGTTTCCATGGATGTATCTATGTGCAACAGTAGGTACGCGTAAGGGGCCCTTCCCAGTTGTTTCCCGCGTTTTTCATTAAAGTGAAGGTGAGACGCGTAATGTTATATAATATATTGAATTGTAGTGCAATATTAGTGTATTACAGTGACAGAAACCAGAAGATGCATTACCAGCAGCCTAGTTCGAGTGGATTGGCGGATAAGAAGAGAAGTAACAAAGGGAAAGTATTCCAATTATCTTGGCTAAAGAATAATATTTTCAAAGACTGGTTAAAATCTGATAATAATAAGAAAGCTTTCTGCACGGCTTGCAATAAAGTCTTGGCATGCGGAAAATCAGAACTTATTAGACATTCGCGGACTCAATTACATATTAAAAATACAAGCAAAAGCTGTGATATCACACCATCTGTTTTATTACCAAAAGTTGATAGTAATTCTGATTTGGACCATGTTAATAAAGTCAAAA
>NW_015374009.1:50569-62737 GCF_001272555.1 Dufourea novaeangliae | reverse complement strand
CATGAGAACTACAATTTCACAAAGTTGTAATAAAATTGTCGATTGTCAATTCTGTTGTAAGTTCACGATTGCTACGAGGCCAAAGATTTTAAGCCATACATAACCGAAAATTCCACTCCGGCCTCTACAAGGGTGGTCGTCCAGGGCCTTGCAGCGTCAACTGACACGTGTCGGTAAATTTTTTTCCATGCTCCTCGAGATAGACAATGTACACAGTACTTTCCAACTCGAAGCAAGGGATACGTTGATGGTCCTCTTCATTTCGGACATTTTTAAGCCGATGCACGTGATGTCTGTTTTCTATCTCGAAGGAGTAGGTACTCTGGGAATAAATTAACGGGCTACGGCGCCTTGGAGAAACTGCGCGACGGTCCTTTCCTTCCACTTCTGCAAGGCACGTGTTATCCTAGAACCGTTAGTTTCTTTCTACCTAAATCTTGTCATGGTGGGAGTGAACTCACAATGTAACGATGGGAAACTACTTGGGGGTAGAGGAAAAATTCTGTCAGTCGGTTAGCAATCGGGCGACAGAGATGTTCAGTTCACGGGAGTATTACGCAATGTTATGGTGGTACGTACACAATAACGGATATGCGGGTGTTGCTGTGCAAGTGTTTGGTTACGTAAAACATCTGAAAAATTGAAAACAATCGGCCCTTTCCGAGGCCACGAATTTTCCTAACGTAGTAACAACACGTTGGATTAAAAATACATTAAGTGATTGTGTCGGGTGATCAGTGTTAGTGGTCGTGCAGTGAAGCGAGTACGCATTCTGTGGAATAACCAGGACGCACTTGACGTTGCAACCCTTAACTTCGGCTGGTGAGGTATATCTGCGATCAACTGCGAACTGGGCCATACCCTGCCATAAACCGTTTGGGCCGTCGATGACCAGGATCGGTACACTGACCTACTGACGCAGGTTTCTACGCTACAGGTGAATTTCCGTAAGGGTGAGTTCTATTCAGTTTATTGGTCATTATTGTTTTATTAATTTCACCGAACTACAATCACTTCTCGTTTATTCTTAGTTACATTACCTTTTCGTTCACACGTTATTTGAAAAGGAAATTTACAAATTCGTAAAAAGGAATTTACAAAAATGTAAATGTGCATTCGTCTTTTTACCTTAAACATTAATTTGCCTACATTTACGTTATAAAAGTAATTGCGTCGACTAGAATCGTCAAACCCCTTGCATATTCATCCGTCTGTCTGTTAAGGTGATATTCCCATTTGCTCGCCGCCGATTTTATTTCTGCTATACGCTGCCTTTTTTCTAATTCACAGAATTCCGAAGTAAGTTCGGTAATCCTGTAACTCATATTCATTGTTACTCTACGGAGGTCGGTCAATTCCGTGTGTATGCTTTGGAATTCCGACCGAATGATATGGGTTTGGTTTCCGAGCAGTTCGGCCACGCGTGTGTCACGTAAAAACTCTTAAAGAAAATATTTATTTCCTGAGAGCCGTAACTCCCAAGTACCAATACAAGAATATTACACTGGTTAATATAACTTATAAGTATCGATTCCCAGTTCAGACTAACGAGCTGTGGAAATGCGGCAGTATTTATACATATTCGATAACAAAGAATTTTAGGTGGGGACGTGGTGCGTCAGTTGAATTTTTGGGTGACAAATTCTTATCTGGACGTCTGATGTCTAGGGGTCGAAGTGACGTCAACCGGTGGAAATTTTGGGTGACATTCCCCCCTTTGTAGATTGAACTTAGTCCTCTAAGTTCTTCCGCTTTTTGAGTATGGATGGGTGAAATTTGGCCTTGTTCGGTGTCAGGTCGAATGTTACCCTTGGTTCTCCACGTTCTTGAGCCGGTAGCATCGGAGTGTAGATGTTGATTGGTGCTGATGGGACAGTTGTCGGGGTACTTGGACTGGGATTGTTGTTTACTGTTGTTTTCTTAATTTTACAACATAATAGATGTATACATAATTTTGAGATACCGATCTTATTCAGTAGGTACAAGCATATGAGTGCGATTGAGACATAACCCACTATCTGAAGGATTGTCATACCCATGATTTGATTTGTGTGATTCTATGTGAAAAAGTTAATTGATTGGCTTTAGCTTCTATTTGATTTAATGTATCGGTGTAACCATATAGATCACTGATGACTTTAGGAGTCTTTTCTAGGATGTCTAACATTGCTGACCAATCAGTATCATTAGTAATATTTACAGATTTTATTTTAATATCATAAGAGACATTTTTTGCACTGCCACTAATTCTCATATGATTGTTCCCGTACAATATATCTGTTGTTTGATTCGTATATAATAATGACGGTTTTTCTAATTGAACAATATAATTTTCTTTACCTATAAAAACATTCAAAGCAATCGGTTTTTCAGGTATTGCAATATAATGATTTTCGGTTTTTAACGGAATAAATGTTATCTCTTCAATACGGTATACTATGAATTTACAGTAACTGATCGTATTTGCTGCGCTAATAATTTCAGATGTACAGTCGTGTTTTGTGCGACGATCGTGAACAGGTTGTGTCTGTTTACAAATATAAACTTCGTGTCGAATACAACATTGTTTGTCCAGATGATTTTGATCAATGTTTATGTAATTTAGTCCAGAGGTTAAAAATATTGAGTGTTCCACTAAAGGAGCCATAAATATGTTATTTTTAAGAAATGGTATGGGATATACTTGCTCTATGTCCCCTTCCGTATCAATAATACTTGGAATTGAAATTTTGAAGAATATTTTGTCTGCTTGGATAAACAATGTTAACGTTGAGATGTCTAAAATGCTTTGAAAATTATTTTCTTCCGGAACAAATGCGTTATTCATTCTCTTGTTTCCTAATACTTCAATATAATGTTGCAAAAATAATTTGTGATCAATAATTTGAGGGCTTATTATCCCTTGTTTTCCCAGCAAAATTAAATCGAATATTTCATCAATCTGGAAATGTAAGTCTGATAATATACTGGCGACTGAAATAATTTTTACTAATAATAATTCAATGCGGTTCAACTGATTTACTTAATTTTGCATTTCTGCGTTTATTTTCTCCAAACTTTTCAAACTATCAGTATTTAGAATTTTCTTGATTAAAGCAGTTTGATTAGTTACAATAGTTTTTAATTCGTTACCTTCACTAAAAAGTTTATCAATATTCTGATTAATTAAAATCAAATCGTTTGCGTCAAGCGTTCCGAAAAGAGTTTTGCTTATTGAGCCTATTGCATCTATAAGTCCACGTTTTGTCCTAGTCTTTACATGGGTTAATAATGTTAATTGAATACTTAATCTTTCAACGTTATTATACTTAGTTACTAAAGATTGGATTTCGACGTTCATTCTGCATTTTGATTTTTTGCAATGTACTTGAACTTCTCTAACCTGTTTTCTTACTAAGCTAGTTTGATAAAATATGTCGCTTAAATCTATTCCAATGAATACATTAACTTTCTCATTATACAAATATGGTTTAGATATTTTTTCATGAAATATCGCATTATTTTCGATTGGAATTAGTTTTACTCCGTAGACAATGGTAAAGCTAAGGGTGGTGATCGTCCTGAAAAATAAGGTTTAATTCTATTACCGTGAATCTTTTTAATTTGTCCATTTATAATGATCTCGTAATAAGGAGTTTTAACTTCTTTAATAATATATGGACCTAACCATTCGTCGTCCAATTTATCTGTTTTATGGTCATTATGAAGGAGTATACTATCTCCTTCTTTAAAAAGTACCTGTGTTCTTATGATTTTTCTCTTTTGATCTCGCACGTAGCGTTTTCTACTTTGCTCAAGGGTTTGCCTAGCAAGGGTTCAATATTTCTCTAATTGTTTTTGCCATAGTGCAAACATTTCTTCGTACGTATATTTGGATGTTCTGGATATTGAGGATGGGAGATTGGCTTTTCTACCAAAGGTTAACTCCAATGGGGAAAATCCGGTGGCATCGTGAATTGCTGTATTATACCCTAAACATATGAAGTTTAATACTTCGTCCCATTCTTTATCTGAATCGTGTAAGCTAGTTCGTATCATGTCTTTTACAGTAGCATGTGTTCTTTCTAGTGAACTGTTGGATTGCGGGTGAAAACTTGTTGTCCTTATGTGTTTGATTTTGAAAGCTTCTTCAAATTTTTTCATAAGATCACTAATAAAATTCTGTCCCTGATCAGTCAGTATGGTTTTTGGTGCAGAGAATATATAAATATAATGGTTTAATAAAGCATCTATTATTGATTCCGTTCGTTGACTTTTCAAAGGTACTAAGATCAAATATTTGGTTAAATCATCATGAATCGAAAGAATATATTGGTTTCCTCTGTTAGTTTTTGGCATAGGGCCTATGATATCCATAGCAATTTTTTTGTTTGGTTCGACCGGAGTCTGTGGAACGACTGGCTGTTCTTTAGCTCTAATCCTAACTAATTTTTGGTGTTGGCATGCATTACAAGCTTTAATAAAATCTTCTACAAGTGTCATTAAATGTGGTATTTTATATCGGTCTTTGATTTTACTGTACGTCTTTTGTATCCCTAAGTGACCAGTAACGTCATTATGGTTTTCTCTAATTATTTCATTAATCTGTTCGTCTGTCAATGCTTGAATTGGTTCGTATGCAAACAAAATCTCTTCGAATTTATCATTTATGAACATGAGAGTTACTTTGACTCTAGCTTTCTCTGTTTCAGTAAAACTGTTATCACGTATCCCTATCTTTTTGTGCTTCTGAGTTATTTCAAATAGTTTCTTAATCCAATTCTCTTTGTCGTATGTTCCTAATGTTTCGCGAATCAATTGATAAAATGTATGGTCGTTTGGAACTATTTTTAAGCGTTTTGGTGGAGTATCCACACCATTTGACCATTGTTCGAATTGATCAACTATATCATCAACAGGGGTTATTTGATATACTTGTCGAGAAAGTGCGTCTGCCGCGGTATTTTCTTTTCCTTTGTAATATTGGATTTCATAATCATATTCTTCGAGTTTAAGCCTCCATCTAATCAGTCTGGAAGAAGGATCTTTACAGTTTTTGAGCCAAGTTAATGCTTGATGGTCTGTTCTAATAATGAAATGTCGTCCTAACAAGTATTGTCTGAGTCTTCTGACTGCCCAAACTATTGCTAACAATTCTTTTTCTGTCGTTGAATAATTTTTCTCGGGAGGGTTTAGCGTTCTCGAAATATAACAGCACGGATGTCCGTCTTCTGATAAAATTGCGCCTATTCCTTTGTTTGATGCGTCTGTAGTCAATGTAAATGTTTTATTGTAGTCTGGATATGTCAAAACCGGTGCTTCGCATAATTTATCTTTTAATGCTTGAAAACTTTCTTGTTGTTTATCTGTCCATCTAAAAGGAACGTCCTTTTTTGTCAAGTCTGTCAGAGGTTTAGCAATTTTAGAGAAGTTTCTTATAAATTTTCTGTAATATCCTGCGAGTCCTAAAAATGATTTTACGTCTGTTGGTGTTTTGGGAATCTTAAAATTTTTTACTGCTTCTAACTTCTTTGGATTTGGCTTAATACCGTCACAAGTTATGATATGTCTGAGATATTCTAATTCTGGTTTTAAAAATTCTCATTTATCTGGTTGAATTTTAAGACCTAATTCTCTGAGTCTTTGTAATACAATGGCTAAATGTTCGTTATGTTGCTGTATTGTGTTTCCGAAAATAATTATGTCGTCAAAATATACGAAACAATATTTATTCAATAGACCACGTAATGCTGTATCCATCATTCTTTGGAAAGTAGCAGGGGCGTTCTTTAGACCGAATGGCATACGATTATAATGAAAGTGTCCCTGAGGAGTGCTGAATGCTGTTTTTTTTTTCGAATTTGGGTCCATTGGGATTTGATGGAATCCTGAGGATAAATTTAGTGGAAAGAAGAACTTTGCATTGCTTAATTGTGAAAGTATATCGTCTATTGTGGGTAGGGGATATGCGTCTTGATCTGTTAATTCATTTATCTTTCGAAAATCTATTACTATTCGCCATTTTTGTTTACCAGAAGCGTCTACTTTCTTTGGTACTACCGAAACTGGACTGTTATATGGGGAATCCGATTCTTCTATAATATTTTTATCTAACATCTCTTTCATTTGTCGTTCAATTTCTGCTTTATGAGCTTCGGGGGGTCTGTATGATTTAGTGTTAATGATTTTATTTTCGCGTAATGTGATCGTATGTTTTGTTAAAGAAGTGCAAGGTAAAATATCAGTTTCTAAATTGAAGACATCTATATAATGTAAGAGGATTTTCTCGATAGGAATTCGAAGATTGCTTTCAATATGGTCTAAACGTATAATTTTCTAGAATTTTGCAATATGCTCGAGATCATTTTCGCGAGAAAGATCATTAGAAATCAAAGTTGTTTGCTCACCAGTATTGCAGAAGCATACTCGCGTTGGTTTTTTGTCCAGATAAATTGTTTCGACTCTCGTTTGCCCTGGTGGAACTGTTTTAGGTTCCTGAAAAAATATTTCGTTTCCATTTAATTGAATAGATTCATTGCTTATTTTATATTTATAATTCGAAAGCATTGGTAACCCTATTATTCCATCTTCTACCAAATGAAAATCGTCTGGTATTATATGGAACGTATTATTGATACCGAAAAATCTAAAATTTACTGTCTCGTCTGTCTCGTATTTGTCGCTACCCATATAAAATATTTTTCTGTCAGTTTTTGTTGGTTTGTTAATAATACTTGATCTTTTTACAAGATTTATGCCTGCTCCTATATCAATTAAATATCTTCTGTTTCCAATTCCTGATTGTACTCCGATTGAGAGTAACCTTCCGGTTGTTGCATGTACTCGTATAGGGTTTCCTCTTGTGGTTCCTGTAGGTCTTCTTCCTTCATCCCGTCCTCTTCTGTCGTTATGTTGTAGTTCCTTGGAGGACGTAGATTTCTTTGGCTGGCCGGCTGAAAATTTCGGCACTGGTTGGCGGTATGTCCCATGTTGTTGCACTTGAAACAGCGAAGCTTCATTCTGTCTGTGAGTGGTTTATTTTCTGTTTGGTTGAAGGTTGAAGGTTGTTTGGTTTGTTGCGGGTTTCTTTGCGCGGGATTCGCTTGTCTTGGTGCGACGGATCGATTGAATGCCATGCGTGTTGGTGGGTTCTTTAGGGTCCCTCTGGTACGTTCGATTTCGCCTAGTAATAGCTCGGCTTCAAATGCTGCGTCTTGAGTTTCTTATAGATTACTCGGTTTTGTGGTGGAAGTACGTATTTCAATTTCGGGTTTCAAGTTTAATACGAAAATTTTAGTAGCACGTTCGTTTTCGAGATCTATGGCAACTGCGCGCCGTATAGGATCACGTATTTCATGTTGAAGTGCGTATATTAATTCGTTTAAGTTATGTCGAAAACGTTTAATATAACTATGAACTGATTCGTTAAAATTTTGACGAGTACGGTGTAACTTATCGCGTGCTCCGTTAGATGTTATATTAATAGACACGAATTTACGCAAATTTTCGAACAAATCTTCGTAATTCTCGATAGTTGAATGTCTAATACTACATTCCGCTTCACCGACTATTTTTTGTGTTAGTATGAAACGTAATAATGCCCTTTTCTCCTTACATCCCGTTCGTGCTTCTCTTACTCGTTTGATGAATCCTTCTACTCCAACGTCATCTTGTCCATTCAACATTGGGATGAAATCGAGGCAGGTCTTCGCGTTGTACAGAGGATGATTGTAGTCCATAGCTTCTTCATCGGGATCTTCTTGATCGTTTTCGTGGGCCATGGATGGTTCTGTGAATCTGATTTTCTTCGATGCTAATGGTTTGTCCCTCGACTTACTTTGCTGAATGGTATTAGTACTAGCGTCTTCGGTGATTATAGAGTTAAATTCTGAGGTGCCAAGTGATGACTGGCACGCGCGTTACAATGTTGTATCGCCCCATGAAGAAAGCAGGGATTGAATGAAACCGTGAACTTTTATAATGTACTTTTATAAAATCTGTTCGTCAAATAAATTCTCATCAAATAATTTGTTTATCTTTTATTCGTTATTTGAAATTTTTATTTAAATAAAAATTTACCCATCTCTGGTATCAGAGGTGGGCAACTGATCGTTCACGAGTATCGTGCGGCTAGAATTTCTCCTTTCGATGATCGTGAGCAAACAGTTGCCCACTACCGATATAAATGTACGAGTATAATTATAAGATCTAATTTTTATTTCACTGTTTCAGATAAAAAAAATTATAAAAAGAATCATGTATAGCGACTGTCGCGGTGGACGACGCGGCGGCCGGCAGCCGCCCCATATATGTCAATAATTATTTTCATTAAAATAAAACATTTTTGATAATATGAAGATCGTACTTTTTTTCAAATCCTTCAACTCCTTCCTTCCTTATCCCTGTGCACATATATACAAAAAAGTCGAAAAATCGTTGTTAGTTCAAAATCTATTTCCGCTGATCGACAAATGAAAAGATTGAGGGAGCGTATGCGTTTAATTGTGTTCTTTTTGCATCTTTTTATGAAATATATGTGTAAGTATACAATACATCTGCATTAATTAGGTCAATAAATGATAAATAACTATTGTTTCTCGGGAATGCCATTTCAAGTATTTCGTATGTAATAAAAAAAATTAGCATCATTGTAAGTACGAATAGAAAAGGTTTATCGTTGCACACATTAGTACGTAAGTATTGGCTTCATTCTTGAATCTCTTTCAGTCGCACCATTCTGTTCCTATGTTCGGCGAGGGTCGAAATCTCGCCACGAGCCGTAGGTATTCCATCGTTCTTCTGATGGGCAGAATTGTCAAAAATCGATACTGTCAGGCAACACTGTCTTCGCGTAGTAAATACACAAACCCAACTTGATGGTAATGGGGAACAAAATTTATTTGTGGGTATTGCCATTAGATGTCATATTATTAAGCTGTTCCAATTCTCGATTATGTGTTTTCGTTGGTGTCCGATTGATTACATCAGCGCTTCGATCGATTCGGAGTTGGCCCCAAAGGAGTCTCCCCCCTTAAGGCCTCCACTTTGTTTAAAGACAGCGTTATTCCTTCTGCCATTCTTGATATACATATACAGGGTGGCCCACATAACTCTTAACAGCTCAATATCTCGAAAATTATGCCATCGATTTTAAAGTTCTTAGTCTTAAATTGCATGAATCTGAAGCGCCTTTCTAACTACATAAACGTGAAGTGCCCCCCCTTCCCCTTTAAGGGGGGGGGGTACCTTTATAATTTTAACTGGAACTCCCTGTAAAACGTTATATATTTAGATTCTACAGGAAAAAACAAGTAAATTTTGTCTGAAACATTTTGTTGTCAGATATTTCCATGATGAGATATAACAGTTTGATGTTTCGACTTGTAGGTACTTGAAACGCTCGGAAATTGCGTTATTGAATTATACGCGCTTGAGTCCTTTGCTTATTCGTGAAGAAATAAAATTTTCTTTAAATTAAATGTTCAAAATGTCCACCACGGGCTTGTAAACATTTATTTACTCGAAACATCAAAGTTGTGTTAACATTTGTTAACATTTCGGGAGCCACTGAAGTGGCGTCACGTATTCTTTGTTTCATATTCACTTCTGTATCGAAAATAGCCATAGTCGCAATGTTACTGCTTGAATAACAGCTCTAAACTGAGAACGTTTTCATGGACAATTGAGTCAAACTCAAGAATTGTAAATATTATTGTTTTTGTTTCTTCACGAGTAAGCAAAGGACTCAAGCGCGTATAATTCAATAACACAATTTCCGAGCGCTTCAAGTAAGTACCTACAAGTCGAAACTTCAAACTGTTATATCTTATCATGGAAATATCTGACAAAAAAATGTTTCAGACAAGATATACTTGTTTTTTCCTGTAGAATCAAAATATATAACGTTTTACAGGGAGTTCCAGTTAAAATTATAAAGGTACCCCGCCCCCCCCCCTTAAAGGGGAAGGGGGGGCACTTCACGTTTATGTAGTTAGAAAGGCCCTTCAGATTTATGCAATTTAAGACCAACAACTTTAAAATCGATGGCATAATTTTCGAGATATTGAGCTGTTAATAGTTATGTGGGCCACCCTTATATACAAGGTGGGGCAATAACTATGTCCACTTTGAATATTGCCGTTAATTGTAATAATATGAAAAAATGTTATATTCAAAACTTACATGGTATAGAGGGGGGCATATTGTGACACAAACATTTTCTGCGTGGGTCTTCACCCAGGAGGAGATTTCAAGGCCATCTCTATTTTTTTTAATGGAATGCTATGTTTTTTTTTATTGCGATGTGATAGCCGGTGTTGAGACGACTTCAGCGAGCTATCATTGAAGGTCATGCAAGGTCAAATGTGGTAGTAAAATAAACTTTCTTACATTACAGGAGATGTTCGAAGTGGTGACCGTTTGCGTCAATGCAAAGTTGCAATATTCGTATCGCTGCATCACGTGCATATCTCATCGTTTCTGAACTTATTCTAGCACATGCTGCAATTATCCGTTGTTTCAGATTTTCTGGTGTAGTGGGTACTTTGTGGGGAAATTCGGCGTTAGGGTGAAATAATCCACACATATACGTTCGTAAATCGTTTACTACGCTTTGGTCTAAGATCGCTCGGAACGTTGTTGCCCGTGCAACACTTGAGGCCTGACTGCCCTTTTTGTGTGTCCCCGGGACGGCTTTTCAAGAGGGCCGTCGTCTGACGCATCGCACGAGAACGTTCTCGATTATTCGACAATGTATACAGACGACGGTCCTCGCCGTTCCGAGAACTTTCGCCCGAGCAGCCGAAGTGTGTCTTGTCGCAACGCGCTGATCGGCACGTCGTCTATGAGGCGGCGCGTTTGTTCACGTGCCGCCACAACTTCTTGATAAACAGCATTTTTCAATGCTCCCCAGAGAAAAAAATCTAGTGGGATTAAATCTGGAGAACGAGGTGGCCAAGAAACTAATCCTCCACGTTCTATCCATGTATTTGGGTGAAGTTCGTTCAGTGCATCTCTTACTCTCCGAGCATAATATGCTGGACACCCGTTGTGCTGTAACCATATCATTTGGCGAACGTTTAGTGGTACATTGTTTAATAAAGTCCCCTATGAAATAATACAGCATGTGCTAGAATAAGTTCAGAAACGATAAGACATGCACGTGATGCAGCGATACGAAGATTGCAACTTTGCATTGACGCAAACGGTTACCATTTCGAGCATCTCCTGTAATGTAAGAAAGTTTATGTTACTACCACATTTGACTTTGCATGACCTTCAATGATAGCTCGCTGAAGTCGTCTCAACACCGGCTATCACATCGCGATAAAAAAAGCATAGCATTCCATTAACAAAAACAGAGATGACCTTGAAATCTCCTCTATGCCTTTACCCACGCAGAAAATGTTTGTGTCACAATATGCCCCCCTCTATACCGTGTAAGTTTTGTACGTAACATTTTTTCATATTATTACATATAACGTTTTGGGTTCAAGGTGGATATAGTTATTGCCCCACCCTGTATAAACTCGCTTGTGCCCGCCACGTGCTTTTTCTAACCTCTAACTGCGTATTTTCTTTAACCACACTCTGCTACCATAATTGATAGATGAATGGCGGGCATTGAACTGCACCTCTTGTATTTCATTAGTTTTTATTGTAGTATCGAAAAAGATAAACTTATTAACATAAACTTATAACTAAAAGATACTGTCCATTCTCTCTATGTACCGCGATCCCATGGGGCTCTGAGACCGTATCATTACAAAAGCTCATGTTTTTCAGAAACTGAAGGAGATTGAGAAATTCTGCTTCCGGATTCGTGATCTGGACGAGGAACTCTATAAGGATCTCCCAATGGATATTGCAGATTAAAAATCGTGTTGAACAGTGTAATCTATCGTACGGGGGATATAACGAATGACAGGATTAAAGCATGCGTGGGGTAATTCGGTTATCAGTTAGAAGGTTTTGAGCTTGGAATAATCTAAGAACGGTGTAGATGTAAGGACGGGATCTTTGAGCGGTTGGAATGAGCAAAGTTCACTTGTGGGTTGAAACGATGGAATATATATTTATTTAGAGGTTATCGAGGTTGCCTTCAGCTAAGGCTGCAGCGAACTCCCCGCAAACCCGCCGCCCCCACTCTCCCGTATTCCCGCCTGTCGCGCCCTCAGTCCTCTCGGCATT
>NW_015374009.1:31574-50460 GCF_001272555.1 Dufourea novaeangliae | reverse complement strand
CATTCGATCTTCATTCTCGCACAAGTTTTCGCATAACCATTCGATCTTCATTCTCACGCAAGTTTTCGCATTTCATACTTGGCGCCATGGCCTAATATTTGCAGCTTGCCATACCCCACTGTAAGGTCGTTGCGTATTTTGAAACCCGTCTACATCGGTAATCGCATATCGGTCGTTGTCCAGTTTCTTGGCAACTTTGTATGGTCCTTTAAACACAGGTATAAGCTTTTGTGATGCCCTAGCCGTACTATCGAAATTCTTAATGGAAACTAATTCCCCTACGGAATACTCGTGCGCTTCCTTGCGCTTTTTATCTGCATATTCCTTATTATACGCTTGCGATCTTAAAATCCTATCTGATGCGCGCTCGCGCGTCTCGTCTAGATCTAAACACGTTTGTTCATTCTCATCTTCTAAATATTCGCGTAATTTATCTGCGAGCTTTTCACGTTGTCTCACCCCGAACAATAACCGACTTGGTGTCTCGCCCGTTGCGTTACTTATAGAATTGTTTAACGCATACTCGACATCGGGAATAACCTTATACCAATACTTCCCCGCTGAATCGTCTGACAGTTTGGCTAATATCGGGGTCAAGGTTCTATTGACCCTTTCTACCTGGCCATTGGCCTGCGGTGAGGCCGTAGCAATTTTAATATGTTGGATCCCATTGTCACTCATAAAGTCTTCGAACTCATTACTCATTGGTAAAACAACTACCTCTATCTGTAATTATTACCTTTGGTCGTGAATAATGGTCGAAATATTGTTGCAGGCTGCTAATTGCCTCCTTACTAGAAGTTGTCTTCGTCGGGTAAAGTTTCACGAATTTCGTAAATGAATCTATTACGACTAATAAGTGCTGCTTGATTAATCGCTTCTTATCGATCGGACCCAGATGATCCACGTGGATAATACCGAAAGGGACATTGCCCTTGGGAATCGGATGAAGCAGACCTTCGACTTTCCCACTAACCGGCGAAAACGTAATACATTTTAGGCAATTTTTAATATGACCGTCTACCTTCTCGCGTAGCTTCGGAAACCAATAGTTTTCGAGGATCGCTCGAGCTGACTTCTCGGTTCCGAAATGACCTAACTCGTCGTGATATCTATACAATACGTTTCTCTCCATCTGCTCCGGTACGTAAAATAATAATTTATCCCCGTACTTGCGATATACAAGCCCGTTCCTCATCTCATAAAACTTGTCTTCGGATTGTTCGAGTTTAGCCCGAATCTCGATAATTTTTGGGTCTTGTCCCTGACAGATCGTAACGTCCCATTCGAAAGGGTTTTCTTGTATCACACCGACGGTTCGGCTAAGTGCGTCCACGTGACGCATACGCGTACCGGGTCGATATTTTAATTCGTAATCATAATTGAGCAACGCAATTGCCCATCTCTCGATTCTGCGATTAACGTCTTTCTTTTTAAGTGTCATCGCGACCGCGCTACAGTCAGTCATGATTTTAAATTTTAGCCCTTGTAGATAAATTCGAAAGCGTTCCAAAGCGTAAATTATTGCAAGGGTCTCGAGTTCAAAACTATGCAATTTTGATTCGCCTTCCGTCGTTCGTCTAGAGTAGTAAAATACCGGGTGTGTCTTACCATCAGCTTTCTTTTGCATAAGCACCGCCTCGTAACCCGCAGAACTTGCATCGCAATGCAATTCCGTTTGATCGTTCGGGTTATAAATCGCTAAGATTGGAGCTTCCGTAAGTTTGTCTTTAAGTGTCTTAAATGCTTCATACCCCGTTTCCCGAAAGTGAAACGCCGTATTCGTTTTTGTCAAATCATAAAGGGGTTTAGCGATAGACGCGAAATGTTCGATAAATTTCCTAAAATATGAGCAAAGTCCGAGGAAGCTACGCACGTCGCGTGTGCTTCTGGGAATCGGATATCTGAACTGCATCGATACCACTTCTTGTCGGCTTTATACCCTTCTCGGAAACTATATACCCCAGGTATTCTACTTCCGTCTGAAGGAAGTAGCACTTTTCGATCCGTAACTCCAAAAGATTTTCCGAGATAGTCTTAAATACTCGTTCAAGTATTTCTAAATGATGGTCTATTGTCTGAGTAGCTATCAATATATCATCCATGTAAATTGCCATATCCCCTGCTCTCGTAAATTCGGTCAAAATGAGATTTATATAGCGCTGAAACGTCGCTGGTTCTGTACGCAGTCCGAAAGGCATTCTTAACCACTCGTACTGACCTAATGGAGTCACAAACGATGTATACTTAACCGATTCTTTTGCGACCTGAACGTGATGAAATCCGTCTTTTAAATCTAACACCGTATAATACTTTTTGTTCCCCACAATTGCTAATTGATCTTCAATAAGAGGCATAGGGTAGTTATCCCTCGCCGTCGCTTTGTTAAGGACACGGAAGTCCACGCATATTCGTACTTTTCCGTTTCTCTTTTTCGTCAAAACTATAGGTGATGCAAATTCGGATTTACTAATCTGTATTTACCCTTTCTCTAACCATTCGTCTAAAATTACCTGAAGCTTTGCTTTTTCGTCATATGCGAGTTTGCGCGGGGTACAGTAAAACGGTTGCGAATTGTCTAATCGTAAATGCAATTCGGTTTTCGTTTTCGGCTCCCGCGGTCTCGGATAATCTACGTACAATTCTTTGAAGATTTGTTTCAGCTCGGTTTTCGCTTCGTAAGGTATCGCTGAATTTATCTGCAAATCGTCTACTAAACTATTCTCGTTTCCGATTAAGTTGATGTTCAACATTTCTCGCCAAGCGCAATCGTCCGTCGGTAGCGTCAACCGAATACCGAATTTTCGCAGTATATCGCGACCTAACAGAGCTGGCGTCACCGACGTGTCTTCCGGTACCACGTAAATTCTAAGATTCTCTCTCGAAATATCGCCAATCGAGATTGTTGCATAAACTTTTCCTAAGAAATCTAATTGTACCTTTTTACACCCGCAGTAATCTCGATCCGTCGAGTCTAACGGTAAAAGCCCGTGCTTCTCGATAAAACGCTCCTTCACGAAACTGATCGGACTACCGGTATCCAAAAGCGTGTCTAAACACAACATTCGCCTTAAATCAGAGTCTTTTATTTCATACGTTACGTTCTTTCGGTGTTCAACGCTATCTTCGTCTGCCGGATCTTCGTACACGTTGGATACTTGCGGCTTTTCCTTCATCTCCTTCGTTTCCTTCGGTTCCTTCGTCTCCTTCTGTGGGCAATTCTTCACCACGTGTCCCCTCTCGCCACAGTGGTAGCATGATCCACGTTCTCGTGGGGGTTTAGAACAGTCTTTCGAAATATGTCCCACTTTGTTACAATTGTAACATCTAATCGGCTTCTCGCTGTTTTCTTCTTTCACTGAAATCCTCAGGCCTTTCGTTTCCGATTTTAGCTTATCCGTCGTCTTCTCCGCTGTTTGTCTCTCGCCTTGCGCGGCGTCCTTCTTACAGCGATTTATAAGAGAGATTTTCCGAAAACCGTTGAGCAAGTCTTTCACGTTAGTGAAATTCTGCATTCTTGCCTGATTCCGTAATGTTTGGTCGGGTATTCCGTACACTAAACAGTCCAATAAATCTGCTTCTTCTATTGGCACTAAATTACTCAGGATAAGTTTTTCGTGGTAGTAATTGTTGAACGACTCGGTCGTCTGCCACGTCCTTAGTTCGAATTTCCTAAGATCCATTTTGCTTGGTCGTTGATCGAAACCATCCTTCATGGCTGTGAGTAATTCGTCCAAGGCCATTTCCGTATACTCCGGTCTTGAGCGAAACCATCTCTCCGCTTTACCTTTAAGCTTCGAGCTAATAATTATTTTCATAATGGCGTCGTCCACAGTGAAGAGTCCCTTGACCAGTCGAACTTGTCTCTCCCAGTCCTCATAATAGCGATTCGATCCGTCGAATTCGCCCAGTAACTCTCCGATGCCTTTGACGTCGGCACGTAATTGATTTGGTACGTTATCGGCCTGTTGCTGCGTATTTCTTCTTAAAACGTTCGCTGGATTTTCTGGGCTTGCCAGTGCCGGTTCCCGTCGAGCCAATTCTGCTTCCCGTTGCGCTACGTCTCTTTCTCGACGCATCAACTCTAACTCTTGCTGTAAAAGTTCGTTTCTCTGTCGTTCCGATAGAAGCTGATTCTCATTATGCTCCTCTTCTTCTTCCGAATCATTTGCCGTCATCCATCTTCCTTCAGGATCTGCTTCCATTAATCGAGTTATCAATTCCGACTTCAATCCTGTTTGTGGTAAATTCCGGCGTCTTAATTTTTCTTTTAGTTGTGCTGCCGTAAACGGACTCGTCGCTTCCGCCATCTTGACACGCCGCGAGATTATTCTTTCTGGTGCGCGCGCACAATCACAAGCACAGACACCGAACGTTCTCGACCTTCGCGCCCAAAACAACTAACGGTCGTCACGTTTTCCACTGTCCACAGAATTCGCAAATCCTGATTAATTTCTTAATCCTGTGGTCTTACCTAAATCCAATGCTGCGCACTAGGCATAAGACGCACATCGGGAAACGTAACCTAACACGCGCTGCCGAAATTTCGTAAATGCGTAACTGTCCTTCCCACGTATAGAATTCCACGTTTTTCGTAATATATCCCACTTCTGAAATTGTAAGGACGGGATCTTTGAGCGGTTGCAATGAGCAAAGTTCACTTGTGGGTTGAAACGATGGAATATATATTTATTTAGAGGTTATCGAGGTTGCCTCGAGCTAAGGCTGCAGCGGACTCCCCGCAAACCCGCCGCCCCCACTCTCCCGTATTCCCGCCTGTCGCGTTCGGCATTCAACTTTGCGGATCACTCTTCTACATAGATTGATAATGTTTGTCGTGCGATAAATCATTGTGTTTCGGGACAAAAGATAGTATGGCAATTCTATAGGTTTATTTATTGAGATTCCAAATATGATTCATCATACGATAAAATGTATTATTTGTAAATGCTTTTTCTCTCAAGGTGGGGCCATTTCATAGTAGATCAATTGCTTATTCTACTCGGCATCAGGAATTTTTGTAAAACCGATATATTATGTAGTACATTTAAAATTGAGTGAGGTAGGGGGGGCCTAGTTTACTACATTACTAATTGTAAGCGAATGAGGGAACACACACAGGGTGCGCCATTATTATCTTTTCACGAAACTATCTCCCGAAATACAGTAAATCTTAAGGTTAATGCTCCAAACTCGGGACCGCTATGAAGCAGGTATCGTAGAAGGACAAGACTTACGCACCAAATAAATTTTTGGTCACTATTATATTTTGCCAACAGTGACGATCGAGGCATCAACTGTATATCGGCGTGACGACATTAATGCAATGATTAAATTCTATTATTTTCGATTCTTTGTTAATGAAATTTTTATTAGTATATTGGTGAGATGTTTTTTATTGAAATGAGGCTATACACAATATAATTTGAATCATGCTTATTTACTTAATAAGTGCTAATAACTCATTTTCTTTCATTATCGCTTCAGATAAATTGGAAATGTTTTCAAATTATCTCGTGTTTGGTATCATTTTAATAAAAAAAATTACATCTATATTGTGAAAAAATTTTCAAAGCAAAATAATAAAAAATAAATAAGTTTAGTGTTGCATTAGTATCCTGCTGACAAAATGCAAAGGCCAGCTGCCGAAGCTCGGCCCGCTATTTATGAGGTGCGGAAATCTTGTCTATCTATGATAACTACTCCAAAGCGGTCCTAAATTTCGAGCATTAATCAAAGATTTACATATCACAATTATGAAGTCGAAACGATAGTACGTCGATCGATTTGACTCCATTTTTCCAAATACAGACGTTTATTATCTTAAAAACCATTCAACCTATGAGGCTTAAAGTTCACAGAAACAAATCTCGTCATACTATCAGTGAATAGTTTTAATTTGAAAGAAATCTGTGATATAGTGGTAAGAATTGTGGAATTTTACGTGGAATCTATCGTACTCGCCCGTTGAGCCGACCTCACAAACATCGTATTTACGCGCCGACGATATCTAAATCACGCCACGGAATTAATAATAAGACTTCGTACACGAAGAACTGACACTGTACATACACTGCCGAATATAATGATTGCTCATCTTTTTCCGGCCTATCAAAAAACACTACCAGAAACATCATTCCCATTTATATCACGATGTTCAGTGTAGTCTCTTTGCTATCGTTTGAATTCAGAAATTGATTAAGGAATTAAGCCTAGCTTATAAAACATTTTATTCAAAACATCTAAGGACAAATAAAGAAATATGCGAAATATTCACGCTGAATGTATACGAGCAGTATATACATACATTTATAAAAGAAAGGTTGAAATGAATTTCTCAATTTTAATTTTTTTAATTTTTTTTTAATC
This sequence comes from Dufourea novaeangliae, assembly GCF_001272555.1. Lineage (NCBI taxonomy): Eukaryota > Metazoa > Arthropoda > Insecta > Hymenoptera > Halictidae > Dufourea > Dufourea novaeangliae. The sequence goes on along the minus strand of NW_015374009.1, from coordinate 44,091 downwards.
TATACTTTCATAGTTTTATTCTATAATTTTCAAAAAGGCATATATAACTATTTATAATAACGGAATAAGTATGTACTTTAAAAGGCATTCTGTTACACTACTCATTTGCATTCATATAGACATTTTATTTGTTTGCGTTATACATGTAATATTCGGATTTTATGTAAAGTAATTTTAGAGAATTAATAGAGTGATGAGAACGGTTCCTTGTGTAGGTATCCGCTGTTTTCGTTTTGTTAGAAAAGATCATATCGTCCCATGTTTGTTGTTATGAACGGTGATAATGGAGACATGCTAATGAATGATATATTTTATATTATGCATAAGCCTTTATGTATGTTCAATAAATTTTTACTATAGCGAACTTTTCAACTTTTAGATCCTGGAGCCATACAGAGAAGTCTATCAGACTATATTTTTTGCATTATGGAGAGCAAAAAGAATGGAATCTATATTATCTGCAATTTGGAAACGACAGATAACATCAGCAAAAATGTTTCGTAAAATGCCGGAAGTATTACCAATTCAGACACATATACATTTAATTACAAGCAGTATGGTTCATTTGGTGCATCAAATGCAGTATTTCTTTTTATTTGAGGTAAGACTAGAAATACATAAATACACGATAATAAGGCGAAAGGGTATTAGCAGACTTAAGTGATGACATTGTCCAACAAATTTAAACTTTTTTCTGATCTGCAATATCTATTGGGAGATCCTTATAGAGTTTCTGGTCCAGATCATCAGTCTTCATTTCCCACAGTTTTTGAAAAACATGAGTTTTCGTAGAAACACCTGATTTTGGGCAAAAATGGCGTATTACGTGAAAACTACAATTATGAGATAGTTGAATTTAATCTCGAAAGATAAAGGAGAGTTTCCTGAATACTAGCACGAATTTGCTACACAGTATCGGATTCTGTAGGCATTTTTTAAGAATAAACTATCCAAAAAAAGTGATGGAATGGTTTTTAATTCGAACAAGTCGGCAAAATATCCGTCGGCAACGTATGCACGTTGTTTTACCGCCACGCGATCATTACTCACTTACTTCGACCAGTGACTACAGACATAATAAGACTACGGATGTCATTGTTATCGAGGGGTCATGGATTTTGGGTGCTTGAGAACCCCAGAGTGAAGTTAGGCCTCTATCACCACATACGAGATTCTCGTCTGTGCTGTCACATACATCCATATGTATCCTACATGTACTCTGCAATGCTAATGTGTTTTATGCTGTTATGGTAAGATAGAGCAAATGGTGCTCGTTGTCGATGCATAGATTCATAACCCCTCCACAACAATGGCATTCGTAATCTTATTATACCTGTAGTCACTGGTTACTGCCTCGACTCTTCAGTGTCGTAGCTACACCTGATCGACACCGATAGTACCGTCCAATGGGCATCTCCTTGCCATATGAATAATGTTTGATATTTTCTATGTATTCTTGGATACTAGTCCTGCAAGTCTAATGAATTTTACCTGATCACTTTAAGTGTCAAATTATTTCAATGTTCGATGCATGTCTACGTATGAACAATATTTGAAGCCAACGCGACGTCTATTTAAACATTATTCAAGCGTCTTTCTTTAATAAATTCATTGTTCAATATTTCTGAAAGACAGGTTGAGATAGAAAAATAATATAATTTTCTGAGGTTTAGAAAAGTAGGAGTTTTATCGCAAGCTCTCTGGAAATCTAAACATCATTTGACGTTCCTCTCTGATATATTATTTAATGTATTTCATATATTTCCATATTTGGGAAAGTGTTGGGAATCTTGTAAAATCATAATAATAATCATCCCGTAAACTCAATACCAATTGAGTGCGATTTTTAACGGCTTCATACATATTAATGAAGCAAGGGAGTGCCCATTGGACGGTACTATCACTGTCGATGATGCGTAGCTACGACACTGAAGAGCTGAGGTAAGCGAGCAATGGCCGCGTGGCGGTAAAACGCCGGGCTTATGTTGTTGAAGGATATTTTCCCGACCTGATCGAATTAAAAACCGTTCCGAAACTTTTTCTGGATGGTTTCTTCTTTAGGAATGTATACAAAATCTGATACCGTGTAGCAAATTCGTGCTAGGTAAAAAATACGCACATTGGCTCTTTTTTAAACTTCTACGGCTATTTACAACCATTAAGAATTACACAATTTAATAACTAAATACGGAGCCATATGCATGGAACTCTCCTCTATTCTTCAAGATTCAATTGAACTTTTTTGGCGTTTTTAGTTTTAGTAGGTGTTTTTGCAAAAGCTCATGTTTTTCAAAAACTGAGGGAAATTGAGAAATTCTGCTGACGAATTCGTCATCCGAACGAGAAACTCTATGTGGGAACGGGAGCATGCCTTTGAAGTCTTTCGACATAGAAAAGGACAAGCGACGTAGAGAAGAGACAGAGGAAGCATCTCGTTCCACTCGATTCGACTACGTGGCCCGCCGCTCTCGCCGACCAACGGTTACATTATAACCGACCACACAGTCCGATTGTGTGTGTACCGTTTCTGCCACTAATACATAAGACGTGTGAATGGAGGTGATACAGGTACATTTTATTCGTCGACAGCTCTCTGGGCAGTCGCTGACGACTGAACGCTTTGACTAATCGTCGTACATTCCCCCGCTTCGTCCGCAGAGTCCCACGAGCGCATACATTGTTGCACGGCGCGGCGAGACGGCTTCCCACTCACGAGCCAAAAAAGATTACATTCCCGGGTATTGGCGAGACAACGCCAATGCAACGATGAAACTTTTTTGTTTTTGATTTGTTGTTAATGAAACTTTTACTAGTATATTGGTGAGATTTTTCTGATTAAAATGATACCAAACACGGCATAATTTGGATCATATTTACTCATGTAGAAAGTGATAACAATTCATATTTGTTCATTATCGTTTCTGATAAATCATAAGTAAATATGGTCCAAATTATATCGTGTTTGGTATCATTTTAATCAGAAAAATCTCACGAATATGCTCGTATAAGTTCCGTTAATAAAGAACCAAAAACAAAAAAGTTTTATTGTTGCATTAGTATTGTGTCACTCGATACCCGGGCATCTAATCTTTTCTCGATCTCCCCTGGGAAGCCGCCGTGGCGCGCCGAGCAAAAAATTATATGCTTGACTGGTTCCACGGTCCCCTTCCCCAGTGGTAGGGGTGACACTTATCGAGCCATTACTGTACTTGCTAGGCTGATAGAACTTAAAACAAAAATATTATTGTTTAGGCGCAAAATGGCGCACTTGGAACTAATTGTAATTCAATAAATAAGAGTTAAAGTAACAATTAAATAAAAACTGAAGTCCAGCAATAGCTGGCATCAATAGTTATTTACCGCTAAACCTCATTTCTGCAAAACTTTTGCAAATAAACTTTTTGTTTTCAACATAACTTCGAATTTCAAAGCTATGTGGAAAACGGGACGTAACACCGCCATTAGTGATTGGTCCGACCGTTTCCCGTCGCGAAATTACACGGGTCGCGGCACTTCTTCGCGACGGCACCGTACGAGAGTAATCGACGCCACGTCGGTTTACGTTTTATTCTTTATTCAAACGTTCTCGGGGGCTGTTGCTGTTGCTCGTGCAACACTCGAGATCGGACTGCCTTTGTATTGACCTCGGAACGGATCTCGAAAAGGACCGTCTTCTGATGCATCGAACGAGAACATTCTCGATTATTTGAGAATGTATACAGACGACAGTCCTCGCCGCCCCGAGAACATTCGCCCGAGCGGTCGAAACGTGCCTTATCGCGACGCGCGGATTGACATGTCCGCCGGTCAGTCCGCCGGTACGTCGACTCGGCAACGCGTCGTATGAGGCGGCGTGCCGGTCACGAGCCGCCACACTCCATAAGCATTTCCTAATGAATATTGCAGATCAGAAAAAAAGTTTAAATTTGTTGGACTGTGTTATCTTTCATCGTGATGTATAATTTTTTATAAAAACCACATACGTATATACATATATATTTTATTGTATCCGTTACTTAAAAGACATTACCTTAAGAATAAAGTATTAACAAAGGAAACATTATAGGTGATTGAATGTTCCTGGGATGCATTTGCAAAACAACTTGGACAAGCACTTTCGCTGGACGACATAATCACTGCACATTCTTATTTCATAGACACGATAAGACGTGGTACTTTCCTCGATGAGAAATCCCAAGTAAGTACTGAAATTACTTAATACTTTGTACGTGAAGTTTAAACGAAAATAACATTAGATTATTTTTTTGCATATTACAACTTTTTGTGAAAACTTTCTAATCGTCAGTGAAGTAATATAGCGCAATTAAAGACTGGTGAGACATTGTACATGCCTTTGATAAAATTTGTTAATGATAAGTATTTTTCGATAGGAGCTTATGGATCATCTGCGATCGGTGTACGGCCCCATTTTGGATTTGCAAAATCTAGAAGAAACATTTCTGCAAATTGCTACACAGGAATATGAGATGAGATTAAAAGAAAATAGCTCATTAGATACAACTTTTCCAGCATCAACTCGATTGGATCTCGCAGACATTATTGATGCAAAAGCTAATAAACGTCAACCTGCTTTTTTGAAATATCTAAATACTCTATCCATTCAACTGAGGTTGCTTTCGAGAACATATCAGGTAAATATTTCATTTTAAATAATGTACATATTTTATTATCTATTTTTAACGGAAATACAAAACAATGGAAAATAGTCAAAGATTATAGTTTTCTTGAAAATTTGGCAGTAACTTGCTTAGTTTACGAGATAATTGATTGCGAATTGAACTTTTGACCCCCCACATTTACGCGGAAGTCCATTTTTAAATATTAAAGAAGATTAATAGCTTAGAAAAAATTGTTTAAGCGGTAAAAAGAAGTTTCACTCTTTGGTGTGGCATATTCTTAAGAAATACAGTGAAACCGGTTGTTTTAAACTGAAAACGTACAGGACGATCACAAAAATTAAGTTTCCTGAACAATTCAGGCGTCTTCTGCGAAGAATAAGTGCCCCACGGCCGACAGGAATAATGAAAACAGATTTTAAGACAGGTGTACAGTGCATTGCACACGTCACCGAATTTAAACGTAAGCTTACAATAAGGAACACTATGCTTATAAAACGACGTTTTCTAAGCATAGTGTATAAATATAAACAGATTCTGAAAGTATAGATAGGAAGTATTTTAACTTAAAATGTTCTTCACACTTTGTCGTCGTATTTTCACATTGAAGTAAACTGAAACCTGGAAAAATTGAAAATGATATTTATACATCGCATTTGTTTTACAGGACAGAGTGAAGAAATTTCTCATAATGCTCGCATCCGCAGAAGATGTTTCGTTACAATTATTGAGTGTACGGTTAGACTTTAACGAGTATTATAAGAGTAAAGATAATCGCCTCGTTGCACCATTAACATATCTACACCGTAGATAAAACCACCAAATTGATTTTGTATGTAAGTACCAAGCGCCAATAAAATATTTCTCCGGCAGTTTGAATTAAAAAAATCACATTATAGTACGCTAACATATCACAAAAAACACATTTGAATAAATAAATTATGTTTCTGTATTAAAATTTTCCAACGAATTTATAGTAATTCCTCCATGTATACATTTTTTAATATGAATATCTATACTCTGCCCCACATAAGAATAACCTTGTTTCACACATGGGATGCATCTAAGAAGGCGTTGCAACATTTGAACTTCCACTTATGCCCTGTTTTCGTTGGCGCCGGTGACGCCATACGCTTGGGCTATACCATTAATTGGTAAGAGACCGGCAGAGATAGCGAGCTACGAGCACAGACGAAATATAATAGACCTAACATCTTATGGGACTTGGTGTCCCACGAAAATGAGACTGTTTCGAGCGCACTCCACATAAAAGGTTCCGACTTCAGGAACTACGTTCGACATCGTGATGGTATAGCACATACACATCCGTGACTGCGTATAGCGATATATACATACATTATTGCCCCGGTTTCGCTAGCAAGGAATGGAATACTGAAATGGTACGGGGCCTTCTGGCGCCCCCGAAACATGGGACAGAAAATTACATTGCATGTGAGGTCTATTCTATATCTCATCTGTGCTACGAGACATAGAATAGACCTCGGGTCTATTGAGAATGCGTCCGATTCGATCAGCAGTAGTAGGGGGTGCGCAGATCGGTCGAAAACTCGTCCAAGTGTTTCCAATCTGTGAGTTTACTCTAATGTGGGACAAAGTCTAACATAAAATACTGCACATTATTAAAAGGTAGTTGTATTTATAATGTTTCCTATGTGTATTGTTATGCGGAATTTTCTATCGAACACCGGTTCGCCGTGCGGCCGTTGTCCGCCGCGCACAAAGCCCCTCTCTCGGCCGCCGCTACTACAAGCGCTACCGCGGGTTGAACGCCGAGCAGTCTCTGAGTGCTGGTATCGGGTGCGACTCCCGATACCCACCGCAACTTTGTTAGGATGGATGCCACGGGAATGTCGGTTGTCGGTTAGCATACAATACGGTCAAGGTTTGCAAGTAGAATGCGAAGGTTCTCCTCGCGGCAGAATACAGCTCACGAATAAACGGTGGTGGTTTTACGTTAATTACTATATTTATTAACGTCAAGCGCCTACCATTGACGGCAGCGTTACAATAGGTGACCCGCGATAACACATTCGATAACAAAATCCTTCGGAAGTTCGGCTCTCGTCGCAATACGTCGCGCCCGCGAATTCCCAGCTTCTCACAGAAGGTCTAGGAGAAAATCTAACCATAGAACCTTGACACTTTCCTGAGCAGAAAGGTCTGCTCTATCGCGTGTTATGGTTAGATTTTCTCCTAGACCTTTAGTTAATGAAATAAATTAAAGAATATCAGCAAAAAGTGGTGCGTTTTCGGTGTCCTTTTCAAGTTAAACATTATTTAAACATATTTAGATGTCTATAATATAATAATAATTTATATAATTTTGTTCGGAAGAGTCCAGAGAATTATTTCGTGTCAAAAGAAATTGCATAACTATTACTGTAAAAGCACAATACAATTCCAAACTCGAAAATTTGCAATTTAAAAAAAATTGATTTTTTCACAAACTGAACGTGCTGGAAAGAAACGGTTTGCAAATTCGTATTTAGCTCACAAAGATCTATCAGATGCGCTGATTGTCAATTGCAAAATTTTTTACGTGTTGAACAGTGTATTCGGCCGATTTCCAACGTCCAGTGGCGGCTCCTGGTCAGGGAAGGGGAAAACGGTTCCAGAATCGTTTGTCGCCTAACATTCGTTACGGCCTTGTAATTGTGCGCAGGTGCTCGGCGCGGTAAAAGACTCGGTTAGTCGCTATTCAAATGTGGCATTCCTCTAGGGGCGCTCGTGTGCCTGCGAGTGCGTGTGGTGAGCGATGTTTTTGCGGGGCAGAGGGGGCGGTGCGGTTCTATGCATAATACGCTCCACGCTTGAATTGGGAGCCCTTACGTTACGCTGGTGTTACATCCTGTAGTCTAAGAATCTCTTTTCATTGCACATTTTTTCTGATCACCTTCAAACGCGCGTAGCCAAGAGACGCTGACGGAAACGTCAGCAATTCCAAAACTCCACTTCGGCGACTCGATGATCACGAATCATAGCCTGTTGCTACCGCGTATCTTCACGTTCTTCAATAAAGGAAGGGGGGAAGAACATATAAAATGTTTGTTCAAAACCAGGGAAGCTCTCTTAGTTTAAACGCTCTCTTATTTCGGCTGTCATTTACTGCGTGACAGTTTCGGCTCGTGTGTCATTCTTCAACGTTCGTTCGCTCTTCGACAGTCGCGCTTCGTTCCAATCTCTACACGCGACAGAGAGCTAATTGATAATGGTCACTCAGCTGTTCAGTTTCGGGTTCCGCGGCGATATCTCTTCCTTGTGCCACGCGTCTTCGTGATTACGCGCGGCCTACAGGCGAGTTTTATAAGACACTAGACCGCGAAGTGCAACGTCCGAGACGGCGACAACATATTTCGTAGTGCCTAAACCGTAGTGTCATGGCTCCGAGCGCCACCAAGTTTCGCCCTTTCGAGGACCCGACATCCCGATCGAACCGACTAAAAGCGCCCATGAATCTATAATTCCACTTCATCATCATTGGTATGTTAAGATTTATTTGTATCTTTCATTTATTGGACTGTTAGAATATATCTTTATTGTTATCATAAACGAGAGTGATATCCTATCCCTCCCGTTCCCTGTCCACACTGTGTACTTGTGTAACATCTTCTTATAAGAAACAAAATCAAGACGCATTTCAATCTTATCCAAATAAAGAGGTCCAATAGTTTACCAGTAATTAAATTGGCTCATAGTAATTTCCAAGAAAAGTTTGCGAATTTCCTTATTGACACATGCATTAATTTGCATAAACACACAAAGACCGATGTTACGTCCCGCGTTGCGGTAGTTATTTTATTTACACTTTCGGGTCCTGTCTCTTTTAAGGTACTAAAGCACGCCCTGTCTAAACTTACAGGTGAAGTACGCAGTTTGGAATAGGAACTGGAAGGATAGGAAATCACTCTCGTTTATAACATAAAAGATACAAATAAATCTGAACATACCAATGATGATGAAGTTGAATAATAGACTCGTATCGTTTTCAGTCAGTTCGGTCGTGATTTCGGGTCCTTGAGAGGGCGGAAGACTTGCTGGCGCTCGGAGCCGCGATACAGGGTTTCGCCACTGTGGGATACGTTCTCACCGTCTCGGACGTTGCACTTCACAGTCCGGTATCTTATAATTAATCGCGAAGTCGCGTCGCCCAAGGAAGAGATATCGTCGCGGAAACCCGAAACTGAACAGCTGAGTGACCGTTATCACTCAGCTCGCTATCGCGTGTAAAGATTGACGTGAAGCGCGACTGTCGAAGAACGAACGAACTTGCTGTGGCAGACGCGACACACGAGCCGAAAGTTAAGAGAGCTTCTCCGGTTTGGACAATCGTTTTATAAGTTCTTCTCCCTTCCTTTATTGAAGAACGTGGAAGATACGGGGTAGCAACAAGTTATTGTTCGTAAGAGAATTCTCGAGTCGTCGTGGCGGTCTTTTGAAATTGCACATGTCGCTGAATTGACGGTTCTAGTTCGCTCTTTGCGTGTAAAGGTGGTCGGAAAAAATTAAAGAGGAAATGAAACTACAGGATATAACACCGACACCTTGGTGTAAAGTTTCAAGTTGTTAGTAATGAGTTTCCAATCGGTGAAGCAGGTATCTTGGAAATCCCGTTCTTAGAAAATCAGAACGCAATATTAAAGTTTGGATATTGCGAGTCGAATAGTCTTCAATTTGGCCATGAAAAATTTTTCTTTTTTTCTTCGTCTTTTACTTTATTTCCTCGTACAAAAACCTTTATTGCTCTTCTTGTTAAAAACCCTGAAATTAAAACAGGTTATGTATGGAAATTGACCACTGATCCAAGCAATTATATAGGAGAAGCCTTGGTTACGCAGCAACCTGGATTTGCTAAGCTCTTTGCAATTAATACCACTCCCAGTCACGCCGTTGTAACGATACCACTCGTTGAATTAGAGGAATTTTCGGAAAGCTTACATTCACCGCGTTCATCTCGTACTGGAGATCCCAATCTAGATAAATCAAAGGCTGAATCACGTAGATTGGCTCAAATAATTAAAGCTTTTAGAATTAGATACTCTTAATAAAGGCGAATGAACTAGTATTTTGGAAATTGTTAACAAATTCTCTGATCAGTTTTATGTTCCATCTGATAAATTGAGCTCTACTACTATCCTTCAACATACAATTACTACAACAGACGAAATTCCGATAAATGTAAAACAATATCGATTTTCTCCTATACATAAAGAGGAGATTAAAAAACAAATAAATTCTCTTTTAGAAAATGATATAATACAACCGTCAGACTCACCTTATAATTCGCCTGTTTGGGTGGTTCCCAAAAAACCTGATTGCAGTGGTAAATCTCTTTGGCGCATGGTTATAGATTACCGCAAGTTGAACGAAAAATCCGTCAGCGATGCTTACCCCCTCCCAAACATAATTGACATATTAGATCAGATCGGCGCAGCTAAATATTATAGTACGCTTAATCTTGCTTCAGGCTTCCATCAGATCCCTGTACATAAAAATTCAAAGTCAAAAACTACTTTTCCACGCCTAATGAGCATTATGAATTTAATAAAATGCTCTTTGGCTTAAAAAATGCCCCAGCAACTTTTCAAAGGTGTATGGACTTACTTCTGTCCAGTCTGCAAGGTGTTGAACTATTTGTTTATATGGATGTTGCGTAATGCTCGGTTTATGATTGTTGATTTTAGGAATGTAGTGGACTGTACGTGTGTTGCATTTGCATGGAACGAGCCAGGATGGAAACGGATGTCTGGTGACAGCTGCGTGGCAAGTAAATGTACACATGTTGGCTTTATGATTACTTTATTGCGTCAATATTAGTTGAAACAATGAGACAGCTAGGAATCATCGTATGCAATGAACCAATGAGTGATCGGCTTATTAATTATGAATTGAAGAATGAATGTGCAAACTATGGATTGTGAATATAACAGTGAGTGATCAACATTACTTGATATTTATCAAATCAAGGCCTGAGCAACATACTTCATATGAATAGAATCAATGGATGAGCAAGCTTGAGAAAGTCAACACAATAAAAATGAGTAGAATTACACTGTGTAAATCGTGTGATTTAGGCCTTGTGAATCTGGTTGATCAAGTCAAGTGTAGAGTACCTTTCATTATTAATTTAATGGCCACACTATAAGTGGTTCTATTGCAATAGAGTCTACGTGTAAGTGAACCTTGAGTGTTCATCGAGCGGATGAGTAACCACTGCGTTGATATGCGCAGCGAGGTGGTCGTAAATCACCTCGTGGTCGCAGGTGGTTTGGATAATGGCCGATCAGCTGGTGGGTGTTCGGCGTGAGCTGTTCTGTTGTTGAGTTGGGCTATGGTGTGGTATAGAGTCCTCGAGGAGCACAGGCGCGGTGGTGGCGGTGTGTTCATCAGAGATCCCGCTACCACCGGTTCCGCCCGAGAAGGCTGTCGTAGGGGTTTTAGTGGGTGCGAGTCCCACACTACCTCGGAGTCCTACCCCAGGACTTCGAGGTGTGCATAAGGCATTTCCCCTACTTTAAAAAAAAAAAAAAAAAAAAAAAAAAAAATGGTGTGGTATAGAGTGGTTCGTAGTGATTAGGCGTTCCGTCACAGTGTTCACGGTTTACAAGGTAATTGTATAGTTGTACACAAAGAGTCACACAAAATAAAAACTGTCGAGTCGTACTCGATGCGGTTGAGACAACGATCTTAACGAGAGTGAGGGAGTGAGAAGTCGTTTCCGCCCGCTTGTAAGGAAGACGGATGTGACGTGTCACTGTTGATGACTGCAATTGGTGCGTTCGCTAAGCGACACGCACGCCACGGGCCGCGATTGGCTCGTGGTGAGCGACGCGCACGCCACGCATACGCCACGCGCAGCTATCGGCGCGTGGTGTGTGTGACTCTGCGTTGATGATGCCAACCATTACCGATGCATCGTTCATGGCTGATCGGCTGTTGCATGGTTGGTTCGTTGGTGATCATTGGGAGGTGCTGCCCTCGGGGGCCATGGGAATCTGGTGGTACGCCTTATACAGATCGAGCTTAGTGAATATTTTCTTTCCGTGTAATATCGCCTAACAGTCGTGCAGATGGGGAATCGGAAATTTATCCGGTACCGTCACGGCGTTCAATGGACGATAGTCGCCGCAGATTCGCCATTGCCCGTCTTTTTTCAACACGAGGTGGATGGGACTAGCCCACGGGCTGTTCGACGGCCTACAAATTCCCATCTCCACCAACCGCTTGAACTCGGCCCTTGCCGCCCTCAATTTACCGGGCGCTAGGCGCCTCGGCCGTGCCGCGACGGGAGGACCGGTAGTCACAATGTGGTGGTGAACGGCGCTCTCTCTACGCGTACGCGGCTATTCCACGCTCACGACCTCGCGAAACTCGGTGAGAATATTCACGTACTTAGTCGCGGGGTCGATGACATTCAACGAAATCGCCTCAACCTACCTGATGGAACCCCGGGTGAACGAATTCGTTCGTGGGTCTATGAGCCTTCTGCCCTGCGGGTCGACTAATAGACCGCAATGTTTAATTAGGTCCGCCCCGATAATCGGGTACGGCACTGCCGCGACACAAAAATTCCACGTGAGTGGACGAATCCCGAGATGCAGGGTACGAAATCTTTCGCCATACGTGTCGATACACGTGTCGTTTGCCGCGTACAGTTTAAATCGGTTGGGCTTTAATTCGGTCTTTCTAACCGGAAGTAATGAAATCTCCGCCCCGGTATCAAGCAGAAAAGTTTCGGTGGTTGCCCGATCGGAAACGTGGTGCGAGCTGATGATTGTCGACCCTCTTTAGTTTCCGAAATGGAGGGTCGTTCTAATTTCGCGAGGTCGTCTGGGTCGTCCACTTACACGGTGCTTCCACCG
>NW_015374009.1:11922-31494 GCF_001272555.1 Dufourea novaeangliae | reverse complement strand
TTCCCGTGAGACTTCGAACGCGCGGTTTTCTCGTACCGATCGAGCCTAGCCGTCAACGCAGCAATACTTGCGGTTAGTTGCTTAACCTGCTCCGCGCACTCACACCTCGACGCCCTTGGAGACGTAACCGAAGCTACACTAAACTGAGTAGTCCTGGTGGCTTTGCAAATTTTGTCTGCTAATTCGGCCAGTTTCGTCAGGTCTCTCTCACTGGATGACGCGTGGATTCCTTTTAGCGAGGCGGGCAGGTTATCTACAAATATTTGTTTCAAGAGCGTGTCGTCGCATCGGCCGTCCGCGTTCAAATTACGCAATCTGTGCAAAATTTGCGATGGGTTTCCGTCTGTTAAGACTTGCCCTTTGAGCAATTGTCTCAATTTGCTCTCCGCTGAGGGCGCGAATTTGGAGATTAATCGATGTTTGATGTTATCGAAAAGGTTTCCGTCCGTTGGGGCTATCATAATATCGCGACAGCACGCGGCGATCTCGGTGTCGAGTTCCGCGATGACGAAATGCGCTTTCGTGACCGGGTCGGTTATGCGCGTGCTCCCGAAGGTTGATTCGACCTGTATAAACCATAATTCCGGGTCTCCGCGGAAGAACGCAGGTATTTTTGGACCTCTATACGACTCTACTCGCACCCGATTCCACGACTCTATCTCCGTTCGCGCTATCCCGAGCGCCGCCTCGGCTTGAGCTGCACGTTCCGCGTCGGACGTCATGTTTTTTTCCCGATCACTGATCCGCTGTTAATTTACTTAGTCTATCCGCGCTGCCACGATTCTATACCTAATCGCAGTTCACTATAGTGTCCCGCTGTTGCCCTCGATGAGATAAAGCGCCGCAGACGTTGCTACACGCACGTGGTGTCTTTGCCTAAGATGACTGCTGTCCTTTCCTGTCCAAAATGGCCTTTTTTCTTACTACGACGCTCGGCAATGGCGTCGCTGCCGCTGATGATGTACCCGCCAAGGGGACGTCTCGGGGACGTGTGTGCCTGGCTGGTGTGCACTCGACGTGGTTGGCCCTGCTGCGTTTCGCTGCAAGCTGCTGTACCTCCTTCTGATTGTTGCTACCGGCTCTGGTTCCAAGGCAAACGGCCGGCGTTTATTGCTGCTTTTTTGTAGTCGGCTGGTCACCAATGGTGGATTTTTAACCCCTCTGAATCCATAGAATGTAGTTCCCAACTACCACACTCCTTTTGTACCCCGATGAGGGAATAAATGTACACGTGTGTAACAAGAAATAAAAACATTTAATGCACTAAGAACAGGTACGATACAACGCCAAAGGCGGTCGATGGCAGTCTGTCTACGCACTCCCTGAGTGCCCCTTCTTCGCTCTCCTCACTCTCACATCACGTGACCCCCGTTTCGCTCGCTAGGGGAAAATGGTAACCCTGCTCCCCACATATTCGGGTCCCGAAACATATTCGGGTCCCGAATGATATTTTCGAGAACTTTTCCGTCGAACGGCAAAAAATTGTACTATACGATACGATGCCATATTGAATCTTCAGATTCATGATATGGACTTTAAATGCTAAATAAGTTGACGATTCCATATAGAATCCTCCGGTTGGACAGCGTTAATAATACAATCTTCAGTACACATTTCTTCGTACATTATGTTTTTATTAAGTAAAATAAATTAAATGGCAGTATTCGGGACATTTAATCTATCATACAACATACAGGCATATACAGGGTGTCCCAAAAATGTCCTCCAACCCGGAAATGGGGCACTCAGGGGGTGAATTGGAACAACTTTTTCCTTAGCAACAATGTAAACTGAGGCTTCGTTACCGAGATATTAACGAAAAACCGCGACCAATCAGAGCGCGAGTTTGCCAGCCGAGTCCCCGCGCTAGCGGTGGCTACGCGCTACGCTTGTACTACGACGCTCCGAACAAGTAGGTCATCATGCATCGCAGGAAACCGCGTATAATAATTGCAAATAAACAAGACGTAACAAATAAAATCATACTTTTTATCATGTGTCGTTTGTTATTTAAAGAGACTAATGAATTAAACGTAAATGTAGGCAAATTATGTGTAACGTAAAAAGGTAATGTAACAGAGAATAAACGAGAAGTGATCGTAATTTGGTATTGGTATAAAAATTCGTAGTTTAATAACTGTCAACAATGTTACTAATAATGAATCAGTCTATTTAAAAAGCCCGAAGAAAAGTGTAGGTACAGAAACTTGCAGAAGTATGACCAGAAATAAGACATACCTTGCGTGCAGTTAAAAAAATAATAATTAGCAATAAATTGATTAGAACTCACCCTTTCGGAAATTCACCTGCAGTTTGCAAACCTGTGTCACTAGGTCACTGAACCGATCCTGGTCATCGACGGCTGAAACGATTTATGGCAGGGTATCGCCCTGTCCGCAGGTGATCGCAGGTATATCTCACTAGCCGAAGTGAAGGGTTGTAACGTCAAGTGCGTCCGGGTTATTCCACCGAATATGTATTCACTTCACTGCACGACCACTAACACTGATCACCGTACACAATCACTTAATGTTTTTTTAATCGAACGTGTTGTTCCTACGTTAGGAAAATTTTTGGCCCCGAAACGAGCCGATTCTTTTCAATTTATCAGATGTTTCACGTAGCCAGACGCTTGCACAGCAGCAGGCGCATGTCCGTTATTCTGTGCGTACCACCAGAACATTGCGTAATACTCCCGTGAACTGAATATCTCTGGCGCTGAATTGGTAACCGACTGACAGAATTTTTCCGAAAGGGCTTCCTCTACCACCAAATAGTTTTTAATCGTTACATTGTGAGTTCTCTCCCACCGTGATAACAAAATTTAGGTAAAAAGAAATCAGGGTTCTAGCAAAACACGTGCTTTGCAGAAGTGCAACGAACGAACCGTCGTGCAGTTTTACTGAAGCGCGGGCTCCGTTAATTTACTGCCAGGATACCCATTGCTTCGAGATAGAAAGCAGAAACTACGTTTTTCTCTAGGAGCAGGAAAAAAAATTTCTCAGACACATCTTGAATTGACGCTGTTTAGCCCTGTCCGAGCTCCTTAGCAGTGGTTGGAGCGGATGTTTCGCTACAGAACGCAGGGAACTTTTACACCTACAGATTGAATTTCAACCATTTGAAGAATCAATCAGCATCGCATACCGTAACAGAAATATCTAGAAATCGTAAAAGTGCACTACCTGTTTAATTATACGCGTTGAAGTACTCCATCTTATATAAAATACGAGGAAACCACTCGGGATTATTTCAATGTGGTGAAAAACAATATCGATAGGAAATCATAAAAGTATATCATCATAAAATAATATATAACTATAAAAAACAAAAAAAAGTATAAATATTTAATTATTGAACTATCAATTATGTTATAAATTGTAATTATATTATTATTTTTTTATGTTAGTGTAAATTATAAATTATCATTGACACTTTGATATTGTTTTTAATCTCACTGAAATAATCTGGAGTGGTAGCGGTACGGTAATCGATCATAATAGCGGAGCGCCTGGTTCTTTTACCATCTACGGCTGTTTTCACACCTTCAACGTGGATGAGACCAGCTAAAAAGAAATGCGTATCAAATATTTTTATGAGAACTACAATCTCACAGAAACATCCGCTCCAACCTCTGCTAAGGAGCTCGGACAGGGCCAAACAGCGTCAATTCAAGATGTGTCTGTGAAATTTTTTTTCTACTCCTAGAGAAAAACGTAGTTTCTGCTTTCTATCTCGAAGCAATGGGTATCCTGGCAGTAAATTAACGGAGCCCGCGCTTCAGTGAAACTGCACGACGGTTCGTTCGTTGCACTTCTGCAAAGCACGTGTTATCCTAGAACCGTTGGTTTCTTTTTACTTAAAGCTTGTTTCCACGGTGGGAGAGAACTCACAATGTAACGATTAGAAACTATTTGGGGATAGAGGAAGCCCTTTCGGAAAAATTTTGTCAGTCGGTTACCAATCCAGCGACAGAGATATTCGGTTCACGGGAGTATTACGCAATGTTCTGGTGGTACGCACAGAATAACGAATATGCGCCTGCTGCTGTGCAAGCGTCTGGCTACGTGAAACATCAGATAAATTGAAAAGAATCGGCTCGTTTCGGAGCCACAAATTTTCCTAACGTAGGAACAACACGTTCGATTAAAAATACATTAAGGGGAGAGACTCCTTTGGGGTCAACTCCGAATCGATCGAAGCGCTGATGTAAACAATCGGATAAGATAATTGTGACAGCTTAATAATACGACATCTAACGGCAGTACCACAAATAAATTTTGTTCCCCGTTACCATCAAGTTGGGTTTGTGTATTTGCTACGCGAAGACAGTGTTGCCTGACAGTATCGATTTTTAACAATTTTGCCCATCAGGAGAGCGATGCAATACCTACGGCTCGTAGCGAGATTTCGATTCTCGCCGAACGTAGGAAAAGAATGGTGCAACTGAAAGAGATTCGAGAATGAAACAATACTTACGTACTAATGTGTGCAACGATAAATCTTTTCTATTCGTACTTGCAATGATGCTAATTTTTTTTATTACATACTTAATACTTGAAATGGTATTCCCGAGAAACAATAGTTATTTATCATTTACTGACCTAATTAATGCAGATGTTATATACTTACACATATATTTCATAAAAAGGATACAAAAAGAACACAATTAATCGCATAAGCTCCCTCAATCTTTTCATTTGTCCACCAGTGGAGATAGATTTTAAACTAACAACGATTTTTCGACTTTCTTGTATATATGTGCATAAGGATAAGGAAGGAAGGATTTGAAGGATTTGAAAAAAAGTACGATCTTCATATTATCAATAATTATTTAATATAATTAATATAAATCATATAATTAAAAATAATTGTTTACATATATGGGGCGATTGGCCCCGCCGGCCGCCGCGCCAGCTACCGCGCCGGTCGCCATAGATAATCTTTTTTATCAATTTTTTTATCTGAAACAGTGAAATAAAAATTAAATTTTATAATTAATGGTGGTGGCAACTGTTTGCTCACGATCATCGGATGGAGAAATTCCAGCCGCGCGATACTTGTGAACGATCAGTTGCCCACCTCTGATATCAGAGATGGGTAAATTTTTGTTTAAATAAAAATTTCAAATAACGAATAAAAGATAAAAAAATCATTTGCCATGCGTCGAATAAAGATAATTCTGATAATCTTTATAAGATGCATGACAAATAATTTTTTTATTTGATGAGAATTTATTTGACGAACACATTTTATAGAAGTACATTATAAAACTTCACTCTACATTATAAAAGATTATAAAAGATGTTATCTGATACTGTTACGAGTAGGTATAAGTACAATGTTTCTTGTAAGTAGGTATAAGTATAATGTTTGTTACGAATAGGCGTAAGCATAATGTTTGTATAAGTTTGGTGTCAGTTGACTCATTTGCATCAGTTTCTTTTCCTACTTAGCCCGTACTTTCAATCGGAAAGACCTGAGCCCTTGGGGAAGGTCGAAATTGTAAGTTAGTTTGTGCGCCTCTTAATTTAAGATTAGATACGAAGAAATTAGAATGGACGAATGTAACCGATTCTGATCAAAATGGGTTGATATTTATAAATTAATGTAAGATTATTGAATTTAGTGAACGTATTAGATGAAAGACCAAAATTGTATGTGTGTGTGTGGGGGCGTGCGTGACGATGAGGGTTGCTTAAGGAAAGACCACAGCGGAATGATCTATTACATCTTGAAGGGTAAAGTTACTTAAAGCGCGCCAGTTCTTGTTGACAGAAAAGAGCGACTACGCAACAGTGTGTTGTCGCTAATCAAGCCAAGCGTGTAAAGGAAGGTGTAGAAACATCGACCTTAGGCCGCCACCAACCTCGAGAGGGAATCTAACTCCCGGCCAATGGAAGGTTAAACAGCGTGCACGGTGAGGTCAAAAAAGGCCGATCCGGGGCCGCCAGGCTACGGGAAGAGTAACGAGACGGGCTAAGCGCGGAATCAAAAGGGACAAATGGAATTACCCATGATTCGAAAAAAGGCTAAGTTACAATAGATCAACCACTCGGACTTTACCGACGTTCCCCTCAGGTAATCGGCTGGGGGTCGGATGTAGCGAATACCTGCTAGCCAAGTGACATCGTGACCCCACGCAGCTAGATCACAGTCGTAGCGATCAGTACGTCTTGGACCGTACATACGATCGACATACTGTCGTACAAAACAATCGCCGTTTTAAGGCCGTTAACTTATTACCAATCAACGCCGACTTCCGAGAATCCCAGAAACAATACTACTACTTCTACCGCCGCACCTACCAACGAAACGTCTGCGTTTCCCACCAATCACAAATCGATTCACAGCAATGACCGTCTACACAGACAGCTGAGAAGTCAGTACGTGGATAGAGGCAAAGGAACGTGGTCGAGGGAATCCAGCTCACTACCGTACGAAATCCTCGAATCGTTGAATAACAGATACTCTATAAGCCGCCGCCGACCGACGCTCGGGTTACAATGTAACTGTACCGTACGTGGCTGCTCAACTTAATTGCCGAACTCTTCCGCGTATCTCAAACGTCGGGTTGTTGATGTTTGAGTGTATTGAAAGTGGACTGTATCAATTTATTTACTAAACAATCAACTAGTCTGCACTATGGTTGTGAGGTACAGTATAAATAACTTGGTATAAGAATCTCTATGATTATCGGAGCTTATGTGTTCTTATTAACGGACAGCGTTGTTCTGCTTAGAAAACTAATAACGAAAAGTCTCTCGGTGTACGTGGCGCTGGTGGTGTGTTGACGCGTAGGTGGGAAGCGCAGTGAATATTTTCATTGGCTAATACAAGCTACAAGCCCTGTGACTGGTGGAAAGTCCTTTTCTATTATACTCGACGGCAAGGTAACGTCGGTCCGCGCGGAGACCGGACTTCCGTCGCAGGTAATATTCGCCCACATGGCGAACACTCTTTGCCTGACTCGAGGCATAAAGGGTCGTAAAGCAATTAAAGGAAGCCCGAGTTTCGCAGTTTGGAAATTAATGAAAAAGTCACGTAGCAAATCCTACCCTCGGTCTTAGCAGCTGTTAGAAAACCCAATGACGGTAAAATGACCATAACGGTATTTCTAAAAACTGTATACGCGACGCGATAGTAACACACAGAACGAATCACCCCTGAATAAAAATTTAAACTTTTACTCCTTTCAGTGTACTTTTTTAAAAATGTTATGAATAAATTTAGGAGATTCTCCCGATGAAAATAAGTCCAAACCCGACATAAATCAGACTATATTTAATAACATATAATTCGTATCGCGACATAACGTACGAATAAAAATTGTTTTCGCTGTATTTCCCTATTCAGAAACACGCAAAAATCGTGAAAAAAGTCTCACACATTGCAAATACCGGGTCACTTATTACAGAATTTTCTCCAATGTTTCGGTTGAAAATTGTAATTGGAAAAAATGAAGAATCTTAAACAATGTTAACAAATGCAAATTTCTTAATGAAAATTTAGTGAGTAGATTTATGTTTTTACAGTAATAACAGTTCGAAGGTTTATTCAATGTCGTTGATTATAAGAGATTGTATGGAAGAAGAATAGAATTACAGAGGAAATATGGTGATATATCTTAAACATATTTTCTAAATCGTCTCGAACCGAAGAATGACCCTTCTCGACCGGGAGGTCTTTTCGTCGTTGTCAACGGAAAACTCCTCAAGGGTGCGTGGCTAATTTACTACACCGTGACCTCGCACACGCACATTCACTCTTTATTCCATCACGTCCGTTATGAAAATTCTAGATGTTTTAAAAAATGAATATTATCGATTAGCGTTACAGCTGTTTCAATATGTTCTAGAATTTCCATAGAGATAAGTGCGACAGAGATAGAGAAGGAATGTGTTTTGTTTTATTGAAATATCGGGAAGGTACACAGACACACATACACTGCTATTAATTCGATATTGTCCCAAGAATCAATATTGTATTCAATAAATTCTCTCCTTTCTTCACACAGATAATTTAGAACTGCTTTCATTGTAATAGTGCGTTGTAACATTAGGTACATGTAATAAAACGCAACACTTCATATATTTGTTTCCTCTTAGCAGAAAAGTGTCACCTAGCAGAGAGGTCTCACCAGACTGACTTGAGGGTGAAAATGGCCCATACTTATACTGATTGGCGAAGCTAGGCCCGTCCAATCAGCGCGCCTGAACAAGGGTTTTTCCCAGCCGCGAGCCCCCGGAGTGCCGTGCGCAAAGGCAGCGTATACTAGTCAAGTTACAATCTCCCCCTCTGGACCCGATAGTCGCTTACGACCAGGTGTCCAGAAATGCCTTCTTCTTACGCAGCGTGGTTCTTGCGGGGTCGTCCTCTCCTTCGGATCGGCGCGATCGGCGTTTTTGGTAGCGTGCTTTCCTCTGCTCGACATGGGGTGAGGGCGGATGTGTGATACGTCCCCAGTGGTACTGAGGAGTCTGTCCTGGCGGCTACCGCGTAACTTGTAGCTCCAACCTTGCGTAAGATTACGTATGGACCGTCTCGTTTGGGAGCGAATTTCCCAGAGATCCTTTTAGCAGCATTACTCAGGAGATGGGGGTTCACCCATACTAAATCCCCGGGTTGGTAACCTGGATCTGGTCTTCTTCCCTTATCAGCATATTCCTTACGTCGGTCTTGAGCGTGGTCCTGGGTGTCACGAGCTGCCCGTAAGGTTTCAGCCAGCTGCAACAGTCGTGGAGTAACCTCCGCGATAAAATTTTCTGATTGTATAATCGCTCTGAGATCGCGAGTTATATCGTCTGGTGTCCTTAATTCGCGTCCAAAGGTTAAGTATGCTGCAGACTTTCCGGTGCTGGAACATTTCGTAGAATTCATCGCAAAGCGGATAGCAGGTAACTTCTCATCCCACGTTGGTTGTTGGTCTCCAACTAGTATGGCGAGTTGGGTTTTTAAGTCCCTGTTTTTCCTCTCTACTGGGTTTGCTTCAGGGTGATACAGAGGCGTAAATTGTGCGTGTATATCGAGGTAGTGTAATACCTGCTGCATAACTCCGCTGACGAATTACGTTCCGTTATCACTAATTATTCTCCTGGGGACGCCATAACGTAAGAATACTTCATTCAAAATTGTCATGGCGCAAACTTCCGAAGTAGCTTGAGGGAGGGGAAATAGTTCCACCCACCCAGTAGCAGTATCCTCCACTATCAGGATCCACCTGTTGTCATTTTTGGTTGCCGGTAGTGGTCCGAATACGTCGATGGAAAGTACTTCGAATCGCCGCTGCATGGGCGGGGTTTGTAGTAATCCCGCCGGTTTGAGGTTGCTGGCTTTATATCTCTGACACTGAATGCAGTTTTTTACATACCGAGCGACATCCTTCCTTAGGCTAGGCCAGTAATAGCGATTCAAAATTTTGTACACCGTTCTCTCTACACCATAATGGCCTGCAGTGGGAGCGTCATGGTATTCCTTTAAAATTCTGTCACGTTCATGCGCTGGAACCACAAGTTGTGCTTCCTCGGAGTCTGCGTCGGGTGCGTAACGATACAATATTCCATTGGACAACAAATACCCTTTTTGTGTCCAGTGTAGAAAATTTTCGGAATGTTCTGTTTCCTCGAAGCAGTTTACGATATTTTTGATTTCTGCGTCTTTAAGTTGTTCCTCTCGAACTTCCCCGTTTGTCCTTGTTGGTACGTTAATGCTGACCATTCCTATTCCTTCCGTCACTTCCTGGATCGTGGTTTCTCTCTGAGGTCGGAAGAGAAAATCTGCGACGTGATTAGATCTTCCAGGAATATAACCAATTTGTAGGTTAAATTCCTGCAAAACCAGTGCCCATCTTGCTAGACGTCCACTAGGTGTTTTAAGTGACATCAGCCACCGTAAAGGTTGATGATCCGTGGCTACGCGTACCTCCGATCCTTCAATGTACCCGCGGAACTTATTTACTGCCCATACTACCGCGAGCGCTTCACGCTCGGTGGTAGAGTAGTTTTGTTCCGGTGCAGAGAGAAGTCGACTGGCGTATTCCACAGGATGTTCCTCTTCCTTCTCCCCCTGGAGTAAAACTGCACCAATGGCGTATCCGCTGGCATCTGTTCGGATGGTCCAAGGTTTCTTCGGATCCGCAGGTTTTAAAACAGGAGCTTTCGTTAATTTCTTTTTTAACATCTCGAATGTTTGTTCCTGTTTCTCCCCCCAGTGCCAAGGGGTCTTCTTCCGGGTAAGTCGTGTGAGAGGTTCAGCAATACTTGCGAACTCGGGAATAAACCTCCGATACCATGAGCAAGTTTGCAAGAAATTGAGCACACCTTTTAAATCCCTGGGTGCTCTCCTTTCTATTATTGCTTGAACTTTCTCAGGATCTGTTTTAATACCTTCAGACGTAATAATGTGCCCTAGATATTTTATTTCCGGACAGCATAGGTGACACTTTGCCCGCTTCATCCGTAGTCCGAAAAGACGCATCCGTTCGAACGTGACAGCGAGGTCCTTTAGATGACTGTCAAACGAGGATGACAAAATCAACAAATCATCCAAGTATGCGATAACCGTACGATTTCCTAGGCCTGCACAGAAACGGTCCATCGTCCGTTGGAAGGTGGCCGGCGCGTTTTTAAGCCCGAATGGCATCCGCTTGAACTTGTAGACTCCAAAAGGAGTGATAAAGGCTGTCTTGTTCTGGTCTTGTTTGTGTACTGGTATCTGCCAGTATCCTGATCGCAGGTTCAACGTGGTCATAAAACGAGTCGAAAAAGTAGAATGCAAAAGATCGTCGATTCGCGGCAGTGGATAAACGTCTGTAATCGTAATAGCGTTGAGCCGCCGATAATCGACGCAAAGACGTATTCCACCATCCTTCTTTGTAACCATCACCACGGGAGCAGCCCATGGCGACTCACATTCTTCAATCACATCTTCTTGTAACATTTTCCAAATCTCCTCCTGTAGAACAGCCTTCCTCGAGGGTGACAGCCGATATGGAGATATGGCGATTGGAGCGTGATCCTCTGTATTAATGTGATGTTCTGCGAACTTCGTTGGTTCCTCGCTAGTTTGAAAAAGGTCTTGGTGTTGGTACAGCAATGTTTCCACCTCTGTCCTCCGTTCGTCTTGAAACCCTTTAGCTTCTTCCGGGCGTAATGACAGCTCCAAGGACGCAACGTCCACTATAAAATTTTGAAAACATCGCTCGAACAACTCGTCCACCATTTCACTATTTTGCTTTCTATCTGGAGTGACTGATAGGGCACCTGGTGTGTTACCCGATTTTCCTTCTTCTACCGCATTCTTTTTTGGCGTCAGAGGAAACGGACTGACGGCCCTTGGAGTACGAAATTCTGCCAGCGTATGTAGGAAAACTGTGTCTTCCTTCCTGGATTTTCTTTTCCCTTTTGACTTTTTCTTAGGCGTCAACGGAAACGGACTGACGGTCTTCGGGGGATGAGGTTCTGCCAGCGCATGTAGAAGAGCTGTATCTTCCTTCTTACGTTTCTTAGAATTAACGCATTTTTCAGTCATCATAGGTTCATTCTCGAATAGATAATATTCCTTAGGCTTGTCTAAGTAACTCCACGAACGTTGTGGTGTATTAATCACAACCCCTGCTGTTTCCAAGAAATCGATTCCTAACAGAGTGCGATTCCCTTCTGCCTCGGATAGAGTGATGAACGGTGACGTAATCTCCCGGTTCTGGAGCTTAACAGTCAAATTTGTACATAATACTGTTCTCACAAGTGGGTGGCCGTCGGCTAAAGCAATAAGAAGCTTTCGTTGTTAGAACTGTGTCCCATTTTCTGCTAACAATTTATGCAGGGACTGGCTAGCAACACTGACTTTAACCCCCGTATCAAAAAATGCATGCCCTTTGAAACCGTTAATTTCAATCTGTACTGCCGGACGGTTCTTCATCTGAGCCGCATTCAATGCACAGAAGTTCATCGCTTGAACACTGGATACCACGGTTTTGTTGCACTCCGGACAGCGACTTCTAATGACACCAGGTTTCCCACATC
Source organism: Dufourea novaeangliae (assembly GCF_001272555.1). NCBI lineage: Eukaryota > Metazoa > Arthropoda > Insecta > Hymenoptera > Halictidae > Dufourea > Dufourea novaeangliae. The sequence goes on along the minus strand of NW_015374009.1, from coordinate 19,471 downwards.
CATAGCAACGGAGAATTGATGGTTCGGAGTTCTTTGCCTCATGTCCACCCTTCCTTCGACGGCATTCTTCGAATGAGTGACCCGTCTTCCTACAGAACGAACACCGTGGAGCTTTGTTGTACCCTGTCGTCAGTTTTGCGTCTGAAATCTTCTGGTGTTGCCGGCCTTCCTCTTCAAGGGCTTCCAATATCCTGGCTTGCGAAATTAGTTCCTCGAATCTATTTACTGAACTTCGAGGAATCTTTTCCCGTATACTAAGTTTTAGTAAACCATACACCATATCCAACTGCACTACCTCGGTGTGCCTATACGACAGTTCCGCGAGTAAGGCCCTCTTCTGTGCAATGAAGGTGTCCGTAGCCATGTGCGGTCCTTGTTTCGTTGCAAACAACTCGGCGTATACAACGTGAGCTGGTTTCTTTGGTGCGAAAGTAACATACAGTAGATCCGTAGTCCTGACCCAAGTAGTTGCTTCTTCTTTTACCCCTTGCCACCATGTCGCAGCTTCTCCTTCCAACAAAAGCGGCAACCCTTTTATGGCATTTTTATCGGTAATACCCTCGATTTCCTTGTAAATCGAGATCGTTGACACGAACTCCTCCAGCTTTGTCCTGTCTCTCGTTCCGTCAAATCGCGCCGTACAGCGTGCGAAACTTCCCTCGATAGCAGCTGACGGTGAAGCCGGCTGAGTTTTTAGTGCTGCCAACAAACGACCAAGCTGATGTTCCGTCATCTGAACAGCCATCTTGAGTCGCGGGCTTCTTCGTGGTGGATTCGATGATGCCGTTTTTAAATTCTTCGGGCCCCACGTTGGGCGCCAATTGTAGACGTAATTTGTACGTAGGTTTTTATTTACACAAATTTGCATTTATCACCCCGGAGAAGGGGTCCGTCCGAAGAATAAATATAACAACGAAATAAACTGAACTCCACGAACGCGCGGATGTTAAGAGTGATACGATCTTGGAACTCTTGCTTTGGTCCCAGTACCTCGGAGTGAAGGAGTGGGATGGAGGGTGCGTGCGGACTGGGGTGAGTGAGAGAGATATAGAGGGAGAAAGGAACCGTGAAAGTGCCGTGTGCACGTCTTCCTTCACGGGGACGGAGAGGAGAAACGAAGGAGGGAAATAAAGAAAAAAAACCTGGAGGTGCCGTACCGCGTAGGAAGCGGCTTCCTCTAGGGTGAAATAGGGAATAGGAGTTTTGGTACTGAGCCTTCTGCTTGTATAGGAATATCTCTCAGAGTGCCGTGTCACCGCGTGGGTACGTCTTCTCCTTGAGGTGTCACCTAGCAGAGAGGTCTCACCAGACTGACTTGAGGGTGAAAATGGCCCATACTTATACTGATTGGCGAAGCTAGGCCCGTCCAATCAGCGCGCCTGAACAAGGGTTTTTCCCAGCCGCGAGCCCCCCGAGTGCCGTGCGCAAAGGCAGCGTATACTAGTCACGTTACAATAGTATATATATTTTTTCATTCGTAACTTTTTATTTTATGTATAAAATAAGTTATAAATTAAATATATGAAAAATTTGAAGAACAAATAATATTTTATTGAAAGTAACCTTTAGAATTTAAAACATTGATGTTTATGAAAACAGGTTGGATGAACTCTCTTTTGACATTGTACGCAAATCAGATGCGATCTTTTTCTATTATTTTTAGTGCTACACACTGCGCAATTCCGTAAGTTACGTTGTGGCAATTTTACTAAACCAAATGTATTTTCGTTTAAACAATCACGTTGAAAAACTCGTGCCCTCTTCTCTTTCATCCATTCATGCTCAATATCAATAATAATTTGCAAAATGAAATCTAACCGGGTCATTGCTCTATTATCAACTCTTTCTTTATAAATAATATAAGCATTCAAAACCATGCGGTTCATGATATTGTAAGGGGGCCGAAAATAAATAGATGGTAATAAACGAAATAAAATAATAATTTATTAGACGATCTCTTATAATGTATGGCCGGCGACGCAATCTTCACGCAAACAAACAAATGCCCCGTCGCGTTGCTCCAACGCGGCCTCCTCGACGGCCTTTTCGTTTACCGCTCGCTTTTAATGGCCTGAATATGCCTTCCGATATAATTATGTCCTACATAATTATGTCTTACAGTTTCGGCCATTCTGACATAAGTCCGTCCTCGGACTTTCGGGTACATACAGGTATATGTATAACATTATGTATTTAACCTGTATCCTTAAATTTAAAAATAATTGTAACAGATATTAATAATATTTAGATACATAACTTAATGGCTAGTATTATTACAAAAGAAAATCACAACAGATATTAATAAGGTTTATATACATACCTTAGTGGCTAGCATTATTAATCCAAGGTCGAATGTTACATGCTTCCCATACTCCCTGATATGGTTTATTTGTGTGCTGAAACCCATCTATATCTACTACTACACATCGATTATTTTTGAGTTCTTTAGATATAGTATAAGGTTCTTTAAATTGTGGTAGTAATTTTTTCGAAACTCCTGGTGTGCTATCAAAATTACGAATCATAACTAAATCACCTTGCTTGTATTCATGCTCCTCTTTTCGTTTTCGATTAACGCGGTGCTCATTTAATTCTTGGAACTTTACAATTGTATCCGCTGCCTTATCTCTAACAGCTGTTATATTTCTACTGTTCGCAGTTACATTATCATTTAAATACTCGACGATTTCATCTTTCAGTTTTCCTCGCTGATCTATACCAAACAACAATTTGCTTGGTGTTTCGCCGGTACTTTTATTGACGCTATTATTTAAAACAAACTCGACATCATGTAATACACGATACCAATATTTTCCTATGTCATTATTGACAAGCTTAGCTAGCATTGGTGTGAGTACCCTATTCACCCGTTCCACCTGTCCATTGGCTTGTGGTGAACCCGTGGCGATCAGCTGTTGTACTACATCATTCGCAGATAAGAATTCTTTGAATTCTTGTGAAGTGTATGCGGTTGCTCGATCGGAAACAATAATTCGTGGTCGACTGTAGCTATTAAAATAATCATTAAGACATCGTATCACTTCTGCGCTGGATGTAGTTTTAGGGGCATAAAGACGTACATATTTCGTGAACGCATCAATAATTAAGAACACATATAATTTAATGCGGCGTTTTTTTTCTACGGGACCATAATGGTCTATATGTAATCTCTGAAAAGGCACGTTTCCTTTAGGTATACTGTGTAAGTATCCTTCTTTCCTTCCCGAGGTAGGCGAGAACGCAATACATTTTAAACAATTCTATACATGTTCTTCAACTTTCTGTTTCATTTTAGGAATCCAATAATTACGCATAATCGTATTTACAGTCTTTTCAATACCGATATGACCCATTTCATCGTGATATCTATATAAAATATTCGTTTCCATCGCTTCGGGAACATAGAATAACAACATCCCATCTTTCTTTTTATAAATTAGACCGTCTCGCATTTCAAATTGTTGATCCTCATTTTTCTCTAATTTTCTTCGGATACATTGTATTTTCAGATCTTTATTCTGACAAACCGAGAGATTAAATTCTAATGTATTATCCTCGACTACTATAATATTATTTATTCTACTAAGAGCATCTACATGTTGCATTTTTGTACCTACAGTGGCTCACGAAAGTATTCGAACGTTTACATTTGCAAACTTCAATGGCCGAAATAATATACATTAAACTAATTTGCTTAGACAAGTAGATATCAATAGTAAGATGGAAGTCTCAAGATTAGGTCAGTAAAATTTGAAAATGATTCAACAACGTAGGCAAGGGTTATGATATATTTATTAGAAAAACGCATAATAAGTGACTCACAAAAGTATTCGAACGCTACATATATTATTACATTATTTAACATTAATATTTTGTTGGACCACCTTTAGCAGTAACGATGTGTCTCAATCGACGTTCCATACTATAAACTAATGATTTTGTAAAAGTACACTCAATGGAATTCCATACTTCTATAATTTTTTGTTTCAATACCTGCTTCGAAGTTATTTGATATTTATTTAATCTTTTGCCGATTTCAGCCCATAAATTTTCAATCGGATTTATGTCTGGACTTTGCGGTGGAGTAATTAACATATGTGGTGTGTTATATATGATCCATTGTTTCACAATTCCAGCAGTATGCTTGGGATCGTTATCTTGTTGGAAGTGGAAGTCTTCCAATAATCCTAATTTACGAGCACTTTCTTTAAGGTTGTTCTTTAAAATATTTAAATACTTATATTTATCGAGTATTTCATCAATAAATACCAAATTTCCGGTGCCACTTGCTGCCATGCACCCCCACACCATAACCGATCCACCTCCGTGTTTCACTGTTTGGTGTAAATTTTGAATTTCCAATTCCGTATTTGGTTTTCTCCAAACATAATTTTGACCATCTGAACCAAAGATGTTAAATTTAGACTCATCCGAAAAGATGACTTTATCCCAAAAAAAATTATCTTTATTGATATATGCTTTTGCAAAAGCCAGTCTTTTTTTTCGATTTACCGCATTAATATACGGCTTCTTTCGTGGACTCTGCCATGAAAATCATTATTTCGTAAGATTCGTCGACATAATTCGGGAGGAACTTCTTTATGAAACATATCAGCTACCATATTTGCGAGTTTAGGAGCGGATATAGTAGGATTTTCTTTTACTTTGCGAATGACAATATTCTGTTCTCTTTCAGTTAATTTCTTTGGTCGACCTGATCGAGCTTTGTTCGCAATTGTTCCTTCATTTTCAAAACATATCAATAGCGTTACAGCGTTCGAATACTTTTTTGAGCCACTCATTGAGCGTGTTTCTAACACATATATCATAACTTCTGCCAACGTCGTTGAATCCTTTTCAAATTTTACTGACGTAATCTTGAGACTTCCTCCTTACTATATATACCAAATTCTTTTAAACAAATTAGTTTAGTACACCTTATTTTATTCATTAAAATTTGTAAATGTAACTGTTCGAATACTTTCGTGAGCCACTGTATATGTTGAGTTGTTTTTCAGGGGCAAGAACAATGACCAATGTGAGGTACCTTAGATAATTATATAAATATATTTAAATACGTTGCTGACTACATTTGGTTAACTGCGCGTAAGCTCTATAACATGTCGCGTGGACGGATTGTAAGATAGGACAAGCGCGCGCGCTGGCCGGAAGGGCCCAAACTGGTGGAGCATGCTGGAATGTTCCACATGCGCGTGCGCACTTTGAATAGGTTTTCCAACAGTATACGATGCTCTACCTTATAATCGTAATTTTGCAACTCGAGTGCCCATCGGGCAATACGCTGATTGATATCTTTCTTATTAAGAGTCAGTGTAAGCGATACGCAGTCTGTCACAATTTTAAATTTCATACCGTGAATGTACACTTGGAATCGACGCAAAGCATAGATTATAGCTAGAGCCTCCAACTCGAAACTATGATAACGACTTTCCACTTCAGTGGTTCTTTTTGAGAAATAAAAAACCGGATGGAATCTTAAATCCGGTTTTCGTTGCATTAATATTGCGCCGAATCCAACAGAACTTGCATCACAATGAAGCTCAGTTGCATCATGTGGGCTATAAATAGCTAAAATAGGTGCTGAGATTAATTTGTGCTCTATTGTGTCAAATGCTTTTAATTCTTTTGCACCGAACGTAAATTTAATTCCTGACCTCAGTAAATCGTTTAGTGGTTTTGCCAAGATCGCGAAGTTCTCAATAAATTTTCGAAAGTAAGAACTTAATCCAATAAAACTATGTACCTCTTTAATATTTCTCGGAATTAGAAAATTGCTCACTGCCGCTATCCCATCAGCTGTAGGTTGTATACCCTTGCCCGTAATAAAATATCCTAAATAATTAATACTGGTGGAAGCAAATTTACATTTATCCAATCGAAGTTCCATTTTGTTTCTCACCAATATTTGAAAGACCTGCTTTAATATTTTAATGTGATGCTCCAGCGTTTCTGTAATGACAAGTATGTCGTCCAAATACACCGCGACATCACTAGAATCAATTAAATCGCGACATGCCTCCTGAATAAATCTTTGGAACCGCGATGGACCTTTTTTCAATCCAAATGGCATTTTGAGATATTCATAATGCCCCAAAGGTGTAACAAATGCCGTGTATTTGATCGATTCTTTAGCCATACTGATGTGCAAAAATCCATCTTTTAAATCTAGACTACAGAAATATTTTTTATTATTTAAAATCATTAGCTGATAATGGAAGAGGGTGATTTTCTCCAGCTAAATATTTATTTAAAGTTCTATAATCAACACACATTCGCGTCTCCCCGTTCTTTTTGTTAACTAGCAATATCGGTGAGGCGTATTCTGATTCACTGGGCTGGATAACTTTCTTCGACATCAAGCCGTCTAATAATAAACGTAATTTACCTTTTTCAGCATAAGACAATCGTCTAGGCTGAAAATGAAACGACTGTGCATCAGTGAGAATTAAACTAAGCTCGGCTTTGGTTTCTGGCGTTTCCGGACGTTCAGCTTCCATATAATTTTCCCTAAATAATTGTTTCAGTCGATTTTTATCTTTACCTGGAATTTCCGTATTTATATTTAACAAATCGGTCTCATCGTCCATAGTTGAATTAATATTTATATTCATAATAGCATTAATATCTTCGGTTTCTTTGTTTGTCTCCTCGTTCGCTAATTGTAAATTAAATTGCGTCATCGTATCATCGGGTACTACGTACAATAAAATAGTTTCTTTTACCCTACCGTCTAATGTAATCGTTGCTGTTAACGTTCCTATAATAATAAGCCGCGAACGATTTATTCCGCAAAATTTATCGGAAATTTCATTAGATTTGTGCGCAACTAGTGTTTTAACGAATTTCTCTTTCACAAAACTTATCGGGCTTCCGGTATCTAATAAGCTACTTAAACATAAAACATAATTAATATTATTTTTGCTTATCTTATAAATGATGTCCTTTTGAAATTCGTTTTTCTCCGAGACGTGTTCCACGTTGCCGATCTCTCTCTTTGGTGGCTGCTTCTTCGGACAATCCCTTATCAGATGTCCCATCTCTCCGCAAGAGTAACACGATCCTCTCTCTCGTTTGGGTAGCTTACATTCGTTGATATTGTGGCCCGTTCTGTTGCAGTTGTAACACCTTGCTACCAATGATGTTGCCTTGTTGCCCTTCGTGGAACTGGTGCAGTCTTTCGTAGTGACCTCGTAGTTTTTCGGAAAATTCTTCACTCGTAGCTGTCGATCTGGACGTATATTCACTTTACTGAATGCATTCAGCAAGGCAGACATGGACGAATAGTTTTGAATTTTCGCCTGATCTTGTAATGTAGGATCAGGGATGCCTTCAATGACATAGGTCATGATTTCGTCTTCTGGTATTGGCACATGGTTTGCTTTGATTATTTTGTCATGATAATAATCCTGGAAACTCTCGCCGACTTGCCATGTGCGTGCTTCGAATTTCCTACGTAATTCCACTTTATCGATGCGGTGATCAAACATTACTTTCAATTGTTTTAAAATTTCATCGACATTTAATTCTA
>NW_015374009.1:7451-11520 GCF_001272555.1 Dufourea novaeangliae | reverse complement strand
AAATTTCCTTCAGCTCTGCGTTCGTAAATTCTTGAAGCGTCTTCATAATGGTGATTCACTTTGATCACTAAATCACACTTTTCTCACCACGATTAATCAGTACTTTATCCCACTTCTGAGATTGTAAGGGGGCCGAAAATAAATCGATGGTAATAAACGAAATAAAATAATAATTTATTAGACGATCTCTTATAATGTGTTACATCCGGTTAGGAATATTACCTCTTTCCATTGCACATTTTTCTCCTATTACTTCGGAACGCGAAGAGCGAGCGAAAATCGTAAAATCAGCGGCACGTGGAAGCGAGGTTGTCCTTCATCGAAACGCTGACAGAAACGTCAGCGATCTTAACATCCGCCATGACAAATGATAGCTGGTTGCTACCCAATAGCTCCCACGTTCTTCGATAAATGAAGGGGAAAACATTATAAAAGCATTGTTCAGTGTTGAGTATTTGTTCAGTAGTCGCGTGGTATTCCGGCTCTCATTTACATCGTGACAGATTCGGCTCGTGAGACTTTCTTCTACGCCGTGTTCGTTCGCTCTTCGACAATCGCGCTCCGCTTTAATCTCTTATACGCGACAGCGGGCTGAGCGACAACGGTCACTCAGCTGTTCAGTTCGGGTTTCGCGACGAGATCTCTTCCGTGTGCGACGCGACCTTGCGATTACGCGCGGCCTACAGACGAGTTTTATAAGACACCGAACCGCGAAGTGCAACGTCCGAGACGGCGACAACGTATCCCGCAGTGCTTAAACCCTGTATCACGGCTCCGAGCGCCAGCGGGTCTTCCGCCCTTTCAAGGACCCGAAATCCCGATAGAACCGACTTCAGCGACACGAACGTATCATTCATTCTCATCACCATTGGTATGTCAAGACTTATTTGTATCTTTTATTTTATTTTGATTGTTAGAATATATCTTGTTGTTGTCATAAACGAGAGTGATTTCCTATCCCTCCCGTTCCATATCCTATTTACGTACATCACCGGTAAGTTTAGACAGGGCGTGCTTTAGCACCTTAAAAAAGCCAGGACCCGAAAATATAAATAAAGTAACGACCGCAACGCGGGACGTAACAAATGTATGGCCGGCGACGCAATCTTCACGCAAACAAACAAATGCCCCGTCGCGTTGCTCCAACGCGGACGCCATTTTCGTTTACCGCTCGCTTTTAATGGCCTGAATATGCCTTCCAATATAATTATGTCCTACATAATTATGTCTTACAACAGGCCTGTCCAACATGTGGCCCGCGGGTCATTGCGCCAGAGGACGCGGTCCCCACCATCACTCAGTCCAAACCCCACTACTCGCTTGCGCTGCGATGCGATCGTGTGGCAAGAGGTACGTGCGGGTAGGAATTCCTGGAGCGTCAGAAGTGGGTATAGGCAGAGCATGTACACACGCTTTCTTGCCTCTGTATCGTCGGGCTTCTTGTGGATATGGAGGGAGGTCATTCCCCTCGGCTGAAAGAGCAAGCCGGTAGGGGCGATTATCGATTTTGGCCCGCGGGCCACAAGTTGGACAGGCCTGTCTTACAATATTAAAAGCAACCTTTTTCCAATATTTTACAGTTCTACGTTCATCAAGATATGTGTATAACATTTTATCTGACTCATCTACACCACCCATGAAGGTATTATAAGAGTGAGTGATAGCAGGTTTTGTTGAATGCGTTTCTCTACCGCGTCTTTTCTTTGTTACCGTCACATTTTTATCTTCGCATTTAGTTGAAATTAGTATTACTGGCTTTCTTACGCTTTTCTTTTCACGATACGCACGAAGGAGCACATTATTATCTTTTAAATACTTCACTTCATTTACATTAGCTGTTTTGAAGTGATCGGGAATACATTTTTTATTTCGTCTTATAGTTCCGGTTAAATAAGTATCGTTAGAATATAATTATCTTGCTAAATCAACACTACTAAAGAAGTTATCAACAACACGTGATATCCTTTATTTAAACAATTACTTTCATTTAATAAATTTACCACGACGTTATATCCAAGCCCAAACGTATTTTGGTCACTATTACTTTTTGCTTTTGCGCCTTTATAACAATAAAAGGTTAAACAATATTTCGAAACCGCATCGCACAGCATCCAAAATTTTATGCCCCAGCGATGATGTTTTTTGTTTGGCATGTATTGAGTTATAGCCGAACGACATAACGTCCCAACTAAGGATTCGTCAATTGATAATTCCTTACGGGGTGTATAATATAATTTAAAAACTCTGTTGGCATGTTTAACAAGGGGTTCAAATCTTACACAGGGATCGTAATTAGAATGACTAGGCGGAAAACATAAAGAACTATCAACCAAATGAAAATATTTTAAAATTTGTTGGAACCTATTTCTTGAAAACATTTTTCTAAACCATGCTATCTGCCAGGAATTTTCGCTCCAATACGAAGGTATATTGGGTCTTCTTGTGATGCCCATTTCTAGTATCACTGCTATGAATGCTATTATCTCCAATACAGTAACTGGTGTCCATTTCTCTAGTTTAGACAAATCTAATGGTTCAAGGAAAAGCCTCGAATATTCCGCGTAATTATTCGTTTCGGTAACCATTATTGACAATAGTTCCAAATCAAAAAAAGGGTCAAAGTATTTAATCGGTTTGCTCTCATTAGGAAAATTGCATTCGGCTTCAGAATTGCCGGTATTTTCTTGGGCTATTCTTAGTGGGTCCACTGCACATGAATCATCGTGCAACGAAAAATCGCTATCACTCTCCGAGCTACTGAAAATACGTTGTTTCTTATTCTTCCTAACAGGAATGATGTCAGAGTCATCGGTGTCACTCAGACAACTTGAACTTCCGTTTACGTTTGTAATTTTAATTTTTCGGCTCATTATACCTCCTTGGGGATAAAATAAATTAATTATAAAAGTTACTCAATAAACCTCAGCTAACAATACACTTACCTTCTGCTTTACTTCGTCTAATAGTTTCGAAAAACACGGTTCTTAGCAATGATAGAAAAAAAAAAAATAAAAGAAACAAACACGAGAAGCGCGGCCCCGCATTATTTACCGCATTGAATATGACAAGCGCTATCGCGCTCTTCGGCTTTTTTCGACACATAATCAAAGGAGCGCTATCACGCTCTTCGGCTTTTTTCGACACGTAATTGAAGGAGCGCGATCGTGCTCCTAGACGCTTTTCGATCGTGTTTTTTTAAAATCCTCTGGTACGCACACGGTTAAAATACTATGCGATGTTTTGAAAGAAAAAGAATGGTTACAACTACGACACTGTACTTTACCCTCTTCTTTCTTTTCGAAGCAATTCCATTTCCACGAACTTCTATGATGGACCTCTGTCATTGTTGCCTCGTGTTCATTATCAGAGATTCCACTAAAAGAACTATTAAATGACACCGATGTTTCATCCATTGTACAACTTGATGTGTAATTTGAATTTTAAATTTTAAATTCTATATAAATTCCAGTTTATTATCCGGCCTTTTTATATCTTTTATAGCGTTTCTGCTCACTATATTCTTGCTTTGGTTGTTTCTTAAAACTAATTGATTGTTACCGTCATCGTTATTTCAGTTCCCTTGACGATTGAAACAAAATCGGTTCCCTCGCCTTTATGCTCTGCACGGTACGTTGGCGTACAAAATCACTCATACACTGAGTATTGTATTTTACGAATTTGAAGTATTTAGAACTTATTAAAGATATGTCAGTTCGTTGAAATTTAATATATTTAATGTTAGAACACGCTATCAAAATTAATGCTTTGAGATTATCTCTATGAAAAAATAGGAGAATTTGTTGAATTCGCTATTGATAATTAGGGCAATATCAAATTAATATTAAAATATCTTAATGTCTTTAATAAATCTATACTGTTGCGTGGGCCCTCAGGGAATCCTGAGTCTCAAAGTAATTAAAGTTTGAAACACGTTAGTTTGATAGATAATTTTGAATAAAAAGGAAATTATAACGATAATAATAAAGAACAATGAAGATTTAAATTAAAACTTTGAAAACTATATTTAAACTATTTAAATAAACGATTTTTAACTAATTTTAAAGGAAAA
>NW_015374009.1:3881-7041 GCF_001272555.1 Dufourea novaeangliae | reverse complement strand
ATATTCTTCTTTAAAAATATGTTACTGCTATGGAAATCAAACTAACTACAAAATGAAAAATCAGAGACACACCACGGACCAAAAAGTACTATCCCCTTCTATATTTTCTAATATGTACGTACTGTAAACAAATAAATACTTTATGGTAAACAATATACGTATCACAAGAATTTGAAGACACGGATCCGACCATTTGGTGGAACCATCAAAACGCATTTTTTCCATGTGTTGAAAGTTTTAAAGTCGTAGTTGTACAAACAAAATAAATGAAATATAATATTAAAGACTTGGTGTTAATTTCATTATTGTTAACACGTTAACCGCCATCGTGGTCATAGATAACCGACACAACCGAACTAAATAAAATTGCGTAAAATCCGCAAACAATAACGTTTATAATTTTGCAAATACAATGAATATTAGAATAGTAGTTGAAAACAATAAGTGCAAACATGAACATGTTGCACAATACATATAATCATCTTGTGAAATATATTTTTATATGATTCTCAAGGGCAATCACTCTTTGGTGCTGAAGACACAACCAGCAGTAACACGCTCGGCAGTGAACGTGTTAAACATAAAAGCCGCGAGCTTCGAGGCTCGAGCCTCGTCTATTCAAAGCCTTTAAACTCGAGCCTCGAGCCTTGAGCCCCGAGCTTCATATGATTGTAGCCTTAAAGACTCAGTCTTTAAGGCTAAGCTTTGTAGCTTCAAAGACTCGAGCTTTATACAACACTACACAAACCTAACTTGATGGTAACGGGGAAGAAAATTTATTTGTAGGTACTGCAGTTAAATATTGTATTATCAAGCCGTCCCAATTACATATGTATCGATTATGTGTTTTCGCTAGCTTCAGATTCCTTACATCAGCGCTTTGATCGATTCGGAGTTGGTCTCAAAGGAGTCTCCCCCCTTAATTTGTTCTGAGGTTAATTTATTTGTTTATCCGTCAAATTCTTATTGCGTTACTTTATATTGTTGCGATACTCGCTCATGTCACGTAGCGGTGTATGTCATAAGCTCCAGAGACGCGAAGTTTGAATCGAATGACACATGTAATAGGAAAGGAGGGAGGGTAAAGGTGAAGTTGACACTGATTAAAGAAGTGTGAAATCTGTTAGAGATCCTTTTAGTAAACGCATTTCAAGATTATAAAATAATAAATATTCACTTAGAAACGAATGTTTAAACATTTGCCAGTTGCCTTCGCCTCCTATCCTAGCACTTAAAATCATTGCAGATATGTAAGTCGCTCGTTATCTTAGAAATGAATAATTATAAGATTGGTCAGTAGTAACTAAGGACATTTTGTAATTAAACAAAAAGGTGTATGAACAAACATGAAGACATTCATTCCATCGACAACATTGTAATAGAAAAGACGTATAAAATTACCTTTGTCAATTAAATTAGTTTTTCCTTTATAATTAGTTTAAAATCGTTTATTGTAATAGTTTAAATATAGTTACAAAGTGTAATTTAAATCTTAATTGCAGTTTATTATTATCGTTATAATTTCCTTTTATTGACAATTATCTATAAAGCTATCGCGTTTCACTCTATGGTGGCACTAGTTAGTTAGTTAGTTAGTATCACGTTTCTCCCGGGAGAGGGGAAGTGCGATTTCCCCCCCAAGGCTGTGGCTGCTAGTGCCGGTAGCTTTCACACAGCCCCCGCCACAATAGCCGGGACTGCGGTGGGCGTTACCCGGGGAGACTATTTCCCCCGGCTTTCCAACCCGACCAACTTTTTTAGGCCCGGGCCACATGGAGGCGAGGAAGTACTCGCCCGGGGGGCGGAGAGTCACTAGGATCGTCCCTTCCCTACCTAAATGAGTATCTATGGAATATGGTCGTCGGGGCAACCGATCCTTCGTCTCCAAAGTGAGTACCGGCTCACTCTTAGCTTCACCCACAGACCGAGTCTGTACCAGGGGTGGAATCATCGTGCTTGCGTACGTTCCATCATCGAGAGAGAGCTGTGTCGTCTGTGTCAACCCCTTATCATTCTACCTGCCTATGTCCCGAATATTTCAGGAGCCCCCCCTCCTCTGGTACCCCTCACAAGTCTACCACCCCCCACAAGGACAGGGAGAGAGTCCCGGGACTCCGACAGAGATATATGGGGAGGCCGTTCTAGCCGACCTCAAGGAGAGACGTGGTCGGGTTCGGCGATCACCTCCCCTGGGAGCCGCAGTGGACCATAAATGAATCCACCGCCAGTGTGAAGCTAGTCTAAAAATTATAGCTGGGTATGCTACTAGAATGAGAAACGAGGTAGAGTAGATCGCGTCCTCCCCCCACCCTAGAGTCTGCAAGGAACGCGACGCGAGACGATGGCCCACCGGACTTCGCCGAAATTTCTCCGAAGAGGAAATATCAGGTTCATCAGGGACCACCGTTCGCGTTCTGGGTCATTAATCGCCCCTCCCTAATGGTCGACGCTCTCTCCCTCAGGCGTACCACGGATCGTTGCAGCGTGTGCCAAGCGCCTTCGTGACCCGTCGACATATGTGTTCCGGGGTCACGAATGTTTACCGGCACATGGTGCCTGTTTTTGGTAGTGCCATACCTTACGACCGGTGCTTCGTTCGTAAAGAACTGCCTTCCGGAATACGATGGCCGCGGGGCTCGTTGGGTCGTGATCCCGCAAAGACATGCTCTTCATTTTTCCGGGACCCGGTTCGCCAGTATACGCCCCGCTAACCGCTATCGCAATCGGGCCCCTACGCGTAAACTAGACGGGACGACCAGGCCTCCGAAGAGTTGTATACCATGGAACGTCCCATAACCCACCTACCCCTCGGGCCCGATTGAGCGATACTGATGAGTAGCTGCTTTCTTCTGTTCCTGGAGCATCCTCGCGTCGAGATCCTCCCGGTCCAGTTCTTGACTTCGCGTCCTTGACCGCTGTCCCGTATGCTATTCGGCTTCGGTATCCTTTGCCCACAGCGCGTCGTCACGGGCTGGTGTTTGAGTGTGCGTTCGGTGTACGCAAGCCCGTGCCGACGTCCGCGATTGGATTCCCCGATGCCTGTCTTAAAATAGTTCGAGAACGAAGGGGGAATTTAGGCCCATTTGTCCCGTCCTTGGACAAATACTTCTGCCCTCCCCCTTCACGGACGGTCCTCGGGTTCCGGGTCCTCACCCCCCCC
>NW_015374009.1:499-3637 GCF_001272555.1 Dufourea novaeangliae | reverse complement strand
TTTACCCTCCCGACTCGTATCCCAACACCCCGCACGTACGGGTCGGATCCGCGTTTCTACCCTCTTCCTGCCGGGAAACCTGACGCATCCTGTCCCGTCACCCTCGTGAGTTCTCGGTGGGTGAAACCGGGTGCCCTCATGGGTTCAGGGGGGGACTGAGAGGGAGCTTTGTGTCTGGACGAGAGCCACCGATGCCTCTCGTCCTGCACCCTCCCTCTTCTCGTAAGGTCCTCACGGATCGAGCTTCGGGACAAACACTCGTCCCACTCTTTCCATTCCCATTACGTATCCCTGTTGTGCTTGTGATGTCAGGCTCCCTTGGGTCGCTAAATTCCGGCTAAAACGCGTGTACTTGGGTAATTATGGCTTACCCCTTCTCCAGCACCATCCCTCCATGTTCGGCCGCTTCCTTTTCCCCGTCCTTCTTCTTCTTTCTCCTGCAGTCGGTATCCTCCTTCCGCTTGCCCTCGGTCCAGTGGTTTTCCGAAATCGGCCAACAACGTTCATGATGATCTTCCGTAGCCTTATTTTCGACGATCGATCCATGACGATCCTCTCCATCTGCCTCCATCCCCATTCGATGTCCCTAGTACAGATAACCCCCTGCTTGTAATCTTATTCGACAAAAGGCCACCCTCTCTTTCGCATCCCATCAGGAGTCGATTCTCCCGACGGGATCCCAGGCGGCACCACGTGGAGGCGAGAGGGGGTGATTTTCGGGGCTTCCAGACTTCTCCGAGTAACGACAACATGCTTAATTACTCTCGGATCCATCTGGACATCCTTCCACCATCCCGGGGTGGAAGAATCCCCTAAATCTGCCGCCCATGGTGGCACTACCTCCTACATTCGCCACCAGAGGTCTACCGAGTTGACACCTTTTCCACAACTACCTGAAGCCTTCCTCGTTCGTGTATATACGTCCTTAACGACCATCGTATATTCCCGCGTCTAAGGCATGGTCTGCTAGGTAGCCTTACTGACGAGTCCACTAGCAGGTCCAGGACGAAACACTCCCTCTCCTTTCCTTTTCACATTTTCTAATCTATAGTTTGCCGCTAAAACTCTTCAATTACATTGAGACTCAGGATTCCCTGAGGGCCCACGCAACAATCAATATTAAGGCTATTTTACTATGTCGCTTATAAAATTACTACAATGTATACGACCGTGCTTAATAGAAAATAGGATAATGATGCCACGATTATGATGTAAGGCGTAAAGATATAAGGTGTGCTCAACCAGTAGACTCATTTTCGTCTTCTACTGAGCATTCTAACTGTTCGACATTTTAAAATATGGCCGCTGAGAAAACAATTTATGGTGGTATATATAGGCAGTCTGTCTATATTAACATAGAAATCTGTGGCAGTAATGCTCGAATCGTGGAACATGCGACACACGCTTACCCCACATCGTCTCCTACTTTACTTCCATCGTGCTCACACACCAGCATATATGTACTTCTGTCCCCGTGTGTGTGCCTATCGGGACTTTTTGAGCTGTAATCCGGGACCCTGTTTGAATCCCGGTGCAATAGTTGTACTCTTCATTTTTAATTATTTTGTAAGTTCACTTTATAACCTCTCAGTATAATAAAAGCTTGAAACGTAGTAATTTATATTATATACGTACATGTTATCTTATATACAGGGTGTCCCAAAAATGTCCTCCGACCCGGAAATGTGGCACTCGGGGGGTGAATTGGAACAACTTTTTCCTTAGCCAAAATTTAAACTGGGGCGTCGTTTACGAGATATTTTCGAAAAACCGCGACCAATCAGAGCGCGAGTTTGCCAGCCGAGTTCCCGCGCTAGCAGTGGCTACGCGCTTGCCTTGTACTACGATGCTCCGAACAAGTAGGTTACCATGCATCGCAAGAAACCGCGTATAATAATAGCAAATAAACAAGACGTAACAAATAAAATCATACTTTTTATCATCTGTCTTTTGTTATTTAACGAGATTAGTGAATGAAACGTAAATGTAGGCAAATTATGTTTAACGTAAAAAGACGAATGCACATTTACATTTTTGTAAATTCCTTTTTACGAATTTGTAAATTTCCTTTTCAAATAACGTGTGAACGAAAAGGTAATGTAACAGAGAATAAACGAGAAGTGATCGTAATTTGGTATTGGTATAAAAATTCGTAGTTTAATACTGTCAACAATGTTACGGATAATGAATAAGTTTCTTCAAGAAGCCCGAAGAAAAAGTTAGGTACAGAAACTTGCAGAATTATCACCGGAAATAAGCCATAATTTGCGTTAAATTAAGATCGGAGTGGAATTTTCGGTTATTTATGGCTTAAAATCTTCGGCCTCGTAGCAATCGTGAACTCACAACAGAATTGACAATCGACAATTTTATTACAACTTTGTGAAATTGTAGTTCTCATGAAAACATTTCATACGTATTTTTTTTTTTAGTATTCCGTCAAATATCTCGGAAATTATTAGAAATATAAAAACCGTATGACTCCTGGTTATTCCACAGAATACGTACTCACTTCACTGCACGACCACTAACACTGATTACCCGACACAATCACTTAATGTATTTTTAATCCAACGTGTTGTTACTATGTTACGTCCCGCGTTGCGGTCGTTACTTTATTTCTATTTTCGGGTCCTGGCTCTTTTAAGGTGCTAAAGCACGCCCTGTCTAAACTCACCGATGATATAGAGAATTAGGATATGGAACGGGAGGGATTGGAAATCACTCTCGTTTATAACAACAACAAGATATATTCTAACAATGAATAAAATAAAATATACAATGAAGTCTTAACATACCAATGATGATGAATGATTAACGCTTGCGGCTGGTTCAGTCGGGGTTTCGGGTCCTTGAAGGGGCGGAATACTTGCTGGCGCTCGGAGCCGTGATGCAGGGGTCGGGCACTGCGGGATATGTTATCACCGTCTCGGACGTCACACTTCGCGGTCCGGTGTCTTATCGAACTCGCCTGTTAGGCCGCGCGTAATCGCAAAGTCGCGTCGCACTGAATAGGAAACGTCACGGAACCCGATACTGAACAGCTGAGTGACCGCTGTCGCTCAGCTCGCCGTTACGCTTGAAGAAACGCAGACGAAGCACCGTCTAACAAGAACGAATTACAATAAGGAGAAGAGA
>NW_015374009.1:0-237 GCF_001272555.1 Dufourea novaeangliae | reverse complement strand
TAGTAAAAATGTGCAAGGAAAAGAGGTAATATTCCTAACGGGATATAACATCCCCCACCTTAGACTCGAAATAGTCTCGAGAGACTTTTTCGAGATTATCCTCTGTTCGTTGCATATTTTTGGGGATGAGCATGACTTATATTTAAATGAAATCGCAGTTATGAGTGATTACACTAATAATGGTGGTAGTAATGATACAATAGTACTTCATTTGTAACCAATTTGTTAGTAGCAGTA
>NW_015374008.1:0-230 GCF_001272555.1 Dufourea novaeangliae | reverse complement strand
GCGGTGACCGACTCGTCAAGGCCCGTCAACCGCACCTCAGCGGTTTTGACGGGCCTACTGACGTGCACGTCGGTCCCGCGGAACACCTCCTACAGGCGCCGCGCGAGGGCGTCCGCCCGGGCAGCCCCCTCCGGCCCCGGGACCTCCAGTATCGAGGCCCCGGTCCAGCCCTTGCGGTAGCGGAGGTCCGCGATGCCGACGTCCGCTAGGCGGACGCCGGACTTCGCCTT
>NW_015374007.1:89429-103359 GCF_001272555.1 Dufourea novaeangliae | reverse complement strand
TTCTTTTTTTTCTCACCTCTTCTTTTCTCTTAGTTAATTGTATAGTATAGTTTTTTTCTGCCGCATTCTGTACTAACTTTTAAGCCATAGATTAAGTTTCAAACACTTTTGTACCTCATTATTCTTAACCGCAATAAGTGCAATATAATAAGACGGACCAGACTACGCGTACTCGATATTTGAGTCTTTAGTCTATACACCTCTAGATTAAGCCACGTTCTCCTGTTTTATACGTTTAAGGAAATTCTTTTTGTTTATTGTTATCATTGTTATGTTTGTTATATTTTATATGACTAGCTACGTATCTTTTCCTTTACGCATACCAGACAAATATCATGTCTGGTGACTTTAGTCTTCATCACTATCGTCGTTGATGACAGGTGTCACTTGCTGTGTATGTCTGGACTGTGCATGTCAAGCAGTCACGTTTACTGCAATCCACCAAATAATTATAACGATTGGTATTCATAATATAAAAAGATCATGTATGTATTTAATATCGAAAAATACTAGTGGAAGGAGAAGCAGCGAAATAAGAAAGTAGACTGTGGACCCACAATTATTGAAGATACATGCTTTTAAAACTAAACTCCATATATTCATTGAACGTAGACAATTACAAACAATCCCGTAAAGGAAAAGATATGTAGCTAGAGAAACGATGCGATGAAAACTGCTTAAAAATTATTTTTGTACATATGTTAGAATAACAATTTTTTAAACTATTTTTAAAGTGCTTCTAAATAAATACTGGTTATTGTCATGTAGATAGAAGTTATTTTATTATAATCTACCACCTGTTGTAACGCGGTTTCAACCGAGGCCCGCGCGAGAATTATACATTAAACGTTGTTATTTTATTCTGTTAACCGGTCTAGCAGCATTAATCTATTACTTTTCCTTCTTTGTTTGTGTCGTTTAACCGGAATCTCCTGTCGCAGGGAGCGTCTCTCTTTTCGATATCTGCGGACTCTGGGCGAATTTCGAGCTATCTAGCGGCGGTTTCTTTTCTTCTCGGCCGGCCGGTGGACTTCGGCCTCATCAGGGGAATCCGGTTTTGGTCCGGTATTTGGGAAATATCGGTCGGCAGTCAGGAGAGTGCCTGGCGCCCAGAAATACGGTTTGAAAACTCGCGATGACGCGAACGAAGGTATGGGGCCGGGAGGGGAAGCTTTGTACGTGCCGTGTAACGGCCGCCCGACCGGCCGAATTCACGAATAACGAAACAACATACACATTTAATTTTGTGATTTAATATTAAATAATCATATAAGTACTTAAATATCGATTGCAGATGCATTTAGATGAAGTGTAATCGATTTAATTTATAATAAAGTAAGTTGCGCAGTTCTAATACATTTGTGAGGTGAAGCTGCAGTCAGAATATTAGCAGGTCTCTTTAATTTCTGACGTCACATCATGACACTAGGCCTGTTATATTTTTGCTGCTAGTTTACTGTCAATACTGCTGTAGCAGACCCTCTAGCAAATTTGCAGCAAATCTGCACATCATGTCTACAGCAGAATCTAGTGATATTTGCTTAGAACAGATCTGGCTGACTGGGAGTATAGTCCGCCATTTTCCCTCAAAATCCCTCACCTGGTCACGTTAGTTGTGTTGTTCTTTTTTATGACAATTCTGTATGTGATTCTATGTGCATCTATGTTACGTTTCAGTAAACTAATTTACCATGTGAATTTTTTCATCAAAGCTTGTCAATGTTTAACATATTCAATAAACATTCTTTTCATATTAACTACTGGAAAAAGTAAATATGATTTTAAAACAATTGTCACAATATTAGATAAAAATATAACCTACCTGAAGTAATGAATTTTTTCAGCTGAAAAATGTCCGTAGATACGAAAGACATGGATAATAATTTGCCATTACCGCCGCAAATAATGCCAAAATGTTGGAATGAAGAAGACAGAATGAATGCATTATTTTCGCCTTTTCGTAGTAAATTGACAAATCCTCTGGATTGGTCATCTAAATATAAGTTTTGGCAAAATTTAATATACGAATGGTTGAAATATACAATGCAATGTAATTTTTCTATCGCAGACTTGCATGTTGTGTTTAAAAGAAAAGGATGCACACCACTTTGTTTAATAACTGTTGTTGAAGAGCTTCTGCGGTAATATTAGTTCTATTACTGTTAACAAAAGACATATATTGTTGAAGAAGGAAATATTTACTCATCGTTATTAATCTGTGTGTTATTTTTCAGGAATAATGAAATTATTCCAGAGGCTGAATTTTTAAAAGAACCTTGTGATTCATGGGCTGCATGGTCAGTTGACATATTTGTGAAAAGACCTCTTACATGGTCATTTTCTAAGGTCAAAAGTTATATTGTAAGCGAAGAAATTAATAAGGAAACTAAATATATACATTTGAAAATCCTTAAAAATTTAGGAGAAAGAGTCTTCTCAATTTTAGAAGATAAAAAGGAAAATATTCTTGTACCATTTTCTGAGATAGTAAACAGTTGTAAATCTAAAATAAACAAAAATATATCAGATAATACTATAATGTTAATCTTAATTTGGTTGAGACGTGAAAAAAAAGTGGCCTTTACAAATAATGCTGATGAGCATGAGTTACTGATCAAAATAACGGTTCATTCATCGGATAATATAACAGAAATTGAAGAAGCACTGTACAAATTAATAAAGCAAGAGAATGAACTTGTAAAAGAAATACAATTTATGGAAGAACTAAAAATTGATATTATAAATCAGGTTAAATGTTATTTAGCTAATGGTTTACGCCAAGTAGCAAAGACTCACTTAAGAAAGAAAATGGAGCTAGAAAATAATATAGAAAAACGATCTCGAACTCTCGAAAACATCCGCGGTCTTATATCAAGAATTCAAGATACTCATACGAATACAGCTGTACTATTGGCTTACAAAACAGGATCTGATGTATTAAAAAAATTGAGTGAAAGTGGTCTGTCGGAAAGTAATGTTAGAGATGTTATGGACGATTTATCAGAAGTGAGTGAAATGTTAAATGTTGATAATTTAATACAGTGCTGTTTAAGTTGCTTCCTGGGAGGCAAGAGCTTTCTCTCACCATTGTCCACTGTTTCCATAGTGGAGACACGCGGCTAAGAACATTTACTAATAGAATTGTTTCCTGTATAAGAAATCGTAACGTCTGTTGTTTGGAAAGGGAAGCAGGCGTGTGGAACGGCCTTGACACTGGACAGCACTGATTCAATACTATCCTTCTTTTTTATCAGAAATGTTTAACTATATTAATGGTACATTTTAGGCTTTAGACGAACAAAAAGAAGTACAATCTATTTTATCAGAAACCTTTGAAAGTGATGATTCGAATATTGACTTGGAACAAGAACTAGAAGAATTAATGAAACTTGATGAATCGGTTTTGCCTGAAATACCAAGTACAACATTAAGGTCCAATATTGATGATCTTAAAGATGATTTTAAAAAATTACGTGTTGGAAGTAAGATGTGTATGAGGTTATGAATATAATATGTAACTCTCATTACAATACAATGTGCAATGTTTTTTTCTTATAGATACTGTTGTTGCATCCAATACCTCTTCATTGAAAACATCATCGCAAACTATTAAAAAGAAGAAGACCTTAACTGAACCTGAATGTATGTAAAACGTTTATCTTAGTAAATTAACAAAATATCTTTTTTGTACAAAGGTTGTCTTTACAAATGGATATACTGGCTCTGTGATATTTAAACATACTTAATGCATACTGCTTTCTTTTATTTGTACACACTGAGTATAGTTTGAGACATTATTTGGTGTTCAACCACTACTTGGAATAAAGGAATGTCATGTACTTATCATGTAAATGCAATGATTGCGATTTTCTAAATGTATACATATATATATACATACATACATACATACATACATAGATACATACATACATACATACGTAAATAACCTATAAGTTTTTAAAGTGTGTCAATTTACTTAGATTCAATTCGTATTTTAAAATCTATTTATGTGTTCACGTATTATTTCATTTTACTCCTGCTTCTTACTATCATAATTTATTTTTGAATAGTTTTGTAATTTTGAGTATTCTGTATATTAGTGTATATCATATATGTACATAATACTCCAAATATACAGGGTGTCCAGTTGCACAAGAGAAGTATAGCAGATGTGGATTCTACACACAAAAATATTAATATAATTGTTAAGTAGAATTGTTTCGCGTTGGAACAAACTTTTCCGTGTATAAGATACATAAAAAATAAGAAAATAAATCCACTTCAAGCAGTTTCTCTGAAGGTAGATAACTAGCTATTACAACACAAAACAAACTGTAAGTCGAAAACAAGGTCATATGGGGTATATGTTTGTATGAATATTTTTTTCTTATTTTAGTGTGTAGAATCCGCATTTGCAGTGTACATCCCCAAATTCAACTGGTCACTCTGCATATACAGTATATGTAATTTATACCTTTATTATACAAAATAATGTACGACATTACAAATGTAATATATGCAATATGATTGTATGAGTACACTGTATGATATTTATTCTATATAGAGTTTATATATTCTTGCAACGTTTTGTAAGAATAAATGTTAAAAATTATAAACTAAATTTTTAATCTTAATCTCATTAACAAGTAGGTAGTAGTCTTTTAATGTCCAAGGCAAGGAGAAAATTTTGTATCCATGAAATATGAGTGGAAATGGCAGTATATAAAGAGTACGTGGTACTGTCACATTGTCTACTTCCTCCTACTACTTGTGTACCAAGACTAACGCTAACAATACCTTTCAAATACCACAGATATTCTCTTTGAAAAACTAAACCACCGCCACTATCGCCATCGCAAACTGACGATCCTGTAATTTTCATACTTTTAGTTAACTTTCAAGTACCACAACAGATGTATTATGGTTATTAAATTTACTAACCATTCGTGTAACCCGCACAAAACTTATCAATTGTAATAAAGTTTTCTGTTTGCAAAGCATTGCTTACTTCTTTGCATTTTCTGTGCGAAACATACGGCAATGTAATTGTTTGCAATATGTAACTAGTTGGACCTGTAGAAGTTCTACCAAATCCGGCAACTTTACCGAACATTCCAGCTTCTAACAACATGTTATTAGAAAAGTCCAAGCAAATTGGTAATAATAGCGACGAAAATACAAATGCTTCTGTGATCTCTAATATGGCTATATCTGCAACATAAGATCCAACCAATCCAGTGTAGCTACAAGCAACGTATATACTCTTTACCTGAAATACATTAATAGAATATTAGACATCATTTTTAAACAAATAACATAATTTAGATTTACGTACCCGTGCTTTCTTCACAATTACATTATTGTGGAAAGGAGAATCGTAATCTCTATAAATGTTGCCCGTTGCTATATAATATTTTGAGGGATCATCTACACTCCTGGTATTGTCATTATAAACACAATGCGCTGCAGTAACTAAAAGTTTCTCGTGTATAATAGATGCACCACACGTAAATTCCTTAGGCGCGTCTAATCTTTCTGCTCTATACAGTGTAGCATGCCATGGAAATTCAGCAATATTAGCTTGAGTTCCGTTTACAATGAGTGGTTTGGTATTTACCGGAGTAACACCGCACACTAAAACATGTATTTTTTACATTACTATACTACTACACTCAATTATATAAGTATTACGTGACTAATAAAATACATATAATAAATAATAATTACAATGTTAATAATACGAAATAGTGAGTAACACTTTTAATTTTTGTATTAAGTTGATATGTGTTTACTAAGTTAAAAGCAATTATAACAGAGAATCAAAATATTATTTTCAATAGTAATGTACAAGGCAGTAGAAGTGAAACAGTAATCCGCAAGAGATAATTCACATTCATTTTTATAATTAGAAATATTCTGCAGGAATGGGTAATAAATCTGAAGATCAATAAATGCACTATATATTTATTACACGTGTAAATATAATTTCGAACTAGTATGTGAATAGTATGTGAAAATAAATAAAAACTCATAATACACATTTATTATTCTTCTATGCACTACAATTCTCATTTAAACTTCTCTGAGCAGTACTGTAATATGTAATGTATGTGAATTATCTCAACATATAGACAAAATATATCATTTTTATAGATACAAATATCATTTGTAATATATTTTTAAGTTTAGATTCATATATCTTAATATTTTGTAATAATATTTTATTTAAGCCAGGTCTAATTTCTTTAAATCTGGTTTAATTTCTATGACCTTATTTTTATGTATAATGATTTTATCTTCTGATATTTCTACCAGCGTAGAATTATACTCTTTTACATTAATTTCCAATAAAATAGAAGTGTCATTAATGTAAACACTTATTAGTTGCGGACCTGGAATGCATCTCATTGGCTCCGGATCCCATTGACCGTTTTCATTACATCTAACTGATGTAGGCGATAGGAATGTTGTATCGCGGCGGTAACTATTGCGACATGATAATGTTGCGACTGTACCAGGCTTAGGTGATTCACATGATATGTAATTATGCCCGGCATATGAACAATCTGCCCTTATTGATGCTGAATTTACATTTTTGCATCGTATTTCTGAAGTACAGAAAGTCACTCATAATATTTTGATTTATTTGTACAACTATGTATTAATATATTGTGTTCTGATATTTGCTTACCTACACATGCAGGAATATTTAACCATTTACCCCCTAACCCGCAAACAACATCAGAAGAGCCCCTGATTTTGTAACCAGGATTACAGCTGTAAATTAAATATGCTCCTGGTTCAAATTTAACATCATGTTCAGTATCGCAATTCTCTCCAGTGGCACATTGTGATTTATGTAACTTCCAGAAACCATTTTGTGGTTGTGGCGGTACACTACAAAATATTCTTGGTTTGAGTGTCCACGAGGGTGTTATCGGAGGTGTCACAGGCTGTGGACGTTCTGTTGAAGTAACTGGTGCTTTACATAATCTTGGATCTTCATCTGAACCATCTACACAATTTGTGACTCCGTTACACTTTAAATCACCATCAATGCAAGCGCCATAACGACAACGAAAAAATAATTGTTCGCAACTATAAAAATTATTGAAAAAATATATACGATTAATAAATTCAATGCCATAAAAATATGTATTAACGATAGTAAATTATTAAAATAATAATAATATCATAAATAATATATAATTTGTACATAAAATATGTATATATTTTTTATACAGTCAAAAAAATTACTATGCTGTTACATGTACTGCAAAATATAACCCAGTATTTTTTTATACTTTTTTTATACTTTGTAACTTACGGAATTGCTCCACACTGAATGAATGTTTCGTCGGAATTATCAGTGCAATTAGAAGTACCATCGCACACATTGCTTGCAGAAATGCATTGCCCGTTATTACATTTAAACTGACTTGTTGAGCACTTTGTGGATGCATTATATGAAGTATTACATCTAGACAATGTTTCATCGCTATTATCAACACAATTTTTCACACCATTACAAGCTGAATCTCCATCTACACATGCACCATATGCACATCGAAATGCATAGCTAGGACATGTAATTTCTGGTTTGCTGCATTCTGCATATGTTTCATCAGATTGATCTTTACAATCTGGTCGCCCATCACATAACAATACACTTGGTATGCATTCTCCATCCTTACATTGAAATCTTTCCAAGCTGTTTAGAGAAAGAATAATTACGACTTTGTTATTTGAATGATTATCAAATTCATTATAAATAAGGTAAATGAGTCATATAGAAGTTTTTAAACTCACCCACATCTACTCCTCTGACCATATCCGTATTCTAATATACCTGTAAAGGAAATAAAGATATATTTTTTATTTTTGAACATTAACAATATGTTGTAAATTCTATAACTCTTTATACCATACAATTAATATCTATATATGTTCTTACACCTTATTATACATTACGATTTTGCGTCTCAATAATTTATAATAAACTGTTTAAGAAATAATGTAATTGCATTTCGCGATTTTCTATATATATTAACATGAATTTTTGTTAGTGACATATGAATGCATCAGTTCTCCAAAGTTCAAGGTCATTAATAAACTGGTTTTGAAATCTGTATAATGGTTTTTTTATCTAGCTTACAGTATTGCAATTATTAAAGCATGCTTTTAAAGGTTTTTCTGATTAAAACATACAAATTAATAAAAAAATTTTGATTATATATTAGTGGAAATTTTTTAAATTCACTATATACAAATAAAATAAAATATAATTCTTTGTTGCATTGAAGATAATTCTTTATATTCATTTATTGAAAGTCTACTAAATAAACATGGAAATTTCAAAACTCGTTATTAGAACAAATAATCTTTAAAATATTTAAAATTCGTACTTTTAATTTTTTCTGTAATTTTCAATATAAATCAATTCAATAGATTATGCAATCACGTACTACAAATATGTATACTTACTACAGCTAATTGTTAAAATAATGGTAATTACAGTGTTCTTCATACTGGTGAAACAAACTGTTAAAAATCACGAATCACCTCTTTACTCGGTACCTGCCGATCGTTCACTGAACTTGAGTCAATCTGGAATTACCCGTCTTGAACAAACGTGAGTTCTAGCTAGTCACATTTCTTGTATGAGTGCAGAAGGGAAAATACGCAACAGACATATGAAACATATATGTATTCTCATTTGAAGATTACGCGAAAAAGATAAATGTAAATACTATACAATTGATATAACATACCATTTACCAGATAAAGTACAAAAATAATGAATAATCGACTTTGGTAATTATTAAATGAACAAAGATAACTTAATTACATGTTGAAGGTGAAATATGACTAAAATATAAATTAGTGAAAAACATGGTGCGTAAAAATGACATAATTGTAATTATTACAAAGTATATTTTATACATGTTTAACATATAAATACAGCATAATTTTAGTATATTCATATTATTCTGCTACAGTAACTTTGTATGCAAACCTCAGCGGTGTAAGAAAACATGTCAACCAGTGCAATGTTCTATTTTATGTTGGTTAAGATAAATACTTTGTATGAGTTATTACATAAATAAGTAATTATATAAAAAAAGGATACATTTTTTCTGTTGCTTCTGTATCTACTATACTCTTCAATATGTAATCCTTATAAAATTTTTCCACTTCTTGGTCGCATTCTTGCCAATCTAATATTTCATGAATTCCATCATTTCCATACTTTCTGTTATAATACTTATAATGTACCTAGAAAAATATAAACTTCAAATGTTATTATGTTTTTAGCATTTATTTAAATTTCAGATAACTTACATGATGTAAACTTAATCCAAGGCCTGGTGCAATAGGAATATCAATTTTTTCTAATGCAAATGCATCTTTAATAGTGTCATTTTTAATTATGTTTCTAGATATTCCCACAACCATTGATACCATTTTTCTAATCTGATGTAACATGAAACTTTGTCCTTTAATTTCCAATACTGCAAATTCTATGTCATTTGCAACAAATGTTTCGATACAACGAAAATACATAATATATCGGTAAGCGCTTGGATCTTCTGGTCTTCTGCAAAATTTATACAAAAACGTATAATTTGTCTGTATAGTACAATAATATTTTAGCAATTAAAATAACGTACATTTTTCCTGTAAAATTATGGAAATTATGTGTGCCTTCTAATAATTTTAGAGTTTCATTAAGTTTATCAAGCATATCACTGGTTAACCGATATTCAGTATATGGTTTGCCATCTATCATAGAAAGCTGTTCAAGACGTTTATCTGGGTCTATTTCTTCTTTTGTTTCTAAAAATTGTGGATCTTCTGGAGCCAATGCAAATGTGGGAATAACATATCTATATGTTCTTGCATCACACTGAATTTTGCTATTAAAATTTTTTGTCACTTTTTTTACACCAAATATCCTAATTTCCTTGGGAAGCTGTTCATTTATTATCTCTCTATTTACATGTCTTGCTGAAAAAGATTATTCGAGTGTATGAAACAAATAATTTTTATCATGCCTAGATATTATAATCATATGTTATTTGTCTATCTTTGATAGTAGAACATTATTCTAATCGATGAGTCTTATATATAAGAATAACACTGAAACATTAAACATTATATAAAATACAAGGAGTAATATTCTACTCACGTAGCTTCAAAGAAACAATTTGTCTAACTGCTGACACAGATTTATCTGTCCTCGCAGCTCTCTGAAATTTAATTTCCCGAATATCTTCAAATTGTGTCTTTGTAATTAATTCAGATTTAAATAAAGCAGTCAGTAAATCCTCTTCTATCGTTTTCTGACCACGATTCCTTTGCATTCCAAAATAATCTCTCCCAAGATAACCCATCATTAATACATATTTGCTTGTTTTAGGTCTCTCCACTTTTGTAATTTCTTCTTCCTCTACCTTTGGCACTTTCAGTGCAATTTCATCGTCCTCATCAGTTACATGTCTTTTATTACTTTGAACATCATTCGTGTTTTGGATATTTTCACTGGTTTCAACAGACATGTTTTTACAAAAAATATTATCTGAAGATAAAAAATGTAACATACCTATTAAATTTTGCATCTTTAAATTAATGAATATAAGCAAGCATTTATGAACATAATGAAAAAATTTTGAGAGTAATATATATGTAAAACAGGATGAGTTACACAATTGCAACTATTGATACTCTTTTCTTTCTTTATTGGCAAGAAAAAGTACAGTAAAAGGACACATTGAACCAGATAACCTAATTTCTTTTTAAATATATGTCATAAGTGTATGGGCATTATTGTTTTAAAATAAGAAAGATGTATTTGTTATATAACTTGATTCCTTTGAACATTTTGTATGTAAAACTATTACAGTGTACTATTTTAGTACATTCTTGTTCAACATTCCATTATTATACAAAATGCATTTTCTTGGCTACATATTTATTTTTTATTTTAAATATCTCGAATTTTAATTTTCTAAACATGTTTCTTACTACAATACATTTACATGCAGAATGGTTAAAGAATCTAGGAAAAATAAAAAGCATTATTAAAAAAAATATTGAAAGTAGACTCTGTTAATTGTTTTTTCTGCACCATTTTTTTACTATCGACAAAGTAGAAACAAAGAAACAGTCCCAATAGCATTACACACTTTGCATAGCGTCATCTTTTATATAAAATTTATTTCATTTAATCTATGCATATGAAATGTTATTTATAATATAATGCCTCATAATCAAATACCACACATATAATTTCTATATTTTTCTGAGTAAATTTATAATTTTATAGTTGTTTAGTTTTGAGCTTTGAAAACTAAAGTTAAATATAATTCACATTAATGTGATATATTTCAAACAATATATGTTCCTTTTGTTATTGTCTTGCTGATACTATTGTTCAACATAAATTTTTAATGAAAATTTCTAAATCATGTAAATAACTGGTGAAACAACTGGTCAAAACTTCTGAAACCGAAAAAGTTAACTCTAGGGTTAACAATGATTTTCAATTTTTTTGAAATACATAATAGGAAATCTTTTGTTTATTAATGTGTGACATTATAGTTAAATGCTGTGAAACTTGCATTGCATACTATATTACGAAACTGAGATTTCCAATCACTTATATTTCATATAAATGAACCTAATATAGTGTTGCATAAACATTTCTTAATGGATTATATTATTATTAATGTATATTATTTATTTATTAATGTTTACGTAATTCACGGATGAGTTATGAATTTATAAAAAAATGTAAATAAGACGACAATTTATTTTCTGTACTAGGGACTAGTTATATTAAATAATAACGTATAAACAGTACGAAACCTTATTGAAATATTTAATGTACTGCAATGTCCAGGTTACAAAATTCTATAAAAAATGCACGAACATCCGCATTTATTTAATAAATGATATATCTTACCAAATTGGAGTCTTATTAAATGAAACAAGGGTAAATTATTGTTTTCACAGCTATACTTTAAACTGCGAATCATTTGAGCAAAATATTTAAAAATGCTCTTAGAATCAATTTAAAAAGTTCTTCCTATTTAAATATGCACGTTTATAACCTAAAAAAATGGAAGATTGTAAACATAATTTACGGTTAGAATAAAGACGAAGAAAATTATTATACTGTTAAACGAAACACATGCTAACTTTTGGTGACACTGTAATTGATAATGACATCGTAATATTAAAAACTTTTTAATGTGATCAAAATTAGCACGATTCAAACCACACGTATGTTTATACATACTTAATGCAAGTGCAGTGGTCGCATCGGGTCCACTGGTTTGCCTGGGTATAATGAAACGTTAAAAAGTCAAAGTTGTCCGGCTAACTTCACTGAGGCTATTAACCTCTGTTGCGATCCTCGCTCATGCCACGTACCGATATATGTCATAAGCTCCAGAGGCGCGAAGTTTGAATCGAACGACACATCTAATAGGAAAGGAGGGTAAGGGCACCGACTAGGTATAGAATAGACCTATCATCCAATGCTTTTTTCTGTCCCACGTTCATAGGGCTACGTAGCCCTGTTTCCATTTTAGTGTCAATATCCGACGTTACCGATAAAGCATGAATTCTGAGTATTATTAACACAAATGAAGTGTTATATATTCCATTCATATTATGTGTATCTATATGATTTCACGAGAATAAAAATATCCGATGCTTCAGTTTAAGGTTAAAGGATAAATATGACAGTCATGAAACATGAAACGGAAAAGTATATATTTTTTCACTTAACTACAAGATAATTTATTCTAAATGCATCGTTAATGGACATTTTTATTAATGTTACTTTTTACATGTTCTTGTTTTATTCGTTTTTATATCTTGCCTTACATTTGTATATTTGTAACTGATAAATTCAGAATAGATGTAGTTTCATAAATAGTTTACCAAATCCACATGTGGGAGAATATATACACCGCTTTCATTAACATCTACATATTTATAATTTATATGGGAGTGTGAATAGTTTTACTGCCTATTGTAAGAATTTTAATACGCACGAACAATTACTTTCTGGCAATTGGTAAAGTTTTACATATGAATTTACTTACACGTTATTTACTTCCAAAAATTTTATTTATTGCGAGTAATTAAATAATGAACGTATGTTAATATTCAGCTACGTGTCTCTCAAATTAAGTGAAATACAGAAGTTTTATATTCTTGAAAATTAGTGTCAAAGAATGCAACAACTGGTCAGATTAGTTTCGTAAATAAATCGAAACCCTGTATCGGCAAATTGTTTTTTATGCCATCAAATATCACACGGAATCTTTTAGGAAGTAGTAAAATCATTTACACAAATTCAATGAAATACTTTCAGGTGCCCAGTTTAGGGCTATGAAATTAGAATGTTCAAGAAGAGGTAAAAAAGTTTCATATTTGCAATTATTTTGTGAAATGAATAATAAATAAGGGTCTTAGGGATTTATACTGGAGAGGTAAATCTTTAAAAGGAACATGGCGCTTAAAAAATTAGTTAAATATCATATTTATATGGGGAATATGAACATCATAAATAAACGAGAGCGGTAGAGCGAGTTACGGTATCGGTGCTCTCCGTCGGTGTCGACGTGTACCGAACAAGGCCGAAGATGGTCGGAGCGGGTGAAAGGGAGAGAGCGAGATCGATAGAGCCAGCCGCGGTATCGGTGCTCTCCGTCGGTCCAACGCACTACTGACGTTGCGTCACACAGTTTATTGACCTAGACGTGTACGCCGTGTACCATTTTTTTTTTTTTTTTACGCGGGGGAAATGCCTTATGCACACCCTGGAGTCCTGGGGTGGGACCCCGAGGTAGTGTGGGACTCGCACCCACTAAAACCACCGCGGCAACCTTCTCGGGCGGAACTCGGCGGTGGCGGG
>NW_015374007.1:84970-89168 GCF_001272555.1 Dufourea novaeangliae | reverse complement strand
GCCTCGCGGTCCCGCTCGTCGTCCTCCTTCCGCGAGATGACGGTCTCGCAGAAGGAGGACACCGCCCTCCACGACCTGTCGCTCCCCACCATGGCCGCAACCACGGCCGGGAGCAAGAGGTCTCCCCCTATCTCTAAACGGAGCGCCCGCCTTTCCCTGGCAAAGGCCGGGATCTCCTCCAGCACGTGCCGCGCGGAGTCAATCTCCGCGCTGCACTGGTGGCACTCTGCCGCTGCCTCGGCTCCAACTTTCTGTAGGTACTCCCCGAACCATCCGTGCCCGGTGAGCACCTGCATGAGCCGGTAGGATAGCCTGCCGTGCCGACGGTCCAGCCATCCACCAAGGACGGGCAGGACCGCGCCCACCGCTCGCTGCCTGGCGGCGCCGCTTCTTTTCGCGAGCGAGCCGCCGACCCTGCCGCCTCAACCCTTCAACCGCGTCGTCCGGCAGGTCGGCCCCGTTCCGGCGGAGGCTCTGCAGACACCGATATACTTCGGCGTCAGTCTCCGCCTGGAAATCAAAGTGCACGACCCCCGCCAGGACGGCCGCCGCCTCGTGGGAGATGGTGCGGTACCCCCTCGCGATCCTGATAGCCATGCGGCGCTGAATGCGCCGCAGTAGCTATCGGCACCGCCGGCCGGCCATCAGGTCGCGGGCCCACACGGGTGACCCGTGTAGGGCCATCGCCCGCATCACCCCCATGTAGAGTCGGCGTACCCTCTCCTCCGGCCCCCCGAGGTTGGGCATCAGACGACCCAACAGGGTCGCCACGCCCTCAATCCGGGGGACCAGGCGGTCGAGGTGTCCTTCGACGCGCCAGCGGCTGTCCAGGTCGAAGCCGAGGTACTTCATTCGACCCTCGACCCGGACACAGGCATCTCCTACATGGACCCAGGCCTGGTGGACCCACCGCGACAGAGGTAGTCCATGAAACATGACCACCTCCGTTTTTAGCGGCGAGATCTGTAACCCCAGGTCCCGGATCCGGGCGACGATGAGCGCCACCGCCACCTCCGCAATGCGGATGGTCCTCGTTCACTCCCTCCCGACCGCGATGATCAGCGTGTCGTCCGCATAGCAGACGACACGCACACCGGGCGGGAGGAGCCCGCGCAACACCGAGTCGTACCCCACGTTCCACAGTAGGGGTCCAAGAACGGACCCCTGGGGCACGCCTCGGTTGACCCTCCGCCGCACGATTGTGCCAAGCCGGCCGGGGTACTCGATCACCCTGTCCGACAGGTAGTCCCGCAGCACGATCCGGAGATACGGAGGCACCCCGTGTTCTCCGAGTGCCTCCCGAATCGTGTCCCAGCGGATGGTGTTAAAGCCGTTGGCGATATCTAAACTGATCGCCAACGCCACACCACCGCGGGAAACTGCCCGGTCCGCGAGGGAGCGCTCGTGGTCTATCGTGTCTAGCGTAGACCGCCCCCCGCGGAAACCGTATTGGCAGTCTGCCAAACCGGGACCACCGTCGGACATGCCCCTCGACAGGCGGGCAGCGAGCTCGCGCTCGAAGAGCTTGCCCGCTTCGTCGAGGAGGCATATCGGCCGGTACGCCGAAGGAGAGTCCGCGGTCTTTCCCTTCTTCGGGACGAGCACCATCCGGCCCCGCTTCCAAGGCAGCGGGACCCGCCCCGACATCATGCAGCCGTCAAACAGCCTCATGAGTCAGGGCCCGAGGACGCGTGTGGCCAAACCCAGCGCCCGCCCGGGGATGCCGTCAGGCCCCAGAGCCTTATTGGCCCCGAGGCGCTTGACGGCCGCCGCCAGCTCCCCCTGCGTGACGCCCAGCTCGGCGGACCAGTTGGTCGGGTCCGCCGGCTCGAGCGGCCGCGAGCCCTCATCCGGATCGTCCGGAAAGAGGATCTCAACGATACGCTCGAGAGCATGGGGGTCGAGAGACTCCGTGACCGGGGGCCCCGCCGGCCGCATGCGTCCCAGGACGATGCGATACGGGCGCCCCCACGGGTCACGGTCCAACGTCACGAGGAGCTCATCCCAGGCACCGGATTTGGCCTCCCTGATGGCGCTCTGGAGGTCTACCGTCGCTCGCCGATGGACACACGTCACGCAGCGCAGCGATCTCGTCGCTCCACCAATACTCCCTGTCGACGTCCGCGACCGGTCCGGCCGGAGCCTCCCCCCAGGACACGGCGAGGGCAGCTGCCATTACCGCGTTCTCCTCCAGGCGCTTGAGCGCCCATCTACGCGGCGGTCAGCCAGCGCCCGGGCGGAGAGCGGGGTGGTGTCGAGGGGCAGCGGAAACATCGAATGCAATGTGGAGGTGGTCACTAAGTGTCACCATCTCCTCCGCCACCCTACACCCCGACACGAGACGTGCGGCGGCGGGCGTAGCCCATGAGAGGTCGACGATTGACTCTCCCTGCCACCGCACGCACGTGCTCGCAGACCCTCGGTTGAGCAGCCGAAGGTCCGCGCTCGCCGCCCATTCCTTCACGGCGTCGCCCCTCGCGTCGGTCCTGGGGCTTCCCCAGAGGCTAGACTTCGCATTGAAGTCCCCCAGGACCAATGTTGGACGAGTCGGATCACGGGACACAAGGTCCCGGATCCCGTCCAACAGCATCTCAAATGCCGCGAGAGGCATGCTCGGAGGGGCATACACCCCGACCACCGCGAGGCGCCCATACAGCGCCGCGACGAAGCCGCACCCGCGCGTCAAAACGCTCAGGGGCATAGCCCCGTCACCGACCACCGCCACGGAGCCCAGCGCGTCCCCCGCCCAATCGGGGTGGTCAGGGACGCGGTACGGCTCGGCGGCAACGGACAGGCCAACCCCCAACTCGGCCAGGCTATGGACAAACAAGTCCTGCGCCCGTGCCGCGTGGTTGAGGTTTGCCTGGTGGATCCGGACCATACGGGGGAAGGTTAGTCCGTAACAAATGGCCTCCCCCCGGTCGCATCCTCCCTCCTCCGCCGCCGACGCCAACGGCGTCGGAGACGGGTCGCCAACCGAGCGAGTCGGCCGGCTCACCCCCCGCTGCGTCGGCGCCGTCGCCGCCGACTCCGGCCACAGCCCGACGCATGACGTCGGAATACGCCGTCTGGCTGCCCGGGGCCACTGTAAGGGCGACCGCTGCCCGTGTCGGCACGCGCGGGGAGCGACGCCACGCCCCGCACTTTCCTGAGGGCGTCGGCCGCCGCGGGGCCGCGCCCGCCGCCTTCGGCGGCACTGGCGCAGCAGCAGCCGCGGCCCTCTTCTTCCGCCGCTCCCGGCGACCGACCACCTCGGACCACTTCTCCGGATGGTCCGGCCCAATCGGCGCGTCACCGGGCGCCCCCGTCCTCGGCAGCGCAGGCGGAGGCGCAGGCGGCCCCGCCACGACCGGCGCCGCAGGCTTCTTCCTCCTCTTCCGCCTCTTCTTCTTGCCGCCACCTCCCGCCGCGACGGGGGCGTTGGCCCGTCGCCGGGTCTCCCGGCCGGCGTCGGCCCCCAGGCCGTCAAGGCACGCCACAATGCGTGTCTCGAAAGCCGCGGAGAGGCGCCCCACGCGCCTCTCCACAACTCCCTCGACGTCGGCCACAGTGAGCGCGCGCCCCGCGGCCGACATCCCACCGTGCAAGCAGGGGGACGCCCCAACCGCACCTCGCGGGGTCGAGGGCGGGGCCGGAAACTGCGTCGGCTCAGCGGCAACGGCGCCGGCGGGAGCGCGGGCGGAGGCGGACCGCCGGGGACGACTTGGGGCAGGCAGCGGTGCCGGCCCCGGAGGCGGTGGCGGCGCCATAACAACGACCGCGTCCGGGGGGTCAGCCACGGTCGCGTCAGCCGCCGCCCCGTCGTCGCGCACGTGCGACAGCGCCTCCGCGGCCGCGAGTCGTGCGCGGAGCTCCCTGAGCTCGCGCTCGAGCTCGACCTCCCGCTCGGAGCCGTACGCCGTGTACCATAGCTGTACCTGGCTGTACCATCCGGTGTTTGGGTCGTTCAAGGAAGGTCGTTTGAGCCGGCAAAAACAATTCAAGACGAACAAACCTGCGTACGCCCAGTACATAACGGCGTTAGCTTCCTCACTTTCTCGTGAGCCGTCGCGGAGGGTGGGCGCGCGTCTCATACTCGTCCTTTCTCTTGTTACTAACCCATTGTTTGTTGCAGGCATTCGACAACCATCAATTTATTTACTGTTCATATTATTAATTTATTTACTGTGCATATTGTTGTATCCCCTCTCTTGTTACT
>NW_015374007.1:78562-84686 GCF_001272555.1 Dufourea novaeangliae | reverse complement strand
ATATGGACTTTCTTTACTCACGGTATATTAATTTCTTTGGGCGGCTAAAATGCTTCTTTC
Source organism: Dufourea novaeangliae (assembly GCF_001272555.1). Taxonomy (NCBI): domain Eukaryota; kingdom Metazoa; phylum Arthropoda; class Insecta; order Hymenoptera; family Halictidae; genus Dufourea; species Dufourea novaeangliae. Next base: position 84,626 of record NW_015374007.1, on the reverse strand, counting down.
AAAATCTGGGAAATTCCTAACAAAAAAAACTCTTTTGAAATAATCGGACAATAATGTATTCGGCGCGCGTATAATTGCACCTAGTTCAAAGTCCCTTTACGTTAAAATGGTTTCTAAGAATTCAATACCGTCCTACTTTCCGGTAATAAAGACATTTCCAAATTATGTGTTACAATGAGCCACCGTGCAGTCTCCTTATTGCCTCCATTTACGATAGGGTTGCCCTGCGTTGCGGTCAGATACGTCTCACCCTAAGTACCTGCTCATATACGCGCGTCATGGTCATATTCGGTAGTAGTACTATTATTCCAATTGCGGTTCACACTATGTGTATACTTCTTTTCAGACATAGAAAAGTAAAGGACTACTAACATCACATGTGCGTGGACCTACTGCAACGGTTCTCAGAAACGCGAAATATATCATTAATACAAAAATCGAATTTTGAAAAAAGTTCTCAAATTAATATCTTCGAAGCTGTTATGTTACTGACATATTACAAAGTGAAATTATACAATAATTAAAAATAAAAATTAAAACGGTCGCATCGGGATACGAGCAGGCTCTTCATCATGAACGAGCCTGTGAGAGAAATCATTCTGCTCTCGGCGTCGGTCCTTTACTTTTCTATATCTGAAAAGAAGTACATATGCACATAGTTTAAACCGCAATTGGAATAATAGTACTACTACCGAATATGACAATGAAGCGTTTCTCAAATTAATATCTTCCAAGCTTTCATTTTACTGTACGTAACATATTAATGTGATGGATTTTTCTTCCAATGTTTTCATATGTACGTACTGTAATAATTAGAATGAAGGTAACATCTAATTGTACGAATAATTTGTGTATATATAAGAGAATATGTATTTGTGTAATATAAAATTTAAATATTAAAGAGTAATAAATACATGTCCCATTTTTGTAAAATGCTTCTTAAATTTATATTTTTGAACCTTTTATTTTAGTGGCAAATTACAAACTAAAATTACACAATAATTAAAAATAAAAAGTAAAACCGTCGCATTGGGATTCGAATGGGGTTATGGACGGGGTCCTCGTCATGAGGGCGTTAGAGAATTCATGCTCCTCTCGACTCTCGGCGTTTAGATTGCTTGGGAAACGGGATTTTGACCTGGCTTGGGCCACTCGGCCGTTGCGTCATAAACGCGTGACGTAGTCTTTTGCCGAGACACCCCAAGCAGAGCGCACACGGACAGAGGTAGAAAACGCTTGTGTTGGTGAGTCGCCGAGTAGGACGTAGTGGGGGTAGAGCTTGCACGGACAGGCTAGTAGAATATGCTTGTGTAAAATACCCACGGGAAGCATAGAGAGGATAAGCGGTCGCGTGGAAATCTCACGATTCTGGCATCACTGACGCCAGTGACACCAGTTATGCCTGAATTGTGGAACTTCGTTCCACCGCCACGACGTCCCGGCACCCCCCACTTTATTCCACAGTTTCTGCCACACAAGCATACTTTGATTCTTCTGTGTGAGCTCGCCGTTCGGGTGTTCCGCCGACTACCTGCGTTACCCGGCAACGTAAAGAATACCTCTGTGAAGTTGGCCGGACGATTTTAACTTATTAACTTTTCATTATACCCAATCGATTGGTGATCGATTGGTGGTCATTGGTGGCCTAATTAGAACATTTGGTAATCACACGTTCTTTTGTAATTAAGTGATCAAAATTTTACTGTGAAGTTTGCCGAAAATTGTTTTTTTTCGTCGGATTCAGTTTTTTGAATGCTCAATCGATGCGTAATCGTTTGGTAGTCACTGGTGGCCAATTACGCCTTTGGTGGTACTTAGTTTCTATAAAAAACGAAAAAACGATGAAGTTATCTGGCGGATGTCATCATACAGGATACAGGTGTACGAACGCACTTTACAGTCGATAAAACAGATATTTCTGGATCGATTGTTTTATCCGAAAAAACAATCAATCCAGAAATTTCTGGTTTATCGACTTTAAACGTACGTTGGTACACCTGTATCGTGTATCCGTCAGATGGCTACATCGTTTTCTCGTTTTTTATAAAAACTAAGTATCACCAAATGTTTTAATTAGGCTAGCTATAACGACCAAACGATTACGCATCGATTGAGCATTTATACAACTCAGCCGACGAAAAAGAAGCAGTTTTCACCTAACCTTACTGTCAAATTTTGAACACTTGATTACAAAAAAACGCTTGACCACTAAATGTTCTAATTGGGCCACCAATTAGTAGAAGGCGTTTCTGCTTCGATTCAGCCCTCGCAGAGCAAAATCAGTTAAGAAATATAAGTTTCATCCAATAAAATTTGTTTCAATATTCCTGTATTCACTTCTCAGCCAATCAAAGGTTTCAATGCTTGTCGTATTGCAGAGGTACAAATTTTCATATATTGTGCGTTAATGGATGACCACTAAATGTTTCAATTAGGTCATCAATCATTAGCACACTTTTCTACATCGATTGATTCCTCCGAAAAGACAATTTATCCGGAAATATCTGTTTTATCGTCTTTAAATGTGCGTTGGTACACCACGTTGATATCTTGTATCCGCCAGATGACTACATCGTTTTTTTCGTTTTTTATAGAAACTAAGTACCATCATATGTTGTAATTAGGCCACCAATGACCACCAAACGATTACGCGTCGATTGAGCATACAAAAAATTGAATTCACGTAAAATGTTGATCACTTAATTACAAAAGAACGCGTGACCACCAAATGTTCTAATTAGGCCACCAATGACCACCAATCGACCACCAATCGATTGGGTATAATGAAAAGTTATAAAGTTAAAATCGTCCCGCCAACCTCACAGAGATGATTTTCCGACGTACCGAAAACTCATGATCTGACAACATTGCGTACTTTAGACTCTCATAACATAGAGGGCAGCAGAAAAACCCTGACTTTTTACACGATCGGTATTTCAGAACATGAGACACTAAGTCCCATAAGATGATAGGTCTATCCTATACCTAGTCGGTGGTGGTAGATCCATAGTCACCGACGAGGTATAGGGTAGACCTAACATCTTATGGGACTTCGTGTCTCATGTTCTGAAATACCGATAGTGTAAAAAGTCAGGGATTTTCTGCTGCCCTCTACGTTATAAGAACGGTGAATTTGTGACCTACGTTAAATCCATTCGAGCTCAACTAGTCTAACTTCTGCAGTGTTGTCGAGTCTAAAGTACAATGTTGTCAGATCATGAGTGTTCGGTGCGTCGGAAAATCATCGAAGGGACCGTGGTCGTGAACGGATTCTCTTCCGTCCGTTCACTGTAAAGTAGACGTATTAGAAAGGAGTCTCGGGTTACAGTCCCGACGGACCTATTGGTTTTTTTTCGCGTACAAAAAAGTTATTGCGCTTAATATTGTTTTTATGATTATACATATTATTATGTACATTTGAGTAAATTATTTTATTAATCCATTGTTATTACAACAGTTGAACAGTTACAACGAACGCATGTATATTTTCAAATATCGGACTAACGGTATATTTTAATTCTATATTATTACATATAAGTGAGTAATACGTATCAAAAACGTAATCGAAACACAGATTTTTATTACATCACAATCATCGCATGAAAGATATTTCGTTATATTGACATTTGTAATAATTATGGATGTTGCGGGGAAAACAATATTATTGACATTATGGAACATGTAACGAAATATCACTGTAACACTTAAAAAAGTTTTAAAGTTCCATTTATATCATTGTCCTGTGAAAATGTTCATACTTCCAACAGCATTCATATTCCAATCAAAGAATTTACAGAATAAGGAAAAGGAATCTAAAGTCATTTTCAGTAGTTCCATACATCTTTATCTCGAATAATTTTCTAAAACATTCAAAGTACTAGACATTTTTACACTTTGAATCTCATATCGATTTCTAAAATAATCCTAGTTCGATGTAATATAGAACGTGGTTTTATGAGATAGATTCGAAGTTCGCAGCCATTAGCTCGATATTGTCTTCAGTTTACAGTACTTTACCGATGACAATACCGATTGCCCAGGCCTCACCACGAGGAGGTTGCTGCGAGTGGAGGCCCAAGGCAGGTAGATGGAATCACAAGTTCCACATCTACCCACCTTTCACAATAAACCTTATAAATAACGTAAATCTTAACTATGTAATACTAGAGATACTAACATCCCTCGTCGGTTGTCTTCGTTCTTCAGCTTAGAACTAATATTATCTTAATATTCTAATTAATACGAATTAATGCTATTAATACAAAATAACTTAAACTAAACGCAACGTAGTCGGTAATACTCAAACGAAAGAGATAGATGGAATGGAAAAAGTTCCATCGATCATTTCGTTTACGCACCTAATATTCTATATACCAAGCAGTTATTAAGTCTACGATGAACTACGTTAAACTACAGTATAAACAAGTATCACGATGCAAGTGTTGTCGCCAGAGCCTGGTTTAAGAAAATAGGAAAGACGGGCGATACCTCGCTAACCCGGATCCATCTTTTACTGCCATGGAGCTTTGGGCTGGTCACCTACGTACCAGACCCGAACCAAAGGAGTACACAAGCATGGTAGTGCAAGCGAGATCCTCTGTTTACGGAGCAGACTCCCATCTACTCCGTACCCTTACACGCACGAGTCTTTCTCAAAATCCTACTTACCAGGCAAAGACTAAACACGTCCGATATCTGGCTTCTCAATAGAAACCAGAGGGATCGGCAAACAGTCTTAGTGCACAGGCCCACTGCCCGTACCATAGGTACAGACCAACTGCCCGTACCCCAAGTCTGTGTAGAGAAATCAACGAGCAAAATGAATTAATAATAACTTGGTATGCACAATGGATGGTTACAATCTAAGTCTATTAATAGATAGACTAAAATTAATAACAATAATTATCATTACGATGCGATGATGAATATAACAATGAGTATCGAATTATGATTTAAGTTTAACTTACAGTAACTTAACCCAATGGTAAACCCTTTGAGGATGTAGACGTTGATCGATGTCTTCTTTCGATGGAATAACTGTTTGGAAAAATATTTTTCATTATACAATACACATAGAATACATAATATGCACAGTAAATAAATCACAGTAAATAAATCACAGTACATAAGGAGATAAATATCGAAGCCAATGGTTCTCGAACATCTGTAACATACAAGGGATTAGTAACAAGAGAGGGGACACAACAATATGCACAGTAAATAGTTTAATAATATGCACAGTAAATAAATTAACAATATGCACAGTCAATAACAGGTTCCTTTACATGGTGGTTGTCGAATGCCTGCAACACAGAATGGGTTAGTAACAAAAGAAAGGACCAGTACGAGACGCGCGCCCACCCTCCGCGATGGCTCACGAGAAAGTGAGGAAGCTAACGCCGTTATGTATTGGGCGTACACAGGTTTGTTCGTGTTGAATTGTTTTTGCCGGCTTGAACGACCTTCCTCCTTGAACGACCCAAACACCAGATGGTACGGCCAGGTACGCAGCGTCACTAGCGCGTTGGACCGACGGAGAGCACCGATAACGTGGCACGCTCTACCGTACTCTCTCGCTCGCACACCTCCCCCCATAGACCGCCGAAATTCTTCGGCATGCGTCAACACCGACGGAGAGCACCGATACTGCGGCTCGCTCTATCGCTCTCGCTCTCTCCCTTTCACCCGCTCCGACCATCTTCGGCTTCGTTCGGTACGCGTCGACACCGACGGAGAGCACCGATACCACAACTCACTCTACCGCTCTCGTTTATTTATGATGTTCATATTCCCCAAATAAATATGATATTTAATAATTTGTTTAAGCGCCATGTTTCTTTTAAAGATTTACCTCTCCAGTATAAATCCCTAAGACCCTTATTTATTATTCATTTCACAAAATAATTACAAATATGAAACTTTTTTACCTCTTCTTGAACATTCTAATTTCATAGCCCTAAACTGGGTACCTGAAAGTATTTCATTGAATTTGTGTAAATGATTTTACTACTTCCTAAAAGATTCCGTGTGATATTTGATAGCATAAAAAACAATGTGCCGATAC
>NW_015374007.1:62975-77947 GCF_001272555.1 Dufourea novaeangliae | reverse complement strand
ATACCTAGTCGGTGCCATAGTAATCCTTGGTGACCACTGCTCGCCGCTTTTTAAACACACAGAAAGCGTATATCGATTCTAGCGTGATAAAGTAACCGTCAGTTGTGCACAAGCGTTCTGTTAATTACGTGTTTTCCTATAAACTAATCTTTATTTATAACAATCAACATGGAATCCGCTATTGTACACTTGGAACAAAGTGTAAGTTACACTGTCAGTAACTGTTAAATTGTTCGTTTTAAACGTCATTTATAATTTTAGTGATGAAATTCAGATTCAGTCAGTCTGTAAATATCAAATGTTATTGTGATGTGAATATGTCTTTGATATTTTCGTAATTTCTTTGAATCGATAGGTTAAGCAGGCTGATGGAAAATTGGATATGATCGCGTGGCAAATTGATACTTTTGAAAAGCAATTTGAAAACCCAGATAGTGAGGTATGTTTCGATAAAAATCCTGTTAAGCAATAAATAATCAATGATTATTAAAATATATGAATTTAATTGTAGAAGTAGTTTGGCACATACAAGTAATAAAAACAAAGACAGCATTTTGGCAAATTTCGTACAGAGTAAGTTAATGTAGTGGTTTGTTATAATTGTCCAATTATTCCAATAGAAGAATGCCTGTAACTTGAACAGAAATTTAAATGTTTACATGCAGTCATTTTATTATTTTTATGTGCCTGATTCAAAATACAATTTGTGATACTTTTAATTGGTATTTGTGAATGATTTTTGGTCACAGTTGTAGTCATAATTAAAATTTAGTCCAGAGTTTCAGTTGCAGTCACAATTATAAAAGAACAGACTTGAGCAGTTTTTATTTCATTAAGCTGGAATGAATATACGTAATGGAAACTATTTGTGTTAAGCGAATTAATGTTTATTTTACAAACTATTTAAATAGATATTGTAAATATTTAGAGATGATATACTTCAAGAAATTCATATTGTATTTTATCTTCTGTGTTTTATATACAATTATGGATGTTATTAAACAATTTTTATAGAAACAGCTCAAAATATATATTTCTTAAAAATACCTATTAATGTTTTATATTTTGTTTATTTTCGTTAGAGTTAAAACCATATTCCATCAATGAAGTTAACATATTTGACAAAATTGTGTCTCGAAGCAATATCAATAAATAGTAGTGATAATTGAAGATTTGGGACATAGAATACATATTATATATGTGACTATTGAAATTGAAAATATAGAATATATTGCATGATCACCACATAAAATGCTAAGGTTACATGACATTAGTGCTGATTTGAAGTTTCTTTATAATGTAATATTAATACTAATAATAATAAAATTAAATGTATATAAGGGTAATTGCAATATATTAATTTTTTTTTCAATTATCATTTGCTTATTTAGGCTTAGAATTTTGGTAATTTTAGAATTACAGTCACTAACTGATAATCAAAAGTAATTAGTAATACATTTTGGCTTTAATTTTGGTTCCAACTTTCTATTTTATTCATGCCGAACATTAGATCAACATTTAAATTCTGTTTTTATGTTGCTATTTATTTTGTATTTTTAACAGATGTCTGTGCTTCGTCTATTAAGGTCTGTTCATCAAGTAACAAAAGATTATGAGAATCTTCATCGAGAAATATTGGAGGTTCAACAGTTGCAAAAACAACTTTCAGATTCTCTTAAAACGCAATTGTCCCAGGTTGTTGGACACTTTAACTTGCTACGTAATAAGATAGTGGAACAACACAAAAATCCACAACTAAAATAAGATCAAAATATTTAGCGGATCTCTTTTTGATTACTTTTTAATTTATACTTAATTTATTTTCATGAATTTTTTTTCAAATTAAAAGACTAATTTAATGCTTTATAACATATTTTGAATAATAGTAACATTTATTATCTGTATAGTTACGTAAAATATTAATCTATTTGTTATTAGGTTATTAAAACAAAGTGTATGTTACTTATCAATGAAAAAGTTAAATTGCTTTATTAATGAAACTGTTAGCTTTAACTTTTAATTTCAATTCATTTTACTTAATATGCACACACCTATAATACATGACTAATCTCATTTGTTCAGTATTAGCATTTATGTTACGGAATCTCATTGAACAACTATAACAGATGCAATATTTTAATAAATTGCATTGTATGTACATAAAAATTAAAAATTTAATTTGTAATTCTTGCATATAGATCTGATTTATCATTTAGTTACATCAACATCTTCTAATGATTACAGTTGGCCCTCAAACAATGCGAAGTAGAACAATGCAGTTCTAGCTATCGCAGATTTTTTTCTTAAAAACTTTTGGAGTCAGCCGCATGTTTATTTGAGAGGGTAGAGAAAGAACGAGAGTCTATAGGTGACATCCATAAGCCATAAATTACGATAATCACAGCAGTGAGAGCTCTATCGAAAAAAGAAAGGCGGAATAGTACCTTTCACTTGCTGTTGCAACGTGTAACACGTTCGCTGATACCAATTAATGTATGTTTTTTTTCTTTATGATTTTCATTGCTTTAGTTTATTTTATTGTAAGAATACAGTAGTACCAAATACATATAACACATGAAATAAGTCTTTTGTATAATAGTAATCTATTATAGTTAAGTTTCTGGGAAGTCAAACATTTTCCGCGGATTTTCAACTACGCGGAGTATCGGCGTCCCAATTACCGCGTTGTTTAAGGACCGACTGTATTCATATCGTGGTATATGATTTTCTAAATTATTGCATTGTAAGATACAGTAATCCTTTGAAAATTTCCTAAAATTCGCACCCTGGTCATGAGACAATTTTAAAAATCATAATGTATGATTGGGACCTCCATACTCAACAAGAGGAGTAATAACATCAATGGAAAACAGGAGGGTTCCGTGAAGAAGCGCGTAGAGTCTCGGTTTTCGGTGCCAGGGGTCGTGGGTTCGAATCCTGCTTGGGCCCTCATTTTTCTCAACGCTTCTACAATAACGGTTCGTGATTTAGATAACACTCAAAGAGGACAATTGAAAAATTTTAAGATACATTTCTAATGATACATTACACCCATTAGCTTAGTAATGAAACATTATAAGTGTAATTTAAGATCATTCAAATGATGTCGTGTATGATTTCATTTTTAAAAACGAAGACCTGACTAGTCCAATGTATCAGTGTGAAAAAATCAATTTAACATATCGATTTTAAACTAATTGAATTGTGCGTAGTGGTTCCACAAGTCATTGATCAAGCAATTTCCAGAATATGGGAGTCATCAAACCAAATATTCGTGATTTTGAGGGTTGAAAATTAGAATTTTCCTGAGGATTACTATATCTAATTGTACGTACGTACTTCCGATCTATTAGTATTGTTATACTCGACTATTTGATTTCATTGTTTGCTTTAAAATAGTATGGGATCAACAGGTACTATTGACAAATAATTTATTTGACTCCATTCGTGAGTGCGATGTTGGGGCCAATCTATATGCTGGTATATCTACACAAAATGAGAATACCAGTAAGATTTAAAAATGTTAATTCTTTTATTTATAGAATGCGTTCATTATTAATTAATACCATAAATTTATACCAGACGTACCATTTGTAATCATTACTTACACATTATATTATTGTGTACTGTTTATTAAGAAAATAGTATAATTTAACTCTAAGCGAGTGAGAATTTTACTAGATGTCAATGATACTATTGGTTCTATATGAAACGAGATTATATATTGAATACCAAAGTATATAGAAATGGAGAAAAATGTGTACCGTTTTATAGGTACATTTTTAAATAACGAAATAATTTTGTTTGCTATACTGACGATTTTCCACATTACAAACAATACATTATTACTTCTATACAATGAGTTTATTATCTGTGCAATGTGAGAAGGTATATTTATTCAATAATATTTGAAGATAATTCTTTATGTTGAAACAGTCTTTTGTGTATCACAATTTATATAAACTATGTGATTATAGTGCCAAATTTACTAGAAAATTTCGTTTCTATACGTTAATAGTATAGGATTGGAGAGTTAAGTGTATGTATGTCTACAATACACATGTATATACTGATTAACAGCACAATGATATTCATATTTTAAAGAACGTTTCAATCAAATTTTATTATAATCTTTAAAAGTGTAATTTTTACTGTATGTACTGTAAGCTACTAACAGTTTCCTTGTTTTTATATTTTATGTATCTGAATTTTATAGATTAATCAAAAAGAATACAATAATATTCTTTTGAATAAATGTAATAGCATTGAATACAGTCATTCTGTTTACTTAGTAAGTTATGATATTCAGAATATTCTATGTATATGTAGTTACAATATGTCAAATGGAACTATTTCCTCCCTAATAATTCTGATGATTCTTGCATTCAATGCATCATCCATACTGAAATATGTATACCTGTAAATTATTCTTTATAATCAGCAAACGAATTTTCTGAATTGTTACATTTTAAAGAAATGATTATGTGTACAGAAACAAAATAATTTTTTATGATTTACAAGATTTTCTTTAAAATAAATAAGATTTGTTGTATGTGTGTACATGTATAATATAGTAGAAAGGGGAAGTGTATTTTACAACACGAGGGTAATGATAAAAATCTACACAGCCATGGCTTGCATACATTAGGGTATGAAGAATAATATTGCCTTAATACACTGGTGTGTGTTTAACGAGCTATCCAAAATGTGTTGAAGTTAAATGCACATTATAATGATACATGTAACTCACAAAAGTCTATTATTCAATAATACGAAGGGAATGTCTTTTCAAGTATATTAATTGGTCAACTACATGCATTTTAAGGATATGTTTTTTCTTATCTCCTCTGTATTAAAAAATTATATTTCACTTTGATTTGTTTAATATATGTGCAAAATGGTTTGGAACTTACAGTGTATGAATTTAAGATTGAAGAAAATATTGTAACTGTCATTTCTAGAAAAGAAGTTCAATATCTTCTTCAAAGAATAGTCCTCTAGAATTCAGAATGTTTAAATTTTTTTTTCCTCCATTACTTGTTGATTTTAATTGCTTAACTATAAACAAAGAATTACATAAGTGTTTGTATAGCATTATCTTGAATGGAATAACCAGTTTCATAATTGTGAAACCATTAGGTATCCTCTTCGAACTTAAAAGTCAATCACCTATTAAATGTAGGACATTCTCTGTGAGAAGCCCCTCTAAGTCAATATTAATAATTTGGAAAAGATGGTACTTGTGATACTCAGTGACTCGCACATTTATCAGGGCTAATTTATATTTCAGTTAACCAGTCGTGTGTCTTAGTAAAATTGGATTAAGGAAAATTCAGTTTTTGTGTAAGGAGTGTTAACTGAAAATATAAATCAGTTCCTAGATTGATCTGTAGCCTTCACCTACGCAATTAGATTTGATCTATACAAAACTGTATTAATATATATACTGGACGCAAAATAAGACCATAACTGCGAAATGACGAATTTCGGTCTTGTTTGCGCGTATCCTCTCGGTTACCTTAGTATCAACGTCTTAAACAATTGAGCATCACTATGCTTCCTGTAGCATCGTATATCGATTGACTTAGAAGTACAAACGTGCCAATTCATAAGTATTCGTGTCTTGAGAAATACGGCATTATGTCACTCGGAATATGACAATTCTATCCACGTTACCGAAAACACGCTGGCGGCGGGAACGAGGGGGGGGGGCCTCTCGTGATCATAACAGAGCGCGAAACAGTATGGTCTTATTTAGCGTTACTATACATGTATTTGTATCGTAGTGATGTCAATCACAGTCACGTCTTTTTTTTCTAAACAACATTGTTTCAGCTGTGGGCAATAATGCTCTCTAGGTCAAAATCCAAAGTAGACGTAAACTTTGGATTTTCACTTAAAAACATTCCTGTGCTCGTCTTTTTTGAAATCTCATATTATTGACTAATTGTACAAAGTCGACTAATTAACAAAACTAAAAATTATAGCCACTATTCCATTTACAAGCAATATATTACATATAAATATGAAGTTCAAAGAGTAAAATTCAAGTAATAAAGGAATATTTGTCGTGACGAAGTGATATATTCTTATTTTATATTAAAAATTAATATTTTATTTAGAAAGATAACTAAGACCAGAAGAACAAGCGTTTATTTAGTTTTAGAGCAACAAATGGAATGTTATTTTTAAATACCCGTGACTCTGATCAGGCGATGAATAGTTTAGTGATTATTAAAACTGATGTTAGAGTAGACGTAGAAAATAAGTTAAGAGAAAAATGGTCTGGAACACATTCAAAACGTGCTAAAAAGCTTTGGTCAATTAGTATCATATACCATTTAGTTTCTCGAACACAGATCTTTGAACATCGGTTTCTCTGTGTAGTTTACATATCACATTTTCACATTTTTCGAGTGTCTATTTCACTTTTTACTTGTGATCCCTTATCAAGTAGAATATTGTTATTGTGCAAGGAGAACTTTATTAAAAACGAAGCAGATTTGTTATTTATAATTGTATCTTTTAATTTTTTTGATCTGGAAATCATACAATTTTCATCTTAACAGTTTGCACCCATTAATAATTTCATTATTTCGTTTCAACAACTCACAAATGAAAAAAAATTATCTTAATTCTGAAACCTTTTTTAAACTGTTACTTTCGAGGCTTTTATTGTAACTGTGTTATTCACGATCGTGGTTCATGAATCAAAGAGGAAAGAAAGAAACCAAAGAATGCAATGTTTCGAATTTAATAAATGGCCTTGCACACTTCTTATGTTTCTAAAAATGTTAACAAATTAAACTCTAATGTACATTGCACATTTAAATAAAGAAGTAAGCGTAATGTGTCGACTATTTACGTATTACCTTGTACAAGTTCTTAATTGTTTATACGTTAAACATTCGAACGTTTCGCAAATATGTTAAAGTCGATTCCGGTCTGAATTATCCTGTAATTGGCCTGGCAATTGATATACAGTGGACTCTAACTATATTGCCACTAAACATAGTGTCACGCGAGGCACTTCCCCATCACACGTACTTTCGTGCACACAGATTCGCTTTTCCACCACGTTGCATACGCTGGCGCACCAGCACGATCCAGCTTTTGCGCAGGCACTGAGGCCGAGGCTACGACGACAGGACTTAGCATGGAGGGGGCTCTGAACTCGTTGCCATTTTACTCCCCTACAGCCCCGACAATGGCAATATAGTTAGAGTCCACTGTATGTGTATATGCACGATGTAACAAAAATGTTGCAGGTCCCTGAGATGGGTCACTCGTGAGTAGTGATGGGACACCAAGTCGGATTCAAGCCGACCAAGTCAGATGAGGTCACGGTGCCTCGGCGCGGGACGATGGTATCTAATCCCTACAAGCCTCCGGCAACCGACGCTCGGGTTACAATGTACCACACAGAACGAGACACCGATGAATACAAATTTAAACTTTGGTCTTTTCAGTGAAAATGTTATGAATAAGTATATATAGGAGATTCTCCTGATAAAAAGAAGTTCAAAGAGGATATAAATCAGGCTATCTTTAAGAAGATACAATTTGTGTCGCAACATAACGTATGAATAAAAATTGTTTTCGCTGCATTTCCCTATTCAGAGACACGCAAAAATTTTGAAAAACATTACACACGTTCCAAATACCGGGGCACCTATTACAGAATTTTCTCAAATTTTTCGGTTGAAAATTCTTGATGGAAGAAATTAAGGACCCTAAAAAATGACAAAGGTGAATTTCTTAATAAAATTAATTATAATTAAACATGGTAAAGCACATACAGTAACATTGTAAACCAATACATTGTAAAATACATAACATAATATGCAGCAATGCAGTACATTAATATATTGATCATTAGGACATAAACATAATACAATTATTTTAATTCAAGCATATTTCAAGGATAATATAAGAAGCAAAGATAAGAAATTAATTATGACTAAGTACGGTACAGAAGCAAGTGTACCTACAATAAAATGCATAAAACAATATAATGCTATGTAACAGTAAGACATAAACTTAATGCAATCATTTTAATTAGTGAATACAGCATGACCAATTCCATACACATTTGATAAAATTGTAATATTGTACGATTGTAAAATTTTTTTTTAACAAAATTATAGTTAAAGAAGTAAGTAGGACTTCTCCTTTTATGTATACAGATTGAACATTCTTCCAAACATTAATGAATAATTCCAAGTACTTTACTTAACTGTGGTTAAAATACAAAATTGCATTATATAATTACATAAATAAATAATTACGTATACAATCAAATGTAAGATGCTTGCAATCACATTTCACAAGATATCACCAGCAGCAAAGTAAATTTTGTTTCAAGGAATACATGGATGGAACATACAATAGTATGTACATCAGCATAGTAAAACAATGCACGAATGGCACCAAGTTTAATACTTACAAATAGTTTTTCATTATCGTATGCTTGCAAGTTAGAATACTGCAATAATACTAAGAATTTTTATGCAAATGATGACATATAAATAAAATAAACAATTATTTTTACTTCAACGAAAAGGCAAAACTGTGACCAATTATCCCACCTTTCCCTTAATGTCGCGATACGAATTGTATGTTATTAAATATAGTTTGATTTATGTCGGGTATGGACTTATTTTCATCAGGAGAATCTCCTACATTTATTCATAATATTTTTAAGAAAGTACACTGAAAGGAGTAAAAGTTTAAATTTTTATTCGTGGGTGATTCGTTCTGTGTTACATTGTAACCCAAGCGTCGGTCGCCGGAGGCTTGTAGGGATTAGATACCATTGCCCCGCACCGAGGCCCCGTGACGGCATCTGAGTTGGTTAGCTTGAATCCGGCTTGGGGTTCCATCACTACTCGTGAGGCGATTTAGAACAAGTTTCTCCTTAGCAAAAATGGTATCCGAGGCTTTGTTAACGAGGTATTAACGAAGAACTCCGACGCTACGAACCAGGAAGTCTGCAAGCATCGCAGGAAACTGCGTATAATAGCAAATAAAAAAGACGTAATAAATAAAATCGAACTTTTTATCATGTTTCGTTTGTCATTTAAAGTGTGAACTTTCAATCAAGTGCGAACTCACAAGCGTCAATCCAGCTGGCATTTGTATTACCCATATAGCCGAGGAGAAACTGCAATGCTGTGATGTCGGGCGTCAAAGAACTTTTGGACACTGGAGCAAGCGTGCTATTCATAATGTCTTTATTACTCAGTCTTGCTAGCAAAGATATTGCTGCAGCAGACCATTGTGGTTGTTCGGCGGTCTCATTTTGGAATAAACATGTAGACATTGTTACCGCACGTATCGGTATCTTCGATACATTGCACCCGTCTGGAATGTTAACAGAATCCCCGATGGTATAGGACCGTCGTCCGACGTTACCGTCTTGTTTTCTGATGTGGATGGAGTTGACACCATTTCGTAATTCGACTGGCTAGCCTCCCCCAAACGTATAACTCGCATAGAATCATGTGTGCTTGCAGTACGTACGATCCCCCCTTGTCCATGAGGGCCTGCCGAGCACGTATTCTACATAGATACCTTGCGGTATACACATCAGTATCTGCTTGCACTATCTTGATTGAGGTTTCCCTATCGAAAAACTGACTATTAACCTCAAATGCATTATCAGTTTGCACCTTCGATTTTGATGTTCCGACAAGTATTTTTGTGTGGACAGCAACAATATACAACCTAGAATGGAACTTCCAGCCGGTGAAACGCTGTCTCTTTGAGTAGCTTGCCTTAGGTGAGTCGTTTGCATGGGTGAGTTGATTCAGGGCGGTACAGGTTGTGCCCATGACGGGCAACGGTGAACAGAATGCTGACTTAAAAACCGTTTGTAATTTTTGTTCCCCCTGGTCCTCATACATTCGCGATAGGGCGTCTGGCACGTGATGTAACGCGCCCTTTCTAAATTTTACTTCGGAGTCATATTCGAGTAATTCCAGTGCCCATCGCGCCAATCTCCCCGATGGATTTCTTAAATTTCTTAATTACAGCAGACTACTATGATCGGCAATTACGGTAAATTTATACCCCTCCAAATACGGTCGGAATTTTTTCGTGACCGAGACGATCGCTAAACATTCCAATTGAGTGGTCGAGTATTTTCGTTCCGCGTCATTTAACGTGCGACTCGCGAACGCGACAACCCTTTCAGTCTTTTCAATTTCCTGCGCTAATACTGCCCCTAGTCCTACGGTACTGTCATCCGTGTGCAACGTGAAAGGTTAGTTGAAATCGGGACACGCTAATGTTGGTGCGGTCGCGACCTTGGTACGTAATTTTTCAAATGCTACTTGTTGTTCGTCCTCCCATTTCCACGCTTGATCTTTGCGCAATAGTCGGTTCAGTGGTTCCGCGACTGTCGCGAAATTCTCTATAAACCGCCTGTACCACGACGCCATTCCCAGAAATCTACGTAATTGTTTTAAATTTCGTGGCGCCTAATTCGCGTCCACATTCAACCCTTCACGTCCCACTACGAATCTCAAATACCGTACTTCTTCATGTCAAAATGCGCATTTTTCCGGGTTGACTACTAATCCCGCTGCTTTGATTGTCCGGAGTACGCGCTATAACCACTTGCGATGTTCCTTGAAGTTACATGTTACGATAATAATGTCGTCCAGATAAGCGAATGCGTAATGTTCCATTGCCGGGCCGATTAATCGATCTAATAGCCGTTGAAAAGTGGCAGGGCCACCGGTTAACCCGTACGACATTCGCTTAAACTGGAATAACCCTTTTCCGAGAACGGTGAACGCGGTTACCTCCCGACTACCGCGTTCTAACGGGATCTGAAAATACGCTTGACCGCGCAGCGCGTAATTTGTTCAAAATTCCCGTCATATGCGGCAGTGGGTACATGTCTTTCTTCGAGGCCTCGTTAACTTTCCGGTAATCTAAACAAAATCGGTATTTTCCGTTTTGCTTCTTAACCATGACGGTCGAACTCAACCACTTGCTATTGGAAGGCTCGATTATATCTTCCGCCAATAATCGGTCTACTTCTTCGTAAATCGCTTTTTGAACAATCGGGGACATCGTGTAGTACCATTGTTTAATCGGTGGATGGTCGCCTATGTCTATTGTATGTTCGATAAGACTGGTGACCCCTTTCAATTCCGCGAATCCGCGAAGTTCCTCCCGTAAGAATCGTTTGAGCCAAGAATTTTCCTTATCCGTTAGGAGTTGTAAACCGCAGCATTGTAATTTGGTTTCGTTATTTTGGAATGGAAATTGCTCCTTTAGATTCGATGCGAAGTGCCAGACGGACCGATGATATTCGACGGCTATTCCGATTTTCGCTATACTGTCTACTCCGGTAATTAAAGCGTTGACGAGATTTTCCAACACGCACGCTACTACATTTTTCCGCGTATTACCAATGCGTAAGTTTACTTCAACGCGATCGTTTGACTTATCTATTGCCCCCGTGGCAAAAACGAAATATCGCGGTTCTTTTTTCGATTTTATTTTCCTCTTGACACGCAATATTATTAAATATAATTAACGTACACGTCGAGAATTAGAGGCGGCCTGTTACTTTCCGCTAACGTCGTCAGATTCGCTGCCCTTCTTAAGAGTATTCCGTTCTCACTTGCGTGCTCGATATTTTCTGCAGCGCTCTCCATCCCGCCCCCCCCTCGCCGCGATGCTCGTTACATTTGCGACATTCCTTCGCGGTGACGTTTGGTTCCCCGCAGCGAAAGTAGTGGACGCGAAATTTCTTCCTATAACTTTTTGCCTGATGTCCATGCTTTTTGCAGTTCCAGCAGGGTTCCCCGGTCGCTCGTTGTTTGACGGGCGAATGGGTGCTCCGCTGCTGCATTCGGAATTGTTCTCCTTCGTTCCGAAAGTTCCGCAGCGGGGACCATTTCCCTGATTTTCTATTGCGGTTCGGAGAAGGGGAGCGCATGCGCGAAGCATGCGGGTATCCGCCGTCGCTACGTCTTACGGCGCTCAGTCTTGCAATTAGTCGGTACTCTTCGTCGCTTTCCGACTCCGAGTCCGAGTATCTGCCGTATCCCCTCCTTTCGTACACGGGTCGGCGATGCTGGCGGTAACGCGTTGGACCCCCCCCCCTTCTCGTACGCGGGCGCGTGACGTTTCGCTCTCGTGACGGCTCTTCCCATTCTTACGCGATTCGATGACGTTCTCTCTCTCTCGCGGTAGCGACTTTCGCGCTTTCGCGATGGCTCTCTCTTTTCTCGCACTCGCCTGTGCCTGTCCGGAATATTGTAACCGTTCTTTTACGTTTTTCTTCTAACCGACTAGCAGTGGGGTCAGTTACGAACCCCTTGGTGTCGTGATGTGACCGATCTGGACTGGTTCGTGCCTCCAGGCACTGGCCAGCGGAGAGGTCTGATTGGTTTGAGAAGAAAGTTGGAGAAGTTTATGATAATAACAAAAATTTCACGTATATTCTGTTAAAGTGGGTATACAACGGTCATTACTGTGCCCGATGTTTATTTCAGAGATCAATCCGAATATAAACGATAGTGTTCCACACGTCTACGGACTCGACAGTTCGTTGCGAGGTGTACTTCGTTAATAGTACGTCACACTCATGCAACCGTTCTCTCGGAGGTGTGTCCTTATCTGTCGCATCACCAACACATATGGCCGAATTATCGGAGAAAATGCGTCGATGGAGACAAACACAACGCCCCAGCCAGACTGAAATACCTAGGAGTGCTTCCGTCGGCACGATTCGTGGATTTCAGATGCCCTCTGGTATCGGGAGAGTGACTATGACCAAGTCGCTCTTGCCGGTTGACTCCGGGAATGAACGAATATTGCCGTGCGTATGCTAACGATTGAGAATCTGTCGCATCACTCACGCATATGGCCAAATTGTCGGAGAAAATGCGTGAGTGGAGATAAGCAAAACGTCCCAGCCAATCTGAAACACCTAAGAGCTCACTCGTCGGCACTATGCGTGGATTTCGAATGTTCTCCGATGTCGGGAGAGAGACTACGACTATGCAATATCCGATCGTGTATCGCGATTGAGTATATACGACGCGGAAGCAGTTAACCTCGTAAGTAATTAGTGATTTGGAATCGTTACGGCTTGAAGATCACGATGACAAGGACACGCGAATCAACACACATTCTGCGTTCCACTTGTCTACAGACGGTTGTACAGAGCCGAAAAACGTGTACCATTACGAATAGTGCAAACACGATAAACGAGAACTTGTACCGTTCTACGGTTTTACGGCTATGTACAATACAACGTTATACTGACTGCTGCGTGGTCCACGACTGATAACTTTAGATTACGAAGAACTTCCCAAAATTCCGTGTTCTGGCTGTGTCAAGGCGCGGTTTGTGCACTTGACTCCTCGGTTTGAGGCGCGTACGTAACGAGGGTAAGAAAGGCGGCTTAACGATCTTACCAGGTCTGTTTGACCTCTCGATTACGCACCGGTTTTCGCCGAACGGACCCTCTAAGATCGCGTGTTATTCAGTTCGCTTCCCAACGCAGAGTGGATGGCACGCAGTGGGGATCGTTGCGCACGCATTCTTGTTAGATAGAGGGGCATTAATTCCGTATGGTGGTAGGGATCGCCGCCGCTCGCCCGTCGCATGTATATTTCTCCACAATTATTATTTATGAAATCGCAACGGTTACATACTTTTGGTTGGTTATGTTGAAACAAAAATAAACGCATTCGCATCTACCTCATTATCCCTTACATTCCCTCTTTTTTTCAATAACCCTGTTCCCTACAATTCCTTTTCCCTCCTTTCTCGTTCCTATTGGGCTCGTCCTATCACCGTCTGACGTGCCAAGTCGTAGTTCCTCTATATCCTTGGCAAACCCTGCGATACCATGAATACTCAGATCTGCTACATCGTCCTGGTCCAGTACCTGTTTCCTCAGTTGCTTTATTCTAAGCTCCATAAATCTTGGACATTCCAGTAAGACATGCTCCGGCGTCTCAAAGTCCTCCTCGCAGAATTGACAAATGATGTCCCTCTCTCCCATCCTGCTTAGGTGGAAATTCAGGATAGCATGTTATGAGACGTATAAAACTTTTTGTGTCCTCCCTTGGTAGATCCATGAACTTCTTCCAATCCTTGTATCGTGGATGTGTTTCGATAAGCATTCTGCTTACTCTACACCCCAGAGCTTCGTCCCAAGTCCTTTTACGTTTTTCCAGGCACCATCTCTGTCTGCCCTGTTTGTAAATGTCTTCAGCCACTGGGACTCATCGATGCTCCCCTACCGGTGTTGGATCATCCAAGCCGGGGACCAGCAAACCACCACCTTGTTGTCTAGTCTAGCTAAGTCGTTAAGCTGTTCTTTGCATCGTTTCGCCGTTAACGATGTATGTACCATTTTTTGTACACATAACAGTACCGCTTGACTGCCTGTAAAAATGTGCCTGTAATAAGATATCTGGTGCGTTTTATTTTTGCGTATGCCTCCGCTTGAAACACCGTGACGTTCCTTCCTAATCGGGCAAAGTGACATTCCGTGGTTCCGTTCGTCCATCCTGCTCCGGCTAGGTCGTTACGTCCCGACCCATCTGTATACCAATTTACCTGTGTGGTATTCAGGACTTCTCTTTTTTTTTTTTTTTTAACGTAGGGGAAATGCCTTATGCACACCGCGAAGTCCTGGGGCAGGACTCCGAGGTAGTGTGGGACTCGCACCCACTAAAACCCCTACGACAGCCTTCTCGGGGGAACCGGTGGTGGCGGGATTTCTAACGAACACACCGCCACCACCGCACCTGTGCTCCTCGAGGATTTTTTTCACCTCGTGGAGCCCGTTCCGTGGATGCGATCGAACGCCCCCCAAGGGTGACCTATACCCAGGTCACCCCCCCTTCCCAACTCCGCCGGTGCCAGAGGACTGCACCCTGACACCGGCCCCACCCCGGGCCGCTTTGGATGCAGTTGGGTACCCCACCCCAACT
>NW_015374007.1:62456-62695 GCF_001272555.1 Dufourea novaeangliae | reverse complement strand
GATCGCGCGCCTCGCGGTCCCGCTCGTCGTCCTCCTTCCGCGAGATGACGGTCTCGCAGAAGGAGGACACCGCCCTCCACGACATCTCGCTCCCCACCATGGCCGCAACCACGGCCGGAAGCGAGAGGTCTCCCCCTATCTCTAAACGGAGCGCCCGCCTCTCCTTGGCAAAGGCCGGGCACTCCTCCAACACGTGCGGCGCGGAGTCCACCTCCGCGCTGCACTGGTGGCACTCTGCC
>NW_015374007.1:60164-62035 GCF_001272555.1 Dufourea novaeangliae | reverse complement strand
GTATAGGGCCATCGCTCGCACCACCCCCATGTAGAGGCGGCGGACCCTCTCCTCCGGCCCCCCGAGATTGGGCATCAATCCGGGGGACCAGGCGGTCGAAGTGTCCCTCGAAGCGCCAGCAGCTGTCCAGGTCGAGGCCGAGGTACTTCATTCGGCCCTCGACCCGGATACAGGCATCTCCTACACGGACCCAGGCCTGGGGGACCCGCCGCGACAGAGGTAGTCCATGAAACATGACCACCTCCGTCTTTGGCGGCGAGATCCGTAACCCCAGGTCCCGGATCAGGACGACGATGAGTGCCACCGCCACCTCCGCAATGCGGATGGTCCTCATCCACTCTCTCCCGACCGCGATGATCAGCGTGTCGTCCGCCTAGCAGACGACACGCACACCGGGCGGGAGGAGCCCGCGCAACACCGAGTCGTACCCCACGTTCCACAGTAGGGGTCCAAGAACGGACCCCTGGGGCATGCCTCGGTTGACCCTCCGCACAATTGCGCCACCCCGGCCGGGGTACTCGATCACCCTGTCCGACAGGTAGTCCCGCAGCACGATCCGGAGATACGGAGGCACCCCGTGTTCTCGGAGCGCCTCCCGGATCGTGTCCCAGCGGATGGTGTTAAAGGCGTTGGCGATATCTAAACTGATCGCCAACGCCACACCACCGCGGGAAACTGCCCGGTCCGCGAGGGAACGCACGTGGTCTATCGCGTCTAGCGTAGACCGTCCCCTGCGAAAACCGTATTGGCAGTCCGCCAATCCGAGACCACCGTCGGACATGCCCCTCGACAGACGGGCAGCGAGCACGCGCTGGATGAGCTTGCCCGCCCCGTCGAGGAGGCATATCGGCCGGTACGCGGAAGGAGAGTCCGCGGGCTTCCCTTTCTTCGGGACGAGGACCATCCGGCCCCGCTTCCAGGGCAGCGGGACCCGCCCCGACATCATGCAGCCGTCAAACAGCCGCATGAGTCGAGGCCCGAGGACGCGTGAGGCCAGTCCCAGCGCCCGCCCGGGGATGCCGTCAGGCCCCGGAGCCTTATTGGCCCCGAGGCGCTTGACGGCCACCGCGAGCTCCTCCTGCGTGACCCCCAGCTCGACGGACCAGTTGGTCGGGTCCGCCGGCTCGAGCGGCCGCGAGCCCTCATCCGGATCGTCCGGAAAGAGCGTCTCAATGACACGCTCGTGCATATCTATCCTGGTCCATGTTCATCATTTCCCTGAATTGTTCATCCGCTACATTAAACATAATCGATGCATGCCCAAAGTCGTCTGTCCATCTCTCCCAGCATCTCAGTCTATGGGCCGTCCTTAACGCGATGTTCAATACCACCGTATCCAACGATGTAGTATTGGTTAATACCTCCATCGCTCTCAAAGGAGTGGTTCCAAGAGTCCCCAAAGAGCGCCTCAGTGCCAGACCCTGGAGACCATTCAGTGTATTTTTGACTGTCGTCGTCCTAGCGGCCTGCCACCAAGCTATTGCTCCGTGAGTTACTCTCGCCATCACTATGGATTTATATACCCAATTTGTAATTCGTGGTAAGAAACCCCATGTCCCACCTATTGCCCTACTTATCATATGTAAGTAATTTTTCGCACATTTCACTTTATTGAATATGTGTTTCCCCCATAGAAGCTTACTCGTGAACGTAACTCCTAGAAATTTTACCGAGTCCACCAATTTCAGTACCTTATCCTCGTATACTAGTGGTTCCATTGTCGGGAGTAATATCCGCTTCGTGAATCTCATTACTTCCAGCTTGTCCGGATTCACCGAGAGACTCGTGCTGTCGTACCATATCTTGAGGATCTACAAAACCTCATGTGCATTCCCATACGCTTCGTGAATACCTTTTTTTTTTTTTTTTTT
>NW_015374007.1:59590-59900 GCF_001272555.1 Dufourea novaeangliae | reverse complement strand
CCGGACCGCGGGTGCCACAGTCCCGCGATCCCAACAGTCCCTTTTAGTCGCCTCTTACGACAGGCAGGGATTACCGTGGGCATATTCTGTCCCCCGCCACACAGGGGAAAAAAAAGAGCCCCCGGCGCCGGCATCGATGCGGGCACACCCCCCTGCGCACCAGCCTTCCCCCTCGAACGGGGTACTCGACCTCTCGGTCCGCGAAATAGTCCCGGACAACGGCCCGCAGATGCGGGGGCACTCCGTACTCCCGGAGCGCCCCGCGTATCGCGTCCCAGCGGAGGGTGTTAAATGCATTGGCTATGTCCAA
>NW_015374007.1:57811-58406 GCF_001272555.1 Dufourea novaeangliae | reverse complement strand
GGGCTTCCCCACAGGGTGGACTTCGCGTTGAAGTCCCCCAGGACCAACGTCGGGCGCGCCGGACCACGGGACACCACGTCCCGTATATCGTCCAGCAGCGCCTGGAACGCAGCGAGGGGCATGCTCGGCGGAGCGTAGACACCGACCACCGCCAGGCGCCCGCGACGTACCGCGACGAAACCGCACCCCCGCGCAATCACGCTCATGGGCACGGTTCCGTCGCTCACCGCCGCCACGGAGCCCAGCGCGCCCCCCGCCCAATCCGAGCGGTCGAGGACGCGGTACGGCTCCGCGGCGACTGCCAACCCCACACCAAGCTCGGCCAGGCTATGTAGGAACAAGTCCTGAGCCCGGGCCGAGTGGTTGAGGTTGGCCTGGGGTATCCGAGCGTGGGGCATGAACACTAGGCCGTGTCCATGGCCTCCCCCCGGCCGGATGCTCCCTCCTCATCGACCGTCGCCTGCGCCGGCCGATCCACCCGCGGCTGCACCACAGCCGCGTCCGGCGTCACCGCCGCACCCTTGCCCGGCACCGCCGTGGCCCCGCCCATCGTCGTCACCGCCCCCGTGCCCGGCACCGCCGTAGCCCCGCCCCG
>NW_015374007.1:48980-56359 GCF_001272555.1 Dufourea novaeangliae | reverse complement strand
CCGGGCCTCCCTCCGGTCGGACAGCGCCTCCACAGCGACGAGCCGGGCGCGGAGGTCACGTACCTCCCGCTCCAGCTCGATCTCTCGCTCGGAGAGCACCGTCCGTTTTGCCTGCTCTGCAGCCGCATAGCGGATCTGCAGGGCGGCCTCCCGGAGGGCCCGGACGTTCGTCCCCTTCAGGTTGGCGCTGCAGCGCGCCACCTTTTCTATGACCTGGATGCGGTCGTTAATGACCGCACCCAGGTCCGGCGTCGTGGCACGCCGCATCTCTTCTGCCACCGCTTCACCCGGTGGCAGCCTCATGCAAGATTTTGAGACCGGGGGTCGTGAATACCCTGGTTCAAGGCCAGAAAAACCACATCGTCCGCGTATGCCGATATGATCACTCCGCACTCCTCGAATGCGTGTAACAGTGAGTTCACTGCTGAACACCACTATAGTGGAGGTAGTATCCCTCCTTGTGGACATCCCCTATTTCCGTAGCGTGATGCCTTGCAACTCCCCCTTTCCGTTACCAGCTTATGTTTTGTTAACATATTTGTAGTCCACGTAATTAATTTCGGATGTAGTTGAAACTTCTCCATCGTTTGACCAACACATCTACGGATGCCATATTGAACGCCCCCTCGATATCCAGAAAACAGCCAATTGTATACTGTTTCCTTTTAAGGGTTCTTTCAATAGTCAGTGTTTCGGAATGAAAAGGTAAGAGACGCTTTCTTAAAAAGTAAATAGGACAGGGCGCTCTCGCACCATACGGCGAGCCTGTCAACGATTGTGTGCGCCCAACGCCGATTTGCTAGTTTCGTCCCT
Organism: Dufourea novaeangliae; assembly: GCF_001272555.1. Lineage (NCBI taxonomy): Eukaryota > Metazoa > Arthropoda > Insecta > Hymenoptera > Halictidae > Dufourea > Dufourea novaeangliae. The sequence goes on along the minus strand of NW_015374007.1, from coordinate 55,546 downwards.
GAATTTCGCGACCGTGGTGCGTTAGAGCGCGTGGGTGAGCATATTTACGGAATCTGCGCAACTCTGTCCGAAATATCGATCATCTATCGATAGTTTTTGCGGTGATCAATATTCGTGAAACCAATCCGGCGCGTCTCTGAAAAATCCTAACGAATTTTGAACGAAAACCAGTAGAAACTACGCTGCTCGCCGTGCATTCTGTAAGTGAACCTTTGTAGTAATCGCAGATCCTAACAAACTTTTCATTTTTCAACTCGTGCGTTAATTATCGCAACACTACACGTGTTATATTTATCGGTCTCGACGCTCGAGTACAATTGTGACGAAAATCGGCGATTAGTGTAAACGATTTTCGTGATCGCCTAGATCTATCGTGTACGGCACTCTCGATCACCACTTCGCGGCTTCTAGTGCCCATCGAGTGTAATCGTGTTTTCGTGAGACATTGTTAAGACTCTCAACAATAAACTGTTCCGGCCAAGCTCCGGTGTGTTTTTTCGCTGCAACACCACCTTCACTCCGTATCCTTTTCAGGATAGAACTAGCTATCCTAGGACGGTCGTTTCAATCCAATAATCGACGCGGCCCGCGAGAAACTCGCAAGATAAACAGTCAGCGTGACAATATGGAGGGCTGATTCCACCGAATGCACTGTTTCAAAAGCATGTTGCTTTTCGTCTTGTAGATTAATTGGAAATACATATTCCTTGATGTACCTATCCATTAACTTTTCCGTTGTTTTTAACGTGAACAACGTCAGGCTTATTGGCCTGAACGCCTTGGATGTCAAATAATCCGACTTTCCTGGTGTAGGTAAAAATATTACCTTCATATTAGCCCACTCCTCTGGTAGAAGACCCGTTCCAAATGACGCCCTCATGAGCTTCAGTAATGCCTGCTCCACATACAGTAACGCCTTTTTCAGGATTATTGGATATATCCCGTCCGGTCCTGGTGCTTTATACGGCTTAAAGGAACCTATAGCCTCCCTTAGTTTATACGGAGAAGCTATCAGGTTCGCCAATGTCTATTGTGGCGGTGTAACATCGGTATCTCCTTGCCCCACCACCGGCCTATTTGTCAAGAAGCCTGGAAAGTGTGTTTTGAACAACACTTCCAGTATCTCCTCGTCGTTTACTGTGTATAACCCATTATCTTTCATCAGTGCTCCTGACTGAGTTGTTCCTGCATTCATTAGCAACAGACTAATCCTAGCTGCTGTTGATACCGAATTAATCGATGCGCAGAATTTGCGCCACACCGCTGTCTTGGCCTTGTGAAGGTTCTTTCTAAATTTGCCTTTTGCTTTTTTCAATTGCTTACGATGATAATACAACCTACTCCTATTCGCTTGTAACCCTTATTTTATTCTTGGTTCTAACCGACTAGCCGTGGGGTCGGTTACGAACCCCTCGGTCTTGTCATGTGACCTATTTAGATTGGTTCGTGCCTCCAGGCACTGGACAGTGGAGAGATCTGGTTGGTACAAGAAGAAAGTTGGAAACGTTTTGAGAATAACAAAGTTTCACGTATATTCTGTTGAAATTGATATGTACAAAGAATTGTTGCTGTGCCCGCGACTGGGGTTAAAGTTCAAATTGAATTGCGAAATCTATACGTCGATTGATTTAACAGTTCGTTAGGCCTTACCGCTCGGTAACAATATGCCGCGTTATGCCAACGTTCTCTCGGAGGCGTGTCCTTGTCGATTGTCACGGTTAACCTAGTTGCAAAGTTACCGTGCGCGCACGAGTAAGGACCTGTCGCATCACCCACGCATATGGCTGAAATTCGGAGAAAATGCGTGGATGGAGTCAAACATAACGCCTCAGTCAATCTGCAACACCCAAGAGCTCACCCGTCTGCACTATGTGTGGATTTCGAGTGTTCTCCGGTGCTGGGCGAGAGACTACGACGATGCCGAATCCGATCGTGTATCGCGAGTCGAATACGACGCGGAAACCACCATCCGCTCCGGCCGGTTGAACCGGGGGGGAAACGAATACTAGCCCGTGCGTATGTCAACGATTGAGGATTTGTCGCAGCACTCACGCATATGGCCGAGTTGTCGGAGAAAATGCGTGAGTGGAGACGCGCAAATATCCCCAGTCAGACTGAAACACCCAAGAGCTCACTCGTCGGCACGATACGTGGATTTCGAGTGATCTCCGGTGTCGGGAGAGAGACTGTGACCATGCAGAATCCGATCGTGTATCGCGAGTCGAATACGACGCGGAGATAGTCAAATTTCGTGGTAACCAGTGAATGAAATTGACGATTCTGCGGTACGATGACAAGGACACGTGAATCAACACGCATTCAACGTACCTTGTCTACACACGGTTGTACAGAGCCGAAAAATAAGTATCGTTAGACCGAGACAAATATGTCGAGAATGAAATCGTACCTCTTTACTATTTTGCGGCTATGTACAATACATCGTTCCAGTGACTACTGCGTGGTTCACGACTGATAACTTAAGTAACGATAAACTTCCCAAAATTCCGTGTTGTCGCAATGCCAAGACGCGGTTTGTGCACTTGACTTCTCGGTTTGAGGCGCGTACGTCACGAGGGCAAGAAAGGCAGTTTGACGATCTTACCAGGTCGGTTTGACCTCTCGCTGACGTACCGGGTTTCGCCGTACGGACCCCCTTTAGAATCGCGTGTTTATCAGTTCGCTTCCCAGCGCAGAGTGCTGATCGACGGGCTCGCATCGACCTCCTTCGATCAGCACTTGGTGGGGATCCATGCGCACGCATTCTCATTAGATAGTGGGGCATTAGCTCCGCGTTCCTTCTTTCATGGCGCGGTTCGCGAGCACCGTAGATCCTTGCAGTGGTGGGGATCGCGGCTGCTGGCCCGATATATATATTACTGTGATCAAAAAGTAAGGTGAATTTGTTTATAAAATGTAAATTCTTTATTTATTCTTCCAAATCAATTTCATCCCCTTCAAAGTAATCCCCGTCCGATAAAACGCACTTTTCCCAACGCTTTTTCCAGTCCTCGAAACAGTCGGAATAGTCTTTTTCCGGTATAGCCTTCAAGACCTTCTTCGATTCGGTTTTTATCTCCTCAATCGTGTCAAAACGGCGTCCCCGCATGGGCGTTTTGAGTTTGCTGAATAGCCAGAAGTCGCACGGAGCCAAATCAGGCTAATACGGTGGTTGCGGAACGATATGAGTCGAGTTTTTGGCAAAAAAGTCGCGCAGAACCAATGCAGTATGACATGGTGCATTATCGTGATGAAGGAACCAAAAGTTGTTCGCCCATAATTCCGGCTGTTTCAGACGAATAGCTTCACGCAAACGACGCATAACGCTCAAATAATATTCTTTGTTGACAGTTTGGCCCGGCGGAAGGAATTCATAGTGCACCACACCACGATAATCAAAGAAAACTGTCAACATCACCTTGATCTTCGATCGACTTTGCCGTGGTCTTTTCGGTCTTGCTTCACCTTTTGCACGATATTCGCTGGATTGGTCGGTGGTTTCAAGGTCGTATGCGTAAATCCAAGTCTCGTCTCCAGTGATGATGCATTTCAAGTGGTCCTGATAGTCAGACAGCAAAGTTTCACACACATCAACGCGACGCTTTTTTTCAAAAAAATTGAGCGATTTTGGCACCAATCGAGACTTGACGCGTTTGAGACACAAAACATTCTTCAAGATGGTTTGGACTGAGCCAAATGATATTCCAACACTATCAGCGAGGTCTCTAATTGTCAATCGACGATTTTCAAGCACCAAATCTTTGATTTTTTGGACGTGGCCCTCGTCGGTAGACGTTGATGGTCGTCCAGAGCGCGGTTCGTCTTCAACGCGTTCTCGGCCCGCTTTGAACTCGTTGTACCACTTATACACGTTTTTTTGTGCCATAGTTTGATCACCAAAGGCCTTCCGCAACATTTTCAACGTATCCGCACAAGAATATTCGTTCCGCAAACTCGCATTCTCATTCATGGCGTGGTTCGCGAGCACCGTAGATCCTTGCGGTGGTGGGGATCGCGGCTGCTGGCCCGATATATATATATGTATATATATCTACCTTATTTAATTATGTAATCGGAACGGTTACACGCTATAACCTTTTATCTCTTTCATGTTCTTGATCAGATCTTTATTCCACCAAGGGACACTACTTTGATCGTTTTCCTGCTTTAGACCTGTAGCCTCGTTACAACTGTCTGGCAAGATCGCAAACAATTTGTAACGAGTAAGTCGTTACGACGTCCCCGCGTGCCGTCAGCGAGGTCCAGCGAGGCACTTACCGACTACTGCGACCGCGAGACGGCTTTGCGCGCGTCGTGGTTCTCGCTAGTACGATTGTGCCTCGAGGCCTATTAGTACCGCGACGCCAGGCACAATTGGGGCAGATCTCGACTCCCTGCACACCGGCAAAAACGGACCGCACGCGAGCTCTCTGCCTTTTTGCACCTCCGCGCCTCCAAGGCACTCGTGGGGTCGGGCGCTGTCCGACCCCACGCAGGCAAGCCACTGGCCTTTCTTGTGACTGAGACTTTAGTCACTGGCCCTTCGGCAGTGTAGGGTCAATCCCACTGACTGGGTCATCCTGACCCCTCTTCCCCTATATGCAATCACCTAAGGGGGCGGGGATACCAAGGGTCCTCCACCCGACCTACAGGGCGACCGCTGACCGCTCTCAGTTGAGGCCACTCCCCACTCTTTGTACCGCCGACCAGCTGTACCGACACCGACACACCATCGACTAGCTGGACCGATACACCACCGTACCGCTGACCAGCTGGACCGATACACCACGGTCTTATCATCGTTGGTCGCGCGCGAACCAGCACACGGTCTGTTATCGCCCGCCACTGTAACTTGAGATGATGCGTTTCTGGACACGATCTTCCCCCACCACGACTCCTACGTCGTCGTTTATGATATTCAATCAAGGTCAGGTCAGGGGCGGCAGATTTAGGGGATTTTTCCATCTCGGGATGGTGGAAGAATGTGCAGATGGATCCGACATCTCATAAGCATGTTTTAGTCGGTCGGAGAAGTCTGGAAGCCCCGAAAATCACACCCTCTCGCCTCCACGTGGTGCCGCCTGGGATCCTGTCTGGAGGTTCGACTCCAGACGGGATGCGAAAGAGACGGTGACCTTTATAGTTTATGAATGTAATAGTGTGGTCTCTGTACTAGGGAGATCGTTGGTTTGGAGGCAATTGGAAGCGGATGGAGGGTCTCGACTTCAGGAGGAGAGGAGAAGGAGTACTGGACAAGCAGGGAGCAGCCGAACAAGGATGGATGGAGCTAGAGAAAGGGTAAGTAACAAATGCACAAGTACACAAATATACGATGTGAATCCGGCCTCGCAAGAGGATGGCACGTAAGGGATACGGATTGGGAATAGAAAGAGTGGGATTAATGTTTGTCTCGAAGCTCAATCTATGAAGACCGTCCGTGAAGAGGAAGGGTGCAGGGTGGGAGGATTCGGTGACTCCTACACAGACACAAAACTCCCTCTCAGTCCCCCCCTGAACCCGAGAGGACAACCGGATCATCTACCGGGAACCCTCAAGGGTGACGGGATAGGATGTCATAGGATTCATGTCCAAGGAAAGCCAAAAACGCGGATCCGACCTAAAAAGGAGGTGCGATGGGATACGAATCGGGAGGGGAGCGAGCAAAGGGGCTGTCACAGCCCACTGACACGCTCCCCGAAGACCATTCGTGAAGAGGTGGCACGGGGGAAAAGATAGATGGGGAACCCTGTCGACTCCAGCCGCATTTTCGCCTCTCAGTCCCCGCCGTGACCCCAGGACGACCGAAAACTCGTTCAGAGCCAGTACCCTCCACGGGAAGTCACGATGGCGAACACAGGATCTGCGGAGGACAACGGACCGGGTGGGTTTCGGGAGGTAGCCTGGGAGTGGCAAGGGCCCGGAACCCGAAGACCGTCCGTGAAGCGGGGAGGTAGAGGTATCCGTCCACGGACGCAGCACCAGATACAAAATTCCCCCTTCGTCCTCGGTAATAGAAAGAGTTAGGAGCCGGGGGATCCGATCGCTGACGTTGGCACAGGTATGCGTACACCGGGGGAGGGACGTAACCAGGGTCAGCCGTCTGGTCGAGGTGGCGGTGGCCACGGTGGCCAGGGGGATCCAGGAGTTGGGGCTGCGTATATCGCCGCCCAAGACGGAGGTGGTCCTGTTTCATGGACTGCCTCTGTCGCGGCGAGCGCCCCAGCCCTGGATTCGGGTGGGGGACGCGGCCGTCCGGGTCGGGGAGAGGATGAAGTACCTCGGCCTTGACCTTTTTTTTTTTTTTTTGAGAGGTGGGAAAAATGCATTTACGCATACCTGGGGTGTTAGTCAGGTTATGTGGGACTCGGCCATGCTGGAATACCCACTAAAAACCCCACCTCTGTCCTCCGCATCCGGACACTCACCCCCTTGTAGCAACGGGACTGAGCCGTAGGGCAATACTTCATTGCTTGGGGGGTGACTTTATTGTTCTTAATGATAATAATAACTAGCTTATATTACTACTTGTGTGTTAGTACACATCTATTATGGATGCGGTTAATAATAAT
>NW_015374007.1:42877-48866 GCF_001272555.1 Dufourea novaeangliae | reverse complement strand
TAAAATAAATAAATAAATAGATACACAAATAAATAAGTCGTTACATAAATAAATAAATAAATAAATAAATACGCAAGCATTACACTATAGGGGGCGGATGGGCCCGTGTGTGCATATTTGCATCTTTTTTGCTCCTTTTTTCTTTTTTCTCTTTTTCTCTTTTGTGTTTCTCCTTTGATTCCATAATTTTCTTAACGAAGTCTTTAATATATTTTCTATTATTGTCATTGTGTAGGAGTTCAATGAAGCTGTCAGGGGACAACTCCTCTCCTATAAGCTCATTTACAGATGTTCGTTCCTCCCTCCACTTCGGGCATTCAAACATGGTGTGTCTGGCGTCGTCAATATTTTCGCAGTACCAGCATCTGGAACTTTCCGCCTTTTTAATTTTTTCTAGGTATGATCCGAAGCATCCATGCCCTCCAATAGCCTGTGTCAGGTGGAAGTCCAAGGTAGGCGGGCCCCAGACCACCCACTCCCTCAGATCAGGAATGAGTAGGCGTGTCCAGCCCCCATGTTCGGCCCTTGACCACTCCTCCTGCCAAGTATCCAAGGTCTTTTTCCTTTCTTCGTTTTTTATCTTCTCTTTGTTTAGGACCTTGCCATTTTCCTTCCGTTCTTCTTCATTTCTGTCGTATATTCGTTTTCTTTCATCAATAATATATTATTGATATAATATAATAATTGATAATAATATAATATTTATCATAACGCATCGTGGGAGGTAGTGCGATACGCTCTGGTAACCCTTATTAGCATTGTTTTTTGGATTTTGTGTATCCTCTTTTTATTCCAAGCGATATCAAGGGCCCCACACCACACAGGCGCTCCGTACAGGATAATGGACTCCACTACCCTGTAATAGAGACACCTAGTGTGGTAGGTGGGACCGTTGGTATTTGCCATGAGTCTGGCAAGTGCCCCGGCCGTTCTTAACGCTTTCTCACAGGCTGTTTCTATATGGGTCTTAAAAGCCTGATTATCTTCTAGGGTCACTCCGAGGTACTTAACTTTTTTGCTATTTTGGATGATCGAATCGCCTATCTTGATTTCCATGTTCTGTATGAGTTTTCTGCCCGTTAACAGGATGAACTCAGTTTTGTCCCCTGCCAGCCTCATATCCTCCATTTCAAACCATTTTTCTATGTTTTTTATGGCTGTGTTCATTTTTTTTGTAATATCAATGGAGTCTTTTCCTTGTATGATGAGGGCTACATCGTCCGCGTACCCTATTACATAGGTCCCTATCGGGAGTCTTATTTTAAGTAGTGAATCATATACGAGGTTCCACAATATGGGACCCAAAATGGATCCCTGTGGAACGCCCGCATACACGTTTTTCTCATACCATGACCCTTCGGTCAGATAAGTAATCTTACTATTTACAATATAGTTTTTTAAAATATCGGTTAGTTTTGGGCTAAACCTGCGTCTGTTAATTGCTTCTAGTATGCTTTCTATTCGTATAGAGTTAAACGCATTTTTGACGTCGAGGGCAACGAGTACGCAATGCAAGTTCTTTATTTTGGCGTCGGCCCAATGGCGCATAACACTCGTAAGGGCGTGGACTGTTGACTTGCCTTTGCAAAATCCGTACTGGTTGCTCTCGAAGTCAGTTTGTTCTAAAATTCTACCTTTGATAGCGCGCTCTAAAACCTTAGCAAGGTTAGAAATCATACATAAGGGTCTCCATGCCGATGGAGACCCCGGATCGCTAGTCTTTTTAGGAATTAGTACCAACCTACCGACTTTCCACCTGTCCGGATAGTATCCCAACTCAAAACACGCATTATACATGCTTATCAATTTGTGGGGTCTTGATTCGACTAGAGTTTTGATTACTTTAATCGGGATACCATCCAGACCAGGTGCCTTCCTCACATTTAGGCTACCCACTATTTTTTGTATTTCACCGGTTGTAATTTCGCAGTCTACACTTACTTTTTGGTCTTTCTTTCTTATACCTAATATCATATCTATATCTCTCTTTTCTAATTTATAGCTATTCCTATTAGGATTCGGTGTTTGAGGTATTGTTACAAATAGTCCCTCAATAACCTTTTCCATGTCTTCCTTATTTATCTTGGTTGGTAGAGTTCTGGTTCTAAGGGACGCGAGAACCGCCCTGTAGGGCCTGCCCCAAGGGTCCCCATCCACCATTCTCTGTAATTTTTCCCATGATTCTATTTTTGCTATTTTAATTTCTTTGTTTAGTGTTTTCTTCTTCTCCTTATATTTTTTTCTGAGTTCTTCGATTATATTTTCTTCTTTTTTCTTCTTACACACTCTTTGTAGGTTTCTTCTTGCTATATGGCTGTTTTTTCTATGTTGCAGCAGTTCGGGTTTCCACCAGTGGGCCTTGGGTTTACTATTCACAATATCCGGAAGAGGTATCAGGGCCTTTTTGCCGGATTCTTCAATAGTGTGTATGTACAGGTTAATATCTTCTTTTGTTCATTTTATTTTACCAATATTTGCTACACCTTCATCGTATTGTTGCAAAAAGGTTCTATAGTTGATTCTATGATTTTTGTTATTTGTATTTTCGCTATAGTTTTTTTCTTTGTCAAAGATATGTAAGAGGTATTTATGATCAGATCCAGTATATATATTCAAAATCGTGCTATTTTGCACCATTTGGAAAGTTTTGTGATCCGTCATAATTATGTCTATTAAAGAGGTTGATCCGTTCCTTTCGAAAGTGTGTTTAAGTCCCGAGCTCTTAATCGTAATTAGCTCCTGACTCGCACATAAATCTAGAATCCTATCGCCCCTTTTATCGGTTTTGCTGGACCCCCACTCCGTAGATTTGGAGTTGAGGTCCTCAGCCATTACAATTTGTTTGTTATTGTTTTTGAGCTCCCTAATACTATCTTCCATCTCCTCTATTGTTTTCATGAATTTTTCGTGGCTTATGTTGGGGGATATGTAGCAGCTGATATAGACCGTGTTGTCTATTTCAGCTGCTACATATCCATTTCCTTTGGTTCCAACCTTTATAGTCCCGCAGCCATGGCTGCCTTTCTTGGTGATCCATATGGCAGCCTTGCCCGAAGCATCTGTGAGCCAATTGTCCATTGTAGAGTAAGGTTCGCTTATTATAACAATATCTATCTCTTCTTCGTCCGAGGTTCTAAACATGAGGTCTTGCGCCAAACGACAATTATTTAGATTAATTTGTAATATTCTTCTGCTATTGTTAATTCTATTTTTATTGTTATTGTTGTTTTTGTTGTTATTCATTGTCCTTTGTTGTTGTTGGGTAGTCTGTCTTTATTTACATTGTCCCCTTTCATTCTTGTTTTCTTTGCATCTCTGTACGCAATCCTATATTTGGCGCACCTGGTGCTCCCTGTGGTGTGACCTTCAGTGTCGCAGAGCGCGCACCTGGCTGGGTCAGTGCATTGTTCGGCACTGTGACCGGTCTTTGTGCATTTCCGGTACGCCTTGCTGAGGTCTTTTCCCCCGCAGTCCTTTGCCATGTGGTTGAAGCCCCAGAATTTGTAGCATCTGATGATCTCTTCTCTTACTACAACTCTACACTCGCTCCATCTGATTTTAATTTTACCTATTTTCTCCATTTCTTTCGCCATCTCGTCGGATGTTATTATGGTGACGTTTTGTCTATCTCCGTAAGCCGGTCTTAAAGCTTTTATTTCGATTGGTTCGTTAGTCCCTTTGGGTACGTTGTCCCTGATGGCTCTTTCGACGTCTTTTATCGTAGTGTTTTTGTCCAGGTCTTTAAGGTGCAAGACCTTTTTCGGCCCTTTCCTATAATTAACGTTTGCCTTGCAGCCTTCAATTTTTTCGTTTATGATTTGCTTAAATCTATTTGCCTCCGTGCTGTCTCCTCTTATGGAGACCATTAGGTTCCCTTTTTTATTGCTCCTTACTCCCGTGACTTTTATTTTTTCTTTATCCACGTCTATATTTTCCTGCAAAGCTTTAAGCGTTTCCGCGTAGCTTTTATTGATGTCGCTGATTATTATGGTTTCCTCGTTTTCTTTGTTGTAATTCCACTTGTATTTCTTTTTTGGTTTTTCCTCCTCTTTTTTGGTGAAAATCTTAAACATAGTGTTAGCGTCTTTGAATATAAATTCTATCGTTTTTCTTGTTTTATCTAACGTTCTTTTATCTTCTATATATATAGCTATTTTGTGTCTATTATATGTGTCAGTCATTATCCTAAGTTTTTTAATTGTTTTATTTATACACTCTTCTTGAGTGGTGTCTGTTGTTTCTTCGATTTGGATCAATGTTTCTTCATGTTCCTCTTGATTTGTTGTTCTGTCTTCTTTCAGTTTTTCTTCTCTTGGTACTCCAATTTCCAGTTGACATAGGAATCGCTCCCACCTGTCCATGGTGCCAGTTTTATTCGGTATCAATAGCGTACGGTTTAAGTATGCCATTTCGCCCGGTTTAGCCTCCTGCTTTTTGATGGCTTCGTACTCGTGAGGGTTTTCGATTATCTTTATATTGTGAGGATTATCGAAATTTCCCTCTGTTACAATAACCAGATCCCATTCCTTGTCAATATCTTCTATCCTTCCTTTCTCGATACGTGTCTTTTGATAGGCCTTCTCCGGCCATGCTAAATTCAACAGCTCCGCGAATTTGTTAGGATTGTTACAGCTCCTGATTTGTTCTGTTAGGATATCTTCGTTGATATCCTTGCTGTCGATAGTTTGTGTTTCTGCGTCTATTTTCTTGATATCGGTTCCGCATTTAGAGCACACCATGGGCTCCATCTTCCTATTTCCTTCCTCCTTAGTTTTTTCCTCGGGTGCTTCTTTCATCCCTTTGGATCTATTCTTATTTGCGACTTGCAGCCTGCTCAAGGCCCTTGCGGTCTCTGCAATCGCTTTTTTTAAGTCATCCGGAATCATTGTCGCTTTAGCCATCGCATTAATCTTTTTAATTTTATCGGCTAGCTCCTCGACTTCTGTGTCCACGTTATCTTTCCTGCTTCTGCCAGGGTCCTGGGTTTCGCTAACCCTCTTCCTTTTCCCGACCTGCTTCGGAGAATCCTCCTCGCACTCGGATAGGCTAATAATACTGATCTCTTTGTTGAGTTTGAGCGCTATCTCCGACAGCGAGTGAGATCTCTCTCTGGCAGAGAATTTCTCCGGGCTTCTAAGTGTGACCTTGGTCCTTGGTTTGAAGGGGTCCTCCGTGTCTTTGTTGTTGTTGGTGCCACCTCGGCCTTGACCTGGACGGCCGGTGGAGATGGGAGGGCCACTTCGGCCGCCTCGTTCCCCGGATCGAGGGCGTGACGACCCTACTGGGTTGTCTTTTGCCCAACCTCGGGGGTCCGGGGGAGGGAGTCCGCCGCCTGTACACGGGTGTGGCGCGGGCGATGGCGCTCTACGGGTCTCCCGTATGGGCGCCCAACCTGGCGACCTGCCGGTGCGGCCGGCAACTGCTGCGCAGCATCCAGCGCGCATGGCCGTCAGGATCGCCCGCGGATACCGCACCCTGTCGCACGAGGCGGCGGTCGTCCTAGCGCGGGTCATGCCGTTCGAACTCCAGGCGGTGGTCGACGCCGAGATCTATCGGGGGGTGGAGGCGAGCAATGAGTCGGCTCGCCAGGGAGGCGTGGCGGCGCCAGCTGGAGGTCAGCGGCGCCGCCCGACAGCGGGCCGTGGGGGCGGTCCTGCCTGTGTTCGATGCATGGATGGACCGCCGCCACAGCCGGTTGACGTACCGCCTGACGCAGGTGCTCTCCGAACATGGCTGTTTCGGGGAGTACCTGTTGAAGGTTGGGGCGGAGGAGACGCCCGGCTGCCACGAGTGCGGCGCGGAGCTCGACTCCGCGCAACACGCGCTGGAGGAGTGTCCTGCCTTCTCCAGGGAGAGGCGGGCGCTCCGATTGGCGGTCGGGTGGAACCTCTCGCTCCCTGCCGTGGTCGCTGCCATGGTGGGGAGCGAGGGGTCGTGGAGGGCGGTGTCCTCCTTCTGCGAGACCGTGGTCTCGCGGAAGGAGGAAGAA